>NC_064640.1:205904570-206239570 GCF_023864345.2 Schistocerca serialis cubense | reverse complement strand
TACATAACATCCTTTACGCTATCAATTAGTTTGAAAGCAATCTTGTTTCAGAAACATGTATTCCATACGGTTGTAAAATGACACTGTTTGTGAATCCACAGGTAAAATCAGGGAAACACAGAAAATTCAGTACACTAATTTTTCGCGATTGATAAAATCCACATACAGTTACATTAAGTTTTCTTTTCCAGTAAAATGAGAGATCTTCTTTTATTCAAAAACAAAATTTAATGCTACTATATATGGATGTTATCAACTGTGAATAATCTATGCAACAGTTGTGTGTGTCCTATTAAGAGAAACAATTATCAGAAAAGTAAGACATGAAGGGAAACATCCTCACTTAAGAAATAAATAACAGAACGACTTAATTCGCTGAATGGAGGCGAAAACAACTGGAAATCACAGCATCTGCCCCTAGCCCCACCGCTTCCTTCTGTCCTTCCTTCCTTCCTTCTGTCCTTCCTTCCTTCCTTCTGTCCTTCCTTCCTTCCTTCCTTCTGTCCTTCCTTCCTTCCTTCTGTCCTTCCTTCCTTCCTTCTGTCCTTCCTTCCTTCCTTCTGTCCTTCCTTCCTTCCTTCTGTCCTTCCTTCCTTCCTTCTGTCCTTCCTTCCTTCCTTCCTTCTGTCCTTCCTTCCTTCCTTCCTTCTGTCCTTCTTTCCTTCCTTCCTTCTGTCCTTCTTTCCTTCCTTCCTTCTGTCCTTCTTTCCTTCCTTCCTTCTATCCTTCTTTCCTTCCTTCCTTCTGTCCTTCTTTCCTTCCTTCCTTCTGTCCTTCTTTCCTTCTTTCCTTCCTTCCTTCTTTCCTTCCTTCCTTCTGTCCTTCTTTCCTTCTGTCCTTCTTTCCTTCCTTCCTTCTGTCCTTCTTTCCTTCCTTCCTTCTGTCCTTCTTTCCTTCCTTCCTTCCTTCTGTCCTTCTTTC
Source organism: Schistocerca serialis cubense (assembly GCF_023864345.2). Classification (NCBI taxonomy): domain Eukaryota; kingdom Metazoa; phylum Arthropoda; class Insecta; order Orthoptera; family Acrididae; genus Schistocerca; species Schistocerca serialis. The sequence goes on along the minus strand of NC_064640.1, from coordinate 206,238,649 downwards.
CTTCCTTCCTTCCTTCTGTCCTTCTTTCCTTCCTTCCTTCCTTCTGTCCTTCTTTCCTTCCTTCCTTCCTTCTGTCCTTCTTTCCTTCCTTCCTTCCTTCTGTCCTCCTTTCCTTCCTTCCTTCCTTCTGTCCTTCCTTCCTTCCTTCCTTCTGTCCTTCCTTCCTTCCTTCCTTCTGTCCTTCCTTCCTTCCTTCCTTCTGTCCTTCCTTCCTTCCTTCCTTCTGTCCTTCCTTCCTTCCTTCCTTCCTTCTGTCCTTCCTTCCTTCCTTCCTTCTGTCCTTCCTTCCTTCCTTCCTTCCTTCCTTCCTTCCTTCTGTCCTTCCTTCCTTCTGTCCTTCTGTCCTTCTGTCCTTCTGTCCTTCTGTCCTTCTGTCCTTCTGTCCTTCTGTCCTTCTGTCCTTCTGTCCTTCTGTCCTTCTGTCCTTCTGTCCTTCCTTCCTTCTGTCCTTCCTTCCTTCCTTCCTTCATTTACACACAATCCGCAGATCTTTTTTTTGTACTGGTAGTGCCATGTACAGTAGTGGTAATGGTAGGTGCATAGCTTGATATTATATTGTGTAAGTCATGACGTTGTCGAAGCTTTAAGGTTGTTACTATGACATGTCTTAAACAGATTGCATGATGCGTGAACTTCCAAAATTTTTCAGACAAATGATTTTAAAATGTACTTCCTTAAATTGTAGTTCCTTGAAAGTTACGCTAAAGCGATGTTCTAAGAAGTAATGTAAATAATATTATTCAGACATTATTATTATTATTATTATTATTATTATTATTATTATTATTATTATTATTATTATTATTATTATTATTATTATTGTCTTTCCTTTCTCAGACCTTAGGTCTGGTTCGGAATGAAAGTGACACGGACCTTGATCAAGCGTCACTTCCTTTTAACTGTACGGTATATGTTACATTGCGTTTAGGAACTTTCGGGTAATTGAACATGTATCAATAATTACGGATTTCTGAAGTTGTATATATAAGTTTGGATGTAGCTGTATTGCATTGATGTACTGGTGGATATTGTGTGGTATGACTCCTGTAGTTGAAAGTATAATTGGTATAATGTCAACTTTATCCTGATGCCACATGTCCTTGACTTCCTCAGCCAGTTGGATGTATTTTTCAATTTTTTCTCCTGTTTTCTTCTGTATATTTGCTGTATTGGGTATGGATATTTCAATTAGTTGTGTTAATTTCTTCTTTTTATTGGTGAGTATGATGTCAGGTTTGTTATGTGGCGTTGTTTTATCTGTTATAATGGTTCTGTTCCAGTATAATTTGTATTCATCATTCTCCAGTACATTTTGTGGTGTATACTTGTATGTAGGAACGTGTTGTTTTAAAAGTTTATGTTGTAAGGCAAGCTGTTGATGTATTATTTTTGCGACGTTGTTATGTCTTCTGGGGTATTCTGTATTTGCTAGTATTGTACATCCGCTTGTGATGTGATCTACTGTTTCTATTTGTTGTTTGCAAAGTCTGCATTTATCTGTTGTGGTATTGGGATCTTTAATAATATGCTTGCTGTAATATCTGGTGTTTGTTTGATCCTGTATTGCAATCATGAATCCTTCTGTCTCACTGTATATATTGCCTCTTCTTAGCCATGTGTTGGATGCGTCTTGATCAATGTGTGGCTGTGTTAGATGATATGGGTGCTTGCCATGTAGTGTTTTCTTTTTCCAATTTACTTTCTTCGTATCTACTGATGTTACATGATCTAAAGGGTTGTAAAGGTGGTTATGAAATTGCAGTGGTGTAGCCGATGTATTTATATGAGTGATTGCTTTGTGTATTTTGCTAGTTTCTGCTCGTTCTATAAAGAATTTTCTTAAATTGTCTACCTGTCCATAATGTAGGTTTTTCATGTCGATAAATCCCCTTCCTCCTTCCTTTCTGCTTAATGTGAATCTTTCTGTTGCTGAATGTATGTGATGTATTCTATATTTGTGGCATTGTGAACGTGTAAGTGTATTGAGTGCTTCTAGGTCTGTGTTACTCCATTTCACTACTCCAAATGAGTAGGTCAATATTGGTATAGCATAAGTATTTATAGCTTTTGTCTTGTTTCTTGCTGTCAATTCTGTTTTCAGTATTTTTGTTAGTCTTCGTCTATATTTTTCTTTTAGTTCTTCTTTAATATTTGTATTATCTATTCCTATTTTTTGTCTGTATCCTAGATATTTATAGGCATCTGTTTTTTCCATCGCTTCTATGCAGTCGCTGTGGTTATCCAATATGTAATCATCTTGTTTAGTGTGTTTTCCCTTGACAATGCTATTTTTCTTACATTTGTCTGTTCCAAAAGCCATATTTATATCATTGCTGAATACTTCTGTTATCTTTAGTAATTGGTTGAGTTGTTGATTTGTTGCTACCAGTAGTTTTAGATGATCCATGTAAAGCAGATGTGTGATTTTGTGTGGGTATGTTCCAGTAATATTGTATCCATAATTTGTATTATGTAGCATGTTGGATAGTGGGTTCAGAGCAAGGCAGAACCAGAAAGGACTTAATGAGTCTCGTTGGTATATTCCACGCTTAATCTGTATTGGCTGTGGTGTGATATTATTTGAATTTGTTTGGATATAAAGTGTGGTTTTCCAATGTTTCATTACTATGTTTAGGAACTGTATCAATTTAGGATCTACTTTGTATATTTCCAATATTTGTAGTAACCATGAGTGGGGTACACTATCAAAAGCTTTTTGGTAATCAATGTATGCATAGTGTAGCGACCTTTGTTTAGTTTTAGCCTGATATGTAACCTCTGCATCTATTATCAGTTGCTCTTTACATCCTCATGCTCCTTTGCAACAGCCTTTTTGTTCTTCATTTATAATTTTGTTCTGTGTTGTATGTGTCATTAATTTCTGTGTAATGACTGAAGTTAATATTTTGTATATTGTTGGTAGGCATGTTATGGGGCGATACTTAGCTGGGTTTGCTGTGTCTGCTTGATCTTTAGGTTTCAGATAAGTTATTCCATGTGTAAGTGTATCAGGGAATGTGTATGGGGCTGCGATGTAACTGTTAAATAATTCAGTTAGATGTGAATGTGTTGAGGTGAATTTCTTTAGCCAGAAATTTGCTATTTTACCTTTTCCAGGGGGTTTCCAATTGTGAGTAGAATTAATTGCTTGGGTGACTTCATGTTGCAAAATTATCGCTTCAGGCATTTGTGGTATCATCTTGTATCCACCGTGCATGCCTGTTATGTTGTACCGGGTTTGACCATATGTTGCTCCAGAAGTGTTCCATGTCTGTTATGTTTCGTGGATTGTCTATTTTAATGTGTGTGTTATCTATTGTTTGGTAGAATCTCTTTTGGTTTGTGTTGAATGTTTGGTTTTGTTCCCTTCTATTTTCACTTTTTTTGTAACTTCTAAGTCGTTTGGCCAATGCTTGTAATTTCTGCTTCTTTTCATCTAATTGCTCTATTGCTTCTTGTTGTGAGATTTTACCTAACATTTTTCGATTTTTGTCTTATATTTCATTTCTTATAAATTGTGTTAGCTGTCCGATGTCTTTTCTCAGTTTTTCTATTCTGATCTGTAGCCTGTGTTGCCATGCTGGTTTTGTGGGTTTCTTCTGCGTATTGGTTTGTTCTGATCTCTGCCTAGTGTGTATATTTAGTGTAGTGAGTGCTCCTATATAAACCAGTAGTTGTAACTCTTCCATAGTTGTATTTTCATTTATTTTGTTGTGTATGATTGTGTTGATAGTTTTTGTTGTTGTTTCGACTTGTGGGTTATTTGGCGGTCTATGCAAGAATGGTCTAATGTCTGTATTTGTGTCTTTGTATTCTATATATGTCAGCTGAAATTTCTCTTCTATATCTAACACGTGTGTCTCTTCGTGTTCTATTTGTGCTTGTTCTGGTGGCTGTCTTAAGATTTCGTTTTCGTTTATTATTATTATTATTATTATTATTATTATTATTATTATTATTATTATTATTATTATTATTATAACCCAAGGCACAAGTGTTACTTTGAAAGTGAGAGCGACAGCAGATTAATTTGCAAGGGGATGTACAGAAATAACGTTGGATCAGTGCCTGTGTCATGCCATAGTCAGTCAACGAGTCCAGTCAGCGAAGGGAAATTAAGGGCAAAATTCGTGGAGTCGCAAATTTTTGTACTGTGGTAGGAGGTGGTGGCACTAACTGAAATCCCCACCTGTGGGGTGAGCATTGGAGTGGAGGGCGGAGGTGGTATTTAAATGTCACTTTTGTATGTTTTCCTCGAATAACTCGAAAACTGCAGTTTCTAGCGAAAATGTGTGCCAGTGCAAAATTACATTAAAGTTCCTACTCATTTTTTCCCCAAGGACTAACACTTTCCACGTATTGCAAAAATCACAGGCTATTGTATCAGAATGACCAAATGTAGTGGGAAGAGGTAGAAGGCACCGTATTAAGACTCTTCTGAGCTTTCCAAATGATTTATTTGTTTCCACTACAGTGCACCATTCACCTCGCTCCTCATCACAGGTCCCGCAATGCTGAGGCTACTGCCCCAGCGACCCATTGCAACACACTGCTGTGTTTGGCCTTGTAGGACCGCATTGTCAGGGCTGCGCCAGCAGTTGGCTCAGCGGTCTTCTTCCCCGTTGACTCAGCACTGCTCCGCTGGGAGCCGCTAAGCGGCTCACTGCGTCCTTCCTCGCTGGCATAGCTGAGATCGCAGTGAGCACAAGTGCCTGCAATCTGCCATCCGAATCCGTGGCCCTCGCCTTGAGGATGCCCGCGGCGTGTGTTGTAAGCCAGGAGTGGCCCGCTGCTGACTGGCTATGGACCCTGCGTCAGCCTCAAGAGGTCGAACCGGCGACCTGCTGTGACGGGAATGCTGGCACCGCATCTGCTGCTGCGTGTAGCCGGTGGTGCGACACGCCCTGCCGTCCAGGAGAGCTGTCACAATTGAATGCATCTCTTTACAAAACCAGCACCATTTATACGCGGCTGTGGGCCTCTGTTTTGCTAACAGGCCACTCAGAGTCACATACGCACAACACCTGGGTAGCGCCAGTGGGCCCCTTCTGCCTGTAGCTTGCGCAATGCGAACCACTGCGTGCACGCTTTTCAGTGGTTCGACAGCCCTGTGGCCTCCATTCTACTTCGAACCGTTGGTATACGTAAATCAATGCAATCCGGCCCGCACCTGGCTGTAGCTTGTGCCCAGAATATCGCACAAAACTGACTTTTCCAATCCTAAACAGTGGTGCCGCTACACTATTAAAGACAGTGTCATTAATGTATACTGTTAAATGAAATGGGTTAAGAACAAATATTTGTGCCATACCAGTACTGGTGCCTAACGCAAGTCGTGACACTGACACTACTTAACAACACAAATCCTGCTGAGTACACATGCAGTAAATACACTGCTCCAAAGAATTAGGGGAACATGACTTTCGGCATCTGCCATACTCCACTGAGCAATAATTAAGGACTGGGTATGTTACCAAATTATGCCTTAATCTTTCTTAAATTAAGTACACAACGAAACATCATTACATCCTCGATCGTTTACATAAAGACAATTGAAATATCTGGGAGGTATCGAAAAAAAAGTGCAAACAATCATTCATCCAGTGATCCTGGAAGCTTCTCATTGGATCTCGGTAACTTCAATAATGTGTATGCCCTCAGTGAGCGTTAATCAATGCGTGACACCTATGTAGCATGCTCAGTATAAGTCTACGGAGGTCGCTCTGTGGTGCACGCTGCCATTCTGCAATGAGAACCCATGATGGGTCTCAGATAGTCTTTTGGTGGAACGCGACCACGTACACGTTCATCAAGTACGTCCTACACATCCAGCACGTTGTTTCGGTCGGGTCTCACCGACAGTCATTCCATTAGTTTGAAGTCCAGGCTCCGCAAGACTTCCCTGCTGACGTCCGCACAGAGGCCCTGGCATAAGAAGGAATTTACGGCCATCGTGTAGTTGGCAGCCTACATGCTCCAACAGGATTTGTCCGGTGTACTTTCTGGCGGTAAGGCGACCATGGACAAGAAGAAGATCCGCATGGCTGTCAACATTGAAACCTCCCACATGATCACAAAACCTTAGAAATTTGTTGATTTCCTGGACAACAGTTGGCAAGTACCGCTCGCCGTGGGTCTCCGCACACGAACAGCCTTCACCTTGCTTCAGAGGATACCTGGACAGCTCTGTAAATAACGAGTTCGTCACTGTCGAAGTTGCGACTTACGGGACCGGCAGAATTGAAGGCGAGCTGCGCCAAGACCATGTCGTGTCAAACGGGGTACCCGAACAGAACGTCTGGGTCGGAAGGTCCTTTCTCTGTTCATTGCAGTCAGTGGCTCTTCTGAGATAGTCTTGCTGTGGTCTTGTGGTATCCGTACGACGCTGCAACGCAGAGATGGCCAGATACCGATCTTCACTTGGGGCTGTAATGCATCGGCGACCTTGTCCAACTCGCTTTGTGTACTAATCTGTCTGCCTGTAGTGTGTCAACAACACACGGAGAGGCATTTGCATCTGTAGCAATACGATCAAACGTTCATCGTTTTTGGATCCAATAGACCGCCCTTTGCAACTTGCACTTCATTAAGATGTCTCATTTCACGTGCTTGGCTGAAATAAAACGTTCACAAATGACAACTGTCACTTGTGTACCTCACTGGAAAATAATAGGTCATCGGTACTCCCTCCATTCTGAGGGGTCACAGAGACTGCAATGCATAAACACAACCAATACGTGGTGAATGATTTTAATTGTTGTGAACATTGAAAGCGAAAATCTGAAGCCATGCAATTAGGCTACAGGTATCGCCTGTGTCAAAATAGATTTGACATTTTGGACTTTGGTTGATACACGTGTTCGTTCTCTCTCTCTCTCTCTCTCTCTCTCTCTCTCTCTCTCTCTCTCTCTCTCTCTTTTTCCCTTCCCTTCCCTTCCTTTCTTTCTTTTTTGACAGATAGTTTTCCGTCTACACGGGGTGAAGTAGCGAAAATTTAATTATAACCACCCTGTAACTGATCTGTTTGCAGAGCTCGACAACATTTTTGTCGGTTTTTTCTTTTTTTCCCAGTTTCACTGGGTTGGTAGAATTTTATAGTGTAGTGTGTCGAGGCTGCTAGATAGAGAACAACCAAGAAGCGGCATATTTTGTGCGAGCACATTTTTGTGGCCGGAAACTTTGAAATCCTTAAACGAAATTCAGAACAGGTTCTGCGTGGGAAACACTGGATACATTAAGCGATCCTGTGCATTCCGTGTGTGTGTGTGTGTGTGTGTGTGTGTGTGTGTGTGTGTGTGTGCGCGCGCGCTAATGTTTGGGAGCCGTTAGCTGACGGTCTTCCACGTCCCGGTAATGCTATCTCAAGTTCGAAAAAAAAGAGCGTTAAGATGATAGGAATAGGTCGAACTCGATAAAGCAGATTCTCTGTGCAACGAGAGTTCAAGGTAGTGTGAGAATGAGGAACGTTCCCCTGATGACGGTGTTTGCGGAGCGTGAGCAGGCTTCAGCGAGTTAGTTTACCGCTTTCTGAAGGTGTGTCCGTCGACATACACTAGTGGAACAAATCTCAAAATGAGATTGTGTTGGCAAGATCACTACAAAAAATTTCGAATGGTCAGCGGTTTCCGTAACCATATCAATTAGTGTAAAAAAAAAGAGCTTCCGCAGTGTTTCTCAGCTGTTATTTCGTAGGCTGTGGACCAGGGAAATGAGAGAGAGAGAGAGAGAGAGAGAGAGAGAGAGAGAGAGAGAGAGAGAGAGAGAGAGAGAGAGAGAGAGAGATATACTATCTGCAAACCACTGTGAAGTACATGGTAAAGAGTACTTCACATTTTAGCAATTACGCTCATTTGTGGCGTTGAAACAAATGAAGTAGAACTCCACGCAGTTCGTTACGACGAAATAGTCAGATTTGTAGAATAGAAGCTGAAACGGTCCGCAATTGCAGCACTAAGTAAACGACAGTAAATTTTGACGTATAAGGACGCCTTAACTCCATGACCAATAATGGAAGAATGTATGACAACACAGCAATATAACCCCGCAGTTAGTGCTTGTGTAGAAATACAGGTTTTCCCACTTATCTGGACCTCGTGTCAGGCATTAAAATGAAAAATCTCTAGCAAAGGTTTAGCTATTGCTCGGATAGTTACCAGCATAATTAAATTCCTTGTAATTTCATTCGTTACGAAGATACGTACTGCTGTTAGTCTCTCTTAAGTTGCATACCATATTTTTATTCAGTAATACACTTCCTTTCTTTGAGACCTGTTCCAAAAATGCAGAATTCACGAAAACGTGACGTTATTAAAAACGCAACTCTTCTTTACTAGCACACAGTGCAGCTACAACAAACGGAAACTGCTCACAGTCATTCACGATAAAAGAAAGATAATAACAGTAATAATAATAATAATAATAATAATAATAATAATACTGGAATTTTTAGTCCGGTACACAGCATACATTTTAAAATTACTACAATATTGTGAACCTGTTTTTTGTAACACTTATTAAATAAATGACTGTCGCATAAAATAGTTTTGTTTTTATCAGCAGTCGCAGCTCTCACAATGCCGCCTTTTCTGGGCAAATTACTCACTGCAGTATTGTACTACATGTACCCAGTTGCAAATAAGTAAACATTATTACAATTACTGTTCTACCTACTTGAATTCTGGATAGATGAGTAGCAGTTGTACCTTCCCTTCTTCTGTCTAATTTATAGGTGCTCAAGCCTTCAACTGAGGACGGTTGACCAAATAGAAATATCAGTAAGATCGATGTTTAATCCCTACCTTAAAGCAATGGTACCGCTACGAGCACGAGATGATGGGAATCAATTTGGAAAAACGCGTAGATATCGATTGGAACTAGTTACGTATCGGAAACAAACAACAAAATGGAAGTGACTGGCTAAAATAATTACATTAGGTAAAATTTTATTCCAGTCGCGCAGTTAAACAGAAGTCTGCGATTTATGAAAATAATTTAGCACTTACCTCTTACGCCATCCTAACAAAAAGACTGCAAACTCTGCCGTACTCAAATTTCGGAGCAATAATGTTCAGCTGTGTCATTGTTAAATAATTTCCTAGTTCTAAAGCCTAATGTTATAGGTAAAAAGTAGAAGTATAAGATATTTCGCAGTTCTCAGACTAGCGAGTGTGTAACTCTGATGGCTAATATTTTTTTTCATTCTGGCTTTCAGTGTACGAGATGCTTCAGTGTGCGAAGGAGTGTGCGAACAGGAGTTCGGCGTGCTACCTTACCTTCGGCGAGTTCTGCATTTTCGCTACGGAACTCAAGAGGTGCTACGAAAGAGGGTAAGAGCTAAGGTGAAACTGGCAGTTTTTGATATAACGTGCGGAACTGAGTAGTGGTGATAAAGTGGCTTTAAAAATATCACTTTTGCCCTTAGAAAACGTAAGTTACAAAACATATGTTTGATGATCACACAATATAAGTGCTGTAATTAGGCCTACATTATTTGCCTCTGCCACCCTTGGCACTTGCAACTGCGGTGGCTGCTAGCCCTGACATTTCTTGTCCGCATCCATAATTGCCAAACGACCTCTCTTCTCTCCTCCCCTTTTTTTAGGACTACGTTTCCTAGCCCTCAGACTAAGAGTTAGCACAGAGCAACGGGGTGCGTGCCAGATCGTGTCATCTGAAAAGAAGAATCGGCTCACCAAGTGACCACCCGACAATCGGACTTAGTAATTTTTTATATTTAAGTTCAGAACTCAAATATAAGTTATGAAAAGCAGTTAGACACTACTCTCAAATTCTCTGAAATTTTTCTGAGCGTCTTTTATACTCTAAAGTGAGAACCAGATTTCGGCAAGCCCCGTGGCGCTGTGGTACTTAACCGTCCCACGGGCGGCCCAGTTTCTATCTCTCCCCGTGATAAACTTTTAAACGAAGGGGCATACTCTACATTCATTTCTATGAAGAGTAAAATACAAATGAAAACATTTATTTATAACTTTTTCTTTAATTTAAATAATCTATTAATATTTTATGGAAGATACGACTTTATATTTTCAATGAAAACTGGATTTTGGTGTGTGATATGTAATTACAAATAAGACGACACGCCTTTTTCACCAAATACTGAACGAGAAAAATAATGACCGAAGCGAGAAGCGAACCAGCGATTACCAGTCTCGAGCGCTACCGACTTCATTCCATCTTTATGCATTTTGTGCTTCACGGAAATGTTTGCAGATCGCGCCTTTTTGTTTAAAAATTCGCGTCGGCTGGGACTCGAACACAGACCGGCCTCTTTCCAGAAGACCACTCTAACACAGAGCCACACAGTCTATCGAAGTATCGACCGTACTTTAGTGTACTAAAGACGACCTGAATGCTTCAAAACTTCAAATTCGATTTTCTTGAAAATTTTTGAGAGTTGTACCAATATGCTCGTGGAATTCAGAACTCGAGTTGTGAACTCGAGGTACCATAATATAAAAATTACAAAAATTCGATAGGTGTGCTGTCTGCTTGTCGGTTGGTATTAGGAAAGAGCTCGATTTAAATTCTCCTCCGGGCATTACGATGTCGTTTCCGTGATTTTCCTAAATCATTCTTGGCGAGTACTCGGATGGTTCCCTCAAATACGACACAAGCGATTACCACCACTGTTGTCCTGTCAGAGCTTGTTATCAACAGTGCACTGAATCCTAATATTTCTGCTTTAGTCACCTAACTAGGAACTTGTAGGTGTGAAACAATTGGTTCAGTGTGTCACGTATGAATGCTAAATGTGCTCAGTTGTTCTTAAGTCTTTAAGCTCGATAGTAGTGTAACCGAGCGATCATCGTGCTGCGAGTGAATTATAGCACTCTACGAGCACCACTACAGGTTTGCCGTAACCATATCGTGACTTGTCTCTACATTACACACCAGTACAGTTTGTCGAAACTGGAACTGGCTCAGACAAGAATCAGGGAGGTGACTTTCCTGAACGATAAACGTTTCAATGGCTGTAAATGTGACTCCCCTTGCTCTCCCGAGACAAAAATTCTTACGGAGAACAGTGAAATACGACGAGAGTACAGTGTGATGATCGCTAGAAAATCGCCAAAATAATCTTAGGAAGACAGTTTGAGCACCAGGTGTAACGCAGTGCTTCGTCTATCACAATGCTCTGCAACCTCCGACCCATCAGACGGCCCATGCACAGTTGGTGTAATTTTCAAACACGCTGAGAAAGTCATGTTAACGGCCGGGAGTAACTTTCTTCTTACATTATCCGACCTTTACTTATTGGCGAAACATTGAACGCTGAAATGCACTGGTTCGTAAAGTATGCATTGAGAGTTGTTGCGAAACAACGGAGACAATATACGAATAGCACTCTGACACTTCTGTATCAACCATACTGTTCCCGAAAGACACACATCGTGATCGCTACGCCGAACTTAAAAATGGAATAAATGCACAAATATCTCTTTGTGAGAAGTTTGTGGTGCGGAACGGTCTAGTCCCGATTCGTGGACGTATCTCGGCAGTAAGGTCTTGTGGAAAAAACGAGAGTTCTCTATCACATCAGATAACCTCAATGTTATCACAGATTGGTAACAGGGCACATGTTCTAAAGAGATATTGACAATCCTCGGTGGCGACAAAGTTCGTCACGATTGCACGTAGGTTAAAAGACGAGAGGTTTGTCTATGCGACCTCCTTCAGATCTGTGATAGCAAAGTAAGCTCTGTTTCTAACATATCATTCCTGGACGCGCAGGGCTTCTTCCTGTCTGCTATTCTGGACACGAGAGGCAGTTCCATTACCCAGGGGAAGAGCGTATTGTTCAGGCTGGGATGACGGGGGCGGTCTTGCCATAGGAAGCGGCAGGAATTATGGCAGGTGTCTTCCAGCCCCTGATGGAAGCAGCACTTAGGCAAGGAATGCTATTAGTGGAAAGGGAAACGGCTAATAAAATGCCTGCATACCTGCTCCTGAGGTTCACTAGCTTAAAAGGATGGATGCGAAAGAATTTCTGGGAGTAATTGACCAGCATTCCATGCGCAGTACGGAATTCTGTGTGGTACTCCGGTTTTGTCGGCGAGTACTGAGGCAAGGTGAGTGCAGGAGCTATTAGCTACCTGGATGGCGGGCTCTGGGCTTGGCGAGGTCTGATTGAATTCCGTTTATTCCTATGGAAATTGTATGTGGAGCTTCGTTCGTTGCGTTAACTGTTCCATGTTGAAGTGTTACTTTGCCGCGCGGTTAGAGGCGCCTTGTCACGGACTGCGCGGCTCCTCCCGCCGGAGGTTAGAGTCCTCTCTCGGGCGTATATAGTGTGTGTGTGTGTGTGTGTGTGTGTGTGTGTGTGTGTGTGTGTGTGTGTTCGTAGCATGAGTTACAGTTGGTTTAAGTACTATGTAAGTCTAGGGACGATGACCTCATCGGTTTGGTCCGTTAGGAATATACACACACACACACACACACACACACACACACACACACACACACACACACACACACACACACACGCACGCTCGCGCACTTGTTGTATTGTTGTATTATTTTCATTTGGAGCCAGGAGTTGCTAGAAACCAGCTAGAGGCGGTGGAGTGTTAACGGTTTTCCATTCTAATGGTAGGGTTTTGGACGCTTACTCAAAGTGGTTAGCACGCTCCAAATCATTTATTGGTATAGGAGTACTGGCAATTTTGGCACTGTCTCGTGGGTCCAAGCGTCGCCGGCGACTTATCTTTACGTATTTAGTAGTGCACCAGTGTAGAGGCTTAATAGTCTAACAGTAGATATTGCAATGGAAAACTACGGAGCAATACATCGTGTTGTTTGTCCTCGTGCCACACATCGCTAAGAGTACTTCGCACCACGGAAGCTACAAATGTTACATGCTGCCTAACGAATCACTTTGTGGTCATGGATCTCAGATCGGACATACACACCCAAACAAGTCATCTGACAACTGACGTGCCCCCCCCCCCCCCCCCCCCCCCCCCCCAGGGGGTTCTCAGCTCTTTCGTATACGTGCGTGGTGCGTGGCGAGAACATTCCTCCATGTTCCCGTTCCCCCCACGCCCTTCGGAAGTATGTTTTGCGCCTACGTCCGAAGACGGACACTTGTGAACTAATGGAGTTGTTTCTCTTCTTTTATATGATAGTCCACCTCCATCCCCTCGTTGCACCACCTGTATGGGCGACCACGCTGCTTCCTCTAGAGATTGCCCTATTTTAAAAGGTAAACGAATTGTTCAAGAAATCCGAGTGAAGGAAAAGGTGTCTGCCTTCACTGCTCGTACGTTATTCGCCAGTGGAAAGCCCACTATGCTCCCAGCCGGTAAATACAGCACTGTCCTCGCTTCTCCTTGACCTAATAAGGAGGTAGCCACGCAGATGTGCGATCTCACCTTTAGCGCCACAGTCGTCGGATCGGCCAGCCCAAATCAACAACAACCACCTCCCCACTGTCACCTGCTCACTCTAAGGCTCAACATTCACTGACTGGTGCTAAATCACGGGCCGCAAAATCGAACGCCTGGACTCCCAAAATAGAGCCTACTCGTGAAGATTTTTTATGTACCCAGTCCTCACAACCATCAACTCCTCCCTATCTCAGCGTCCTGCTTCCAAGAAGGCTCATAAGAAAAACAGTTACTCTCCTCCTCCGCCACGGCATGTGTCTTCCACAGCGCCACCCAGCGGTAGCCGCTATCGGCCGTCTTCCGTGTCGCCAAGACGGACTGTTGGTGGCTGATCAAACAGCTGATCGCTGGCGACAGGAGCTGCCCCTGAACAACCTATAGATCAGGATCTTCCGTCTCTGGCTGAATGCCATTCCACGCCGTCAGCCACTGGCTCTCAGCAGTCGCTGAGTTGACGGCAACTGTGGTGAGATTTTTCCTTCTTTCATCCACCATATGTCAATTATCCATTGGAATATCCGCGGAATTCGCTCCAGTCGGGATGAACTGAGCATCTTCTTAAGATACTACTCCCCGGTCATCCTCTGTCTTCAGGAAAAAAAAACTACTTCCCCATGATTGCTTTGTCTTCCCTCATTTCCCATCAGTCTGGTTTGATCTCCCCTCTGTTGCTGGCACTTCAGCACACGGGGACTTGAGATTCTTCTCTATGATACTGTCCATTATCACCCAATCCCCTTAAACCATTCCTTCCAAGCTGTCGCTGTACGTCTTTCCCTTTCTGGATTCACCTTCTCTCTTTGTACCATATACATTCTATCGTCCACAGCAATGGAAAGAGCCGATCTCCTTCATCTCCTTTGTCAGCTCCCATCCCCCTGTTCGCTGGTTGGGGACTTCAACGCCCACCACCCCCTTTAGGAATCTATGCGTCCTTGTCAGAGCGGCCCCTTATTGATTGACCTCTTCCACCATGCGAATCTTGTTTGCCTCAACACTGGGGAACCTACATTTTTGTCTGCCTCCCCATTAACCTACTGTCATTTGGATCTTTCGGTCGGTACAGTTTGGCTAGCTGGGCGCTTTGAATGGTTTGCTCTTGCTGATACACAATCGAGTGACCATTTTCCATGTGTTCTTAGATTACAGACACAACTGCCATCTATGCGTGCAAGATGGTGGAAGTTTTCCCAAGCCAATTGGACACTTTCCTCCTACCCCCTGCAGGTCTGGGGTTAATAATAGGCCCGAGGTATCGCTGCCTGTCGTAACAGGCGACTAAAAGGAGTCTCACACGTTTCGGTCTTTATGTGATGGTCCTCTGTAGGGTTTGACCTCCATATTTCAAAATTTTCCAAAAGAGCGAGCCAATTGGGTAAGGGCACCTTAAATGGTGCATAGTGTCCATCGTGCGTTGAGACCTTTAGCTCACTTCCTCGTTTTCACGTTGCAGTCCCGCCTGTTCTCCATCTCTTAGGCTAGGACAGCTTCCTGTGTGCATTTTCCACCATGGGCTATGCAGTGTCATTTTCCGCACTGACAATGACTATGGAATTCTTTGCTCCTCATATCCAGCACGGTAGCCAGTCCATTGTGGAGGGGCCACCATGTACCCTGTTCGTTGTAACCCCCTGACAACACAGGGATCGCTCTGCTGATGCCTGGGCCTTTAACTCCCCACATATGCCAAGGAGTAGATACCCGTCACCCCGGGGCATTGGGACTCCCTGCAATGGCCATCTTGCCACGTGGCTTTTGCTGCAGCTGGTTGGCGCCCGTGGGGAGGGCACCTGGTCAGAGTGGATGGCATCAGGGTGGATGACATGTCATGAAGCATAGTATGTCATTTATTGCTGGTGGTCCGCTGCCTGCAGTCTCTAAGCGGGAAAAGTTTAGCTTTAGTGCTAAGAAATATGACCCCAAGTCGTTTCCCTCCCTGGCCACACCATGGGAGGAACTTCAGGCTAAGGATGGCAGTGAAGCTTATTCACCCCAGTACCTCATATGTAAGATAGTTGATGGGGAATCTTTCATGTCCATGTAGCTTCAGTTCTTTATGGAGCATTTGGAGGACAAGTTTGGGGAGGTGGGGGGGTGGGGGGGCTTGTCCAAAATGCGCTCTGGGTCAGTTTTGATAAAAACAGCATCCTCTGCCCAGTCACGGGTATTACTCACTTGGTGCAAGTTGGGGGATGTTTCTGTTACCATCACGCCTCGTAAGAGCTTAAATATGGTCCAGGGTATTATGTTCCACAGGGAAATTCTATTACAGTCTGACGACGAGCTGCGCACCAATTTAGAGCGCCGAGGTGTTCATTTCGTCCAGCACGTCCATCGGCGTCCGAGGGATAACCAGGTTGCCATTGATGGCTTAATCTTCACCTTCGAGGTTGACACATTGCTGGTGAAGGTGATGGTCTACCGCTGTGACATCAACCCATATATCGCTCCCCCAATGCAGTGTTCAAGTGCTGGAAGTTCGGCCATAAGTCTTCCCGCTGTACTTCCAGCCCCACCTGTCGAGATTCTGGACGTAAACCGCATCCCAATACTCGATGCGCCCCACCTCCCATCTGTGTCAACTGCAGAGAGCATGATTCACCCTGCTAGACTTCAGGATTTTACAGAAAGAGAGGAAAATTATGGAACTTAAGACCCTGGACTGACTAACCTACACTGAGGCTAAGAGGAAATTTGAGCGCCTACATCCTGTGACTGACATCCTCATACACCACTCCTACGAGAACAGTTGTCGCCCCCCATCAGTTCCTCGAATTCCTGTCACCTCTCAGAACTGAGAGACTACACCTGCCCCCTTGATGTTGGAGGACACGTCCCTCCCTGTTCCTCTCACACCACCTACTTTTGGAGCAACACCCCCGCCCCCTCCCCACCCCCCATCCATTGGGGATTTCAGTCCTCAGCCCTTAGCCAGAGAAGTGTAAGGCTTCTTAGGCTCCTCTCGATAGGAAGGGGTCCTTTCGGTAACTCCCTTCCCAGGTTTCTGCTAGTGGGAAAGATGACACCTGCCAGCAGCTGAAGAGCCCAAAAGCAGCTGGTCGTTCCTGTTCCGAAACCTGGAAAGGACGAACATCTCCTCTCCAGCTAACGCCCAATCTATCTCAAGAGTAGTATTCGTAAGTTTTTGAAGCGTATGGTAAATTGCTGTTTAGGCTGGTGGCTGGAGGAGTGCTGAAACCTTTTAACAACTGCCCAATGCGGTTCCCAAAAGCATCGTTCCACAGTTGACCATCTTGTTGCCTTCTCCACTTACATCGTGAACAATTTTCTCAGGCAACGCCAAACGGTAGCTATATTTTCGGATTTGGAGTGGGCATACGATACATGGTGGAGGACAGGCACCCTCTGCACACTGTTCTCTTGGGCTTTCGAGGTCGGCTACGACTTTTCATTCGTTAATTTATGACAGAGCGCATATTTGAGGTGCGGGTGAACACCACTATATCCGATACTTCCTCCCAAGAAAAGTGGGTGCCCCAGGGCTCCGTCCTAAGTATTGTACTGTTCGCCATTGCCATCCAATTATGGACTGTTCAAATGGCTCTGAGCACTGTGCGACTTAACTTCTGAGGTCATCAGTTGCCTCATGGACTGTCTCATTCCCGATGTCTCGAGCTCCCTCTTAGTCGACGATCTTACAATCTACTAAAGCTCTCAACGGATTAGCCTTCTTGAACGACGTCTCCAAGGATGTCTCGATCGCCTCCACTCATGGAGCATCGAAACCGGCTTCCGATTTTCTTCCAGTAAGACCGTCTGTGTAAATTTTTGGTGTCGTACGGAGTTTTATCTGCCCTCCTTACATTTAGGCCTTGTCGACCTTCCGTTCGCGGACGTCGCCAAATTATTGGATCTTAAGTTTGACTGAAAATAGTGCTGGACTTCCCAGGTTTCATATCTGTCGGCTCGCTGTCTGCAGTCCATCAACACACTCCGGGTTACAAATGGTACCTCCTGGGGAGCGGACAGAGTGGTCCTCCTCCGCCTATATCGCGCCTTAGTGCGCTCGAAATTGGACTATGGAAGCATAGTTTACTCCTCCACATGGCCGTCTATTCTTTGGCGTCTAGATGCTGTCCACCACCGTGGATTGCGTTTAGCATCTGGAGCTTCTTACACTAACCCCATGGATAGCCTTTACGCTGAGATTGTTGAACCTCTGCTGTCTAATCTGCGAGCTTTCCTGGGCCGTAACGATAGTCATCTGTCTGCCATGCCTTTTTTTCCCCTTCTTCGACGCCTCCTTGGATTTAGGGTATGCAGGCAGAACTTCCTCCCTACTGCTACCAGGAGTCCGCCGCCGCCAACTGCTACATTCACTTTCCTTCCGATTTCCTAAGACTTCCTTAACAAATGGGAATACGACGCCATCTTCGCTTCGCGCCAGGACCTGCCTTCTCCGTGACCTTTGTCAGCTTCCCAAGAATAGTTCCCATCGTGTGGGAACTGAACTTTATTATTAGCTCGGCTGTTCAGAATTGTGCAGCCACGTCGCTTACCTCGATTAAGGAAATCGGCTCGTCCACAGCGAGGAAGCTTCTAGACATAACACTGACCAGTGTTGCGGCTTCCCAGCAGTGAGAGGCATTGCGCCTGTGGTGCTCCCGATAGCAACATTGGACAGCGGGGTGCTACCACGTCGTCTTTTCAGAAGAGTTCCAGTTCTGTGTATAACATGTTACCGGATGTATCCATTTGTCGAAACTTCAAAGTGAACGAAAGTTTTCCAGGTTGAATTCTTCATTGTCACAGGGGCCAAGCATTTTGTATGACTGTGTGGGAACGAGTCGGGTCCGTAGTAAGATGACCTCCGGTCCACACAGTCAGCAATGTGTACAGCGAGCATTACATTTCTGACGTTTTAGCACCGGTCACTGCAAAACGCCCTTTGCGCGAAAAGCTATCCGGTCCCAGGAAACTACACTACCAGGCATTAAAATTGCTACACCACGAAGATAACGTGCTACAGGCGCGAAATTTAACCTCCAGGAAGAAGATGCTGTGATATGCAAATTATTAGCTTTTCAGAGCATTCACACAAGGTTGGCGCCGGTGGCGACGCCTACAACGTGCTGACATGAGGAAAGTTTCCAACCGATTTCTCATACACAAACAGCAGTTGACCGGCGTTGCCTGGTGAAACGTTGTTGTGATGCCTCGTGTAAGGAGGAGAAATGCGTATCATCACGTTTCCGACTTTGATAAAGGTCAGATTGCAGCGTATCGCGATTGCGGTTTATCGTATCGCGACATTGTTGCTCGCGTTGGTCGAGATCCAATGACTGTTAGCAGAATATGGAATCGGTGGGTTCAGGAGGGTAATACGGAACGCAGTGCTGGATCCCAACGGCCTCGTATCACTAGCAGTCGAGATGACAGGCATCTTGTCCGCATGGCTGTAACGGATCGTGCAGCCACGTCTCGATCCGTGGGGACGTTTGCGAGACAACCACCATCTGCACGAACAGTTAGACGACGTTAGCAGCAGCATGGACTATCAGCTCGGAGACCATGGCTGCGGTACCCTTGACGCTCCATCAGACAGGAGCGCCTGCGATAGTGTACTCAACGACGAACCTGGGTGCACGAATGGCAAAACGTCATTTTTTCGGATGAATCCAGGTTCTGTTTGCAGCATCATGATGGTCGCATCCGTGTTCAGCTACATCGCGATGAACGCACATTGGAAGCGTGTATTCGTCATCGCCATACTGGCGTATCACCCAGCGTGATGTATGTGGTGCCATTGGTTACATGTCTCTGTCACCTCTTGTTCGCATTGACGGCACTTTGAACAGTGGACGTTACGTTTCAGATGTGTTACGACCCGTGGCTCTACCCTTCATTCGATTCCTGAGAAACCCTACATTTCAGCAGGATAATGCACGACCGCATGTTGCAGGTCCTGTATGGGCCTTTCTGGATACAGAAAATGTTCGACTGCCGCCCTGGCCAGCACATTCTCCAGATCTCTCACCAATTGAAAACGTCTGGTCAACGGTGGCCGAGCAACTGGCTCGTCACAATGCGCCAGTCACTACTCTTGATGAACTGTGGTGTCGTGTTGAAGCTGCATGGGCAGCTGTACCTGTACACGCCATCCAAGCTCTGTTTGACTCAATGCCCAGGCGTATCAAGGCCGTTATTACGGCCAGAGGTGGTCGTTCTGGGTCCTGATTTCTCAGGATCTATACACCCAAATTGCGTGAAAATGTGATCACATGTCAGTTCTAGTATAATATATTTGTCCAATGAATACCCGTTAATCATCTGCATTTCTTCTTGGTGTAGAAAATTTAGTGGCCAGTAGTGTAATTGGGAGTCGAAGGCTCGTGCAGTCAGTGCAACTGAGTGTCTGAGACCGGTTAGCTTACAGACATCCGCAAGTGCGGACCGAGTATGCCGTATCACACAGGTGCTGCGACTTGTACTCCCCGTAATTATTCTCGGCTAGTTGTGCTGGATGCCACTGGCCCTACTACAGGGAAAACGTGGGCATGCTGCCGGCGTCGTCACCCCCCCCCCCCCCCTCCCCACGGACGCTCTGTCTAGACAACAACTTCAGGGCCTCGATCACACGCTCCGTGAAGTCTCACCACCATCTCCCAATTTTCTAGCGCCTTCCTACTTCCGGCAGTAGTTTCCCGTCGAGCCATATGTCCGCCAACAGCGAAAAATGGGTATGGGGCAGCCGAATGCTATTCCCTCCAGCACAGACAATCCCGCCAAAACTACGCATCACGAATCTAATCCAGTCAATGCAAAATCACTTCAACACTTCTAAAAATAAATAAAGTCGCTTGCGCTCTGTCTCCGTTACGTTATTAATTTACCAACGGCACGGTTTCGTGCCCAGAGCTAGAGGGCCTCTGAAATTAAAACCGTATACAAGGCAAGGCCCATTACTTCAGCTCTCAGTTTCTTTGGAAGAGCAAGCACTGATTATCTACAAAAGCTTTGTTTCAAAACGTAGGAAATCTGCGTTCGCCGCCCTGAATTAGCCGAGCGGTCTGAGGCGCTGCAGTCACGGACTGTGCGGCTGGTCGCGGCGGAGGTTCGAGTCCTCCCTCGGGCCTGGGTGTGTGTGTTTCCTTAGGATAATTTAGGTTAAGTAGTGTGTAAGCTTAGGAACTGATGACCTTAGCAGTTAAGTCCCATAAGATTTCACACACATTTAAACATTTTGAACAAAGCTGCGTTCTCCCAGTGTTTGCGTGGCGATTCGTCCCAGGTCGTAAAACACACAATAGTGCTAGGCCTCATGGCTGGCACCTGAGGCCACAGTCTCCACACGCAGCAGTGAGCCGCTCCCTTTCTTTTTTGTTTGTTTTTTCTTGCAATTTGTCAATCCTGTCCCAAATATGCGGCTCTAAGCCTTTTCACACTCTCAAAAGTCATCCAGAAAACAGTCATTCTAGCATCAAGTTAAAATGAAGAGTAATGACGGTAGAAAGAGCGCTATATGTCCAGTCCCTGGGATTCGATGGCCGGCCGCAGCTACCGAGCGGTTCTAGGCGCTTCAGTCTGGAACCGCGCGACCGCTACGGTCGCAGGTTCGAATCCTGCCTCGGGCATGTATGTGTGTGATGTCCTTAGGTTTGTTCGGTTTAAGTAGTTCTAGGTTCTATGGGACTGATGACCTCAGATGTTAGGTCCCATAGTGCTCAGAGCCATTTGAACCATTTGGGATTCGATGTACTTAAGTAAACATTGCTCATGTAATCCACGCCTTAATTGACCTCATACAGAATGGAAAAGCGTATGAAATAGCTAGCGAGTTTCGTAACATCCCCCATCCATGTAAATTCTGTTCTGTAGTTGCCCCTCTTTGAGTTGGTAGAGGAGACGTTACAAGAAAAATTCTGCAACTCACTGTCGGAGATTCTATAAAAATATCTTCGGTTTGACCAAATGACAAGTCTTATTATGATTGATAATACCATCCCCCAACAACTCTAACGACATGTGAACTGCTAATTAAATGACATATGACACTTTCACTCACTCCCAAGGAACCAACCTAACTTCATCAGTGGACCGAACGTTGAAGGCTGGTGCTACCAAACTGTGGAAAATATAATGGCAGGGACTATTATAGTAGCAGCTGAACAAACGACAGACTTCCCTCACAGATCAGAATCAACGTATCATGTATTTTGAATCTCTTACTCTGCCTGACGTTTAATGAAGTTTCTGGCTCATTCATCAGTATAACTGAGACTAAAGGTCCACTCGTGCTCTACACCGAGTAAATATTATAGTGTTCAAAAGAGTGTTCATAATACTGTGTAAGACATATGAATAATAGATTACGTATAGTAAATATCATTAACAGGTGCGATTGATGTAAGATCACAAAGCTATGTATACTGTAGTGTGTTTGTATGGTATAATCAGAAGAGCTAGTACAGACAATCACAAAACAAGAAATATTACAAAATTCGTCCTGAGTTTGTCTAACAGTGTTTTCAGACTTTGTAAGTAGCTAAATGAGTGTTGACTGAAGTGTTACATCTAAAATCAACATGTGTTAGAGTTAACTAAATTATCTTGTGTGTTATGTTTGGTGGCACAGTGACAACAGAAGCACTCTGTCTTCAGGCCACAAGTGGCCCATCGGGACCATCCGACCGCCGTGTCATCCTCAGCTGAGGATGCAGTACGAGGGGCGTGTGGTCAGCACACTGCTCTCCCCCGGTCGTTATGATGTTTTTCTTTGACCGGAGCTGCTACTAGTCGGCCGAGTAGCTCCTCAATTGGCATCACGAGGCTGAGTGCACCCCGAAAAATGGCAACAGCGCATGGCGGCCTGGATGGTCAACCATCCAAGTGCCGGCCACGCTCGACAGCGCTTAAACTTCGGTGATCTGATGGGAACCGATGTATCCACTGCGGCAAGGCCGTTGCCCACAATGATAATAGGCAAAAAGTAAATCTCCTGTGTGATAATTCCAATTCAGCCATCTCGCCCGCCGTCTTTATCTAGTGCTCCGCTCGCCTCTGTAGAGAAATTGCCCACACAACAGTATATCATATCACAAACTCTCTGTACAGCAGTTATTTCCCAGTAAACGAGTACCGTGAAAAGCCAAACTGAGACGCTGCTCCTGTTATTTTCAGTTTACAAAAAATCTTTACCTGGGTTTTCATAATTCAAATCTCTTATCACTCCATTGTTATAATACCTTCAGCATTCTCAGTACTGTTCATAACTTCCTATGGTCAAAATTATTGTTTTTTGTATCTGCTGTCCACTGCAAAAAATACAACAAATTACGAAACAGTATATGCGACATGATTGTTCATTGTTGTCGCTGGTTATCAGATTGTTGCAGAATAGTGGATATCTGGGTGTTCCGTATAACAACACTTATTCTTGCAGTCATCTCTCATCCATGTCATTCTTCTTTTGACAAACGACCCTGTTTACGACCTCTAAACACTTATCACGTGTGCTCCTTCAGCTGGCCGCGGTGGCCGAGCGGTTCTAGGTGCTCTAGTCCGGAACCGCGCTGCTGCTACGGTCGCAGGTTCGAATCCTGCCTCGGGCATGGATGTGTGTGATGTCCTTACGCAGGAGGAGGACGCACTGCGATAGTTTACCGTGCGTTAACTTGCCTGTCGGTGGTCAGTATACATCCAGGTCTTGCGGCCACAGAAGAAATAATAGAACTTCTTAAACCCTAAACCACGGCTAAATCCTCGATATCGGTCACTGAGTAATTCCTTTCGCACTTCGAAAGCTCGCGACTACCAAATGCTGCTGTCTTCTTCACTACTACTGCATGTTCCTCATCTTGTGGCATATCGTGAACTCTGATATCCATCTTCGCCGAATCAGTAGCCGTGCAAAAATATGCTGATAAATCGGTATGTGACAATATTAGTGCCGTTACCAGCGCATGTTTCAGTGCCTGAAATTTTCTGCCGGTATTCGCATCCTACACCCACAGTATACTTTAGCTCATTAATGAGTGTCTCTGAACAGATAACGTGTCCATTCTGATAATTCTTTTTTATATACAAAAATTGATGGCTTGGAGACATCCTTTTGAACCCATTCTGGTGCAGTTCGTTGGGAACTGACAGATCGTCTGTACCTTTCCCGGGGTCGATATAATCCCTTACGATGAAACAATCTGACCTAAAAAGCCATCTGTCTTGTGCCAAAACAAGATTCCTCTTTCGCGGTTACTGGGTGTTTCCACATAGCACCGAGCAATGCTTTAGGGTTCTGTCGTGATCATTCCGTTCTTTTTTTTCCTCTCCAGTTTACAGGCCGCCCACGTAAAAGGTAATGTTCTTCACTGATTCATCGAGGATATAGTTAAGCCCACGAATAAACGGGCCGAACATACGTTTAGGTCGAAGGGAAGTTGTCGAAATTCATAATAACCGAAAGAGAGGAAAGCCGTGCACATGTGGCAAGACGGATTCAGTTCGATCTGCCAGAAGCTCGATCTCTGATCGATCTACAAGAAGACTTTCAGCCCATTCTCAGCACAAAGTTAAAGTGAAAACAAAGGAGGTTAGGAAGAGCGCATTGTGTCCAACCCGGGATTTCTTAAACATTGCCCGTGTAATTGGCACCGTTTCTCTCTCTCTCTCTCTCTCTCTCTCTCTCTCTCTCTCTCTCTCTCTCTCTCTATCCACCCGCTCCCTCCCTGTCCACACTTCTCTCTCCACCACCTTAATCGACATGACGTAGAATGAAAAATCATACGAAATAGCGTGACGAGTTTCAACTGTGCCCTATCTTCTAGATTGCAAGAGTGCATGATGGCCGAGCTGTCATGACCCGACTGTTGCCATGGTCAGGTGTCCCACCCTCTAAAAAATCTGGTCTAAGTTGCTAACAGAACCGCTTGCCAACCACTAAAATTGAAGACTCTAGGATAGAGTTTAAGCAAAACTGAATGACGTCCCAGTACGTCATCAAAGCTCAGTTCGATTCAATGCCAGCTCAGATTCTGCCAACTGTGTGCCCTAAACCACGACCAGATTTAATAATGTCGTACAAGAAGTAAAATTTCATTATTTACTGTACTTCCTGTTAAATTTTTAATGGCAGGCCATGTAATTTCCGGGTTGGTGGTAGGTGGCATCCAAATCCAGCTATTTGTCACTCCATGTGCCGATCATCTGACCAACTTAAAGCTCTTTGTTTCTGCGTGTAAGGTGCAACTATATGTCGTAAATCTAAACAATTCGTGAGGCACGGACGTTTTCAAAAGACATACAGTTCTTACTATTCCACCAGAAATAAGTGTGTGTGTGTGTGTGTGTGTGTGTGTGTGTGTGTGTGTGTGTGTGCGCGCAGTCAGTTGCCTACAACGAATGGTGTATGTAATGAGATGATACAATAAAAGCTGGCCGCTGTGGCCGAGCGGTTCTAGGTGCTTCAGTCCGGAACCGCGCTGCTGTTACGCTCGCAGGTTAGAATCCTGCCTCGGGCGTGGATGTGTGAGATGTCCTTAGGTTAGTTATGTTTAAGTAGTTCTAAGTTCTAGGGGACTGATGACCTCAAATGTTAAGTCCTATAGTGCTTACAGCCATTTGAATAGAATAAAATTTCCTTGTGGATGTGCAGCAGCTGGAGGAGAAATTACAAGAGGAAATGTTAACAAATCTCAGCCACGCCAGTTTATGCGTTGTGGAAAAAGTGAAAAATTCTCAGCGGTGGAAAGTTATTCCATTTCAGCTTTTTAGGGGCATCAAATGAATAAAAACCTTCGAATGATAAAAGACAATTCACATTCCCTTTCACAGAATTAGTGAGAGTTCAGCAGTTTAAAAATTAACCAACTGCGCAGAATATTAGGTTTTTGCTATTTCATTTGATTTTTGTAATTCAGCAAATACGTCATCATATATGTATTTCTTTCCGTCTGCTAAAGATAATGTTATTCTTCAGTTAAATAATAGAAATAAATAACTTCCTGTTCAGTGTAATACTCCTTTCCCCTGCACTCTACACATAATCGCTCGGTCTGTATTAACCAAAATTTTTAAAAGAAAATAGCGAATTTCAACAAAAGTTCAGAGTTTAATTGGGCGAATAACTATTGTGGAAGAAGAAATACGGCAACTAGAACCACATTTGAAAAATGCATATTTTATTTTTGGGAAATTGACTTACGAAAACCCGTGTAGACGTAGTACCTAATTAGTTG
Source organism: Schistocerca serialis cubense (assembly GCF_023864345.2). Taxonomy (NCBI): domain Eukaryota; kingdom Metazoa; phylum Arthropoda; class Insecta; order Orthoptera; family Acrididae; genus Schistocerca; species Schistocerca serialis. Next base: position 206,213,049 of record NC_064640.1, on the reverse strand, counting down.
AAAGAATCTTACGCGAAGTATTGTCTAGACTAAATCCTCCCCTTCTGTTTTCCCCCTTTGCTCTTTATCGAAGTTCTTTGTACAATAGCGATACAGCAGCATCAGTTGCTACGTCAGGATCGGACGTCGTCGCCACGAATTTACGTCTCACTGCGAATATATTTTGAAACATTTTCAGCATTATGACGATACGGGTGATAGTAATAATGTTTAATCACGTCTACAAAACAGGTAATTGGTTTTTTTGCTAGCAAGTGCATGTCTGCAGGCCTGATTCACGAGGAAATCCGGCAACACACTAGGCAGAGATCAGAACCAACCAACACACAGAAGAAACCCACAAAACCAGCATGGCAACACAGGCTACAGATCAGAATAGAAAGACTGAGAAAGGGCATCGGACAGCTAACACAATTTATAAGAAATGAAATGTCAGAAAAAAAACGAAAAAGTTAGGTAAAATCTCACAACAAGAAGCAATAGAGCAATTAGATGAAAAGAACAGGAAATTACAAGCATTGGCCAAACGACTTAGAAGGTACAAAAAAAGTGAAAATAGAAGGAAACAAAACCAAACATTCAACACAAACCAAAAGAAATTTTACCAGACAATAGATAACACACACATTAAAATAGACAATCCACCAAACATAGAAGACATGGAACACTTCTGGAGCAACATATGGTCAAACCCGGTACAACATAACAGGCATGCACGGTGGATACAAGCAGAAACAGATACGTACAAGATGATACCACAAATGCCTGAAGTGATAATTTTGCAACATGAAGTCACCCGAGCAATTAATTCTACGCACAATTGAAAACCCCCTGGAAAAGATAAAATAGCAAATTTCTGGCTAAAGAAATTCACCTCAACACATTCACATCTAACTAAATTATTTAACAGTTACATTGCAGACCCATACACATTCCCTGATACACTTACACATGGAGTAACTTATCTGAAACCTAAAGATCAAGCAGACACAGCAAACCCAGCTAAATATCGCCCCATAACCTTCCTACCAACAATATACAAACTATTAACTTCAGTCATTACACAGAAATTAATGACACATACAACACAGAACAAAATTATAAATGAAGAACAAAACGGCTGTTGCAAAGGAGCACGAGGATGTAAAGAGCAACTGATAATAGATGCAGAGGTGACATATCAAGCTAAAACTAAACAAAGGTCGCTACACTATGCATACATTGATTACCAAAAAGCTTTTGATAGTGTACCCCACTGATGGTTACTACAAATATTAGAAATATACAAAGTAGATCCTAAATTGATACAGTTCCTAAACATAGTAATGAAAAATTGGAAAACCACACTTAATATCCAAACAAATTCAAATAATATCACATCACAGCCAATACAGATTAAGCGTGGAATATACCAAGGAGACTCATTGTCCTTTATGGTTCTGCCTTGCTCTGAACCCACTATCCAACGTGCTAAATAATACAAATTATGGATACAATATTACTGGAACACACCCACACAAAATCATTCATTTGCTATACATGGAAGATCTAAAACTACTGGCAGCAACAAATCAACAACTCAACCAATTACTAAAGATAACAGAAGTATTCAGCAATGATATAAATATGGCTTTTGGAACAGACAAATGTAAGAAAAATAGCATAGTCAAGGGAAAACACACTAAACAAGAAGATTACATATTGGATAACCACAGCGACTGCATAGAAACGATGGAAAAAACAGATGCCTATAAATATCTAGGATACAGACAAAAAATAGGAATAGATAATACAAATATTAAAGAAGAACTAAAAGAAAAATATAGACAAAGACTAACAAAAATACTGAAAACAGAATTGACAGCAAGAAACAAGACAAAAGCTATAAATACTTATGCTATACCAATATTGACCTACTCATTTGGAGTAGTGAAATGGAGTAACATAGACCTAGAAGCACTCAATACACTTACACGATCACAATGCCACAAATATGGAATACATCACATACATTCAGCAACAGAAAGATTCACATTAAGCAGAAAGGAAGGAGGAAGGGGATTTATCGACATGAAAAACCTACATTATGGACAGGTAGACAATTTAAGAAAATTCTTTATAGAACGAACAGAAACTAGTAAACTACACAAAGCAATCACTCATATAAATACATCGGCTACACCACTGCAATTTCATAACCACTTCTACAACCCTTTAGATCACATAACATCAACAGATACAAAGAAAGTAAATTGGAAAAAGAAAACACTACATGGCAAGCCACACATCGATCAAGACGCATCCAACACATGGCTAAGAAAAGGCAATATATACAGTGAGACGGAAGGATTCATGATTGCAATACAGGATCAAACAATAAACACCAGATATTACAGCAAGCATATTATTAAAGATCCCAATACCACAACAGATAAATGCAGACTTTGCAAACAACAAATAGAAACAGTAGATCGCATTACAAGTGGATGTACAATACTAGCAAATACAGAATACACCAGAAGAAATGACAATGTAGCAAAAATAATACATCAACAACTTGCCATAAAACATAAACTAATAAAACAACATGTTCCCACATACAAGTATGCACCACAAAATGTACTGGAGAATGATGAATACAAATTATACTGTAACAGAACCATTATAACAGATAAAACAACACCACATAACAAACCTGACATCATGCTCACCAATAAAAAGAAGAAATCAACACAACTAATCGAAATATCCATACCCAATACAACAAATATACAAAAGAAAACTGGAGAAAAAATTGAAAAATACATCCAACTGGCTGAGGAGGTCAAGGACATGTGGCATCAGGATAAAGTTGACGTTATACCAATTATACTGTCAACTACAGGAGTCATACCACACAATATCCATCAGTACATCAACGCAATACAGCTACATCCAAACGTATACATACAACTACAGAAATCTGTAATTATTGATACATGTTCAGTTACTCGCAAGTTCCTAAATGCAGTATAACATATACCGTACAGTTAAAAGGAAGTCACGCTTGATCAAGGTCCGCGTCACTTTCCTTTATTAACCAGGCATAACGTCTGAGAACGGAAAGAAATAATAATAATAATAATAGTGACGCAGTTCAGTGATAGTGCAGCTCCTCTAGCGGTAATGTGGCACGGAATTTCCATGTGTACCAGGACTACAACCACGTACCTACAGGCTAATTAATTTAATTACCTTACTTAATTTTTCGGGTGACGGCAACTTCTGAACGAGTGACGTCCATTAGGGGACATCAAACGGGAGCACGAGAGATATTCCTGATGACGAGTAAATTTTCGACTAGCTAGAATTCGTATATTCTGAATTTCCTCTTATTGAGAGACCGAGACCACGCCGTTCCAGCATTTTGGAGCTCTCGGCGAGTTCTGCCGCAATAGCGAGATCTGGGAAGCTCCGGTTTAGAGGCAAGGAAATAAAGTATTTGAAAGCAGCGCGAGAGGTATGTGAGAAACAGGGATAAGGCGAGTCGTGTTGCGATCAGCGACGGACGGCGTGCGAGTGCCAAAGGGGTCAGCCACCGCGGCGTCATGCTTCGAAATAGCCGCGCAACAGCCGCACCAGGAAGCAGGTGCGCGCAAACACTGCCCAATAACAATATCGCTCAAAATAATTCTCACGCGAGCACCTAGGATCCATAATGGGTACGAATGAACGACGTTAAATCTAACGTACTCGTATTGTACACAAATAGACGTAGAGATCCGTCTTAACGTTGCCTTATTTTCCATCGAACCTCTCTCTCTGTGAATTTGAATAGTAAACTTCTTCGTGATACGCAACGGCGCTCTTGCAGCGTCTGCCAGTGAAGTTTGTTGAGCATATCCGTAAAGCTGACGAGCCGGCTAATGATCCCGTGTCGAAACACGCTGCTCTTCTTTGGATCTTCTGAATGTCATACTGACGAGCAATATTAGAGTACCGGTCGACCGAGTCTTTCATAAGCTAATTTTATGTGGGCTGAAATAGTTTAAGTAGTCTTCCCACTTGAGGTCGCTCCAAACAACCACTTCTAGGTACTTCTAGGTACTTCTAGGTACTTCTAGGTACTTCTAGGTACTTCTAGGTACTTCTAGGTACTTCTAGGTACTTCTAGGTACTTCTAGGTACTTCTAGGTACTTCTAGGTACTTCTAGGTACTTCTAGGTACTTCTAGCGATTTATCGCCAATAGTGTTCTCGTACAGTAATGGATCTCTTTGCTTATTTATAAACAATAATACGTCAATTTATTTACGTTGGTGGTAAACTGCCAATCCCTGCAGGTCTTGCTGCATTTCGCTACTGGTGCCTAGCGTTGCATCTTTCCCACAGACAACAGCCTCATTTTATGTATTGTAAACAGCAATGACCCCACAACACTTTCCAAGGATATTCCCCTAGTTATTCCTACATATGTAGAGTTCGTCCCATTGAGAACAAACGTATCGAGCCCCATCTGCAAGAAAGTCTCTAATCCGTCCGCTCATCTTTCTACCGCAATTAGTGGCGCATCGCAGTATAACCTCCACGAGACAGAGCTGTGGGTGCTACGACAGCTCTACAACAGTTCACAACTCGCCGATCTTGCTCACGCTTAGACGTACACACATCCAGATTGAAGCGTCCCGATGTGCTGAGTTGATCTGGGGTCTCACTAAAAGTCTGCATACGTCCGCGGAGTGATCCCAAAGTAATTTTGACGCAATACTAGGCAAAGGGATGGTGGATTGTTGTGATGTGGTGCTGTAGATCTTCACTACCAGTCTGAATGTTGCTGCATGTGGGATTCGGCATACTCCTACTGTGTGACACCTGTGTATCGCGACTGATCAGTATAATAGACGTGACCAGCACCAATTTATAGAATGCGACGTGTGGTGAGCGGAGAAGTGTGCGTGGCTTTCGATGAGTTATCCTGTATGACAAGGCTGTTCACCAGTTGTTGCCAGCATATTGTAATGGTAAGGGGTATGTTACATTATTGCCACTCTGTCCACTTCTAAAATCCGTATAAGTCGATGGCGGCATGTGTTACGAATTCTTCTATGGTATAAGAGTTGTTCTTAGGGAGAAACATCTTTAGTCTCGATTTGAAAATACCTACGGTGTTCGGCAGACATTTGACGTCGGTGGGCAGATTATCAAAGTTTATAGCCGAGCATTACACCCACGAAGTCACGGACCCGAGCCGCCAACAAGGCACCGTGTAACCTGGTGGTGGCGCCATAATGGTGTAGGCTTTGTTTACATGCAAGGAACCATCACTGATACGAAATGATAATGTCCGGCTACTTAGATGGTTCAAGTGGCTCTAAGCACTATGGGACTTACCAGCTGACGTCATCAGTCCCCTAGACTTAGAACTGCTTAAACCTAATTAACCTAAGGACATCACACACATCCTCGCCTGAGGCAGGATTCGAACCTGCGACCGTAGCAGCAGCGCGGTTCCGGACTGAAGCGCCTAGAACCGGTCGGCCACCGCGACTGGCGGCTACTTAGAGACCATCTGCAGCCATTCACGGACTTCGTTACCAAACTATGGAATTTTTATGGATGCCAGTGTGCCATGTCATTGGGGCACAATTGTTAGCGATCAGTTTGATGACCACCCCACTCCAGACAGTTGGAGCGAATGGTTTGGCGACCCAGATCGCCCGACGTCAACCCCATGGAACATTTATGGGACATTGTCGAGAGGACAGTTGGTGCACAAACTCCTACACCGACAACACGCTCCAAATTACGGACAGCTATTGCTGCAGCGTGGCCCAATATTTCTACAGCGGTCTTCCGACGACTTGAGTCCGTGCCGCGTCGAGTTGCTGCACTACGCTGGGCAAAAAGATGCTAGGAGGTATCCCACGACATTTTGTCGCCTCAGTGTAAACAGCTTCCTCAGAAGAGCAATCCTTTCCAGATCCAAACTGTGTTTCACTAAGTATGTCCTCATTAGTCAGGTAGGTGGCAACGCTAGAGTAGATACCACTAACATGTGCCAAGTCGCCTTTCTTATAGAGAAACGGAATAACAGCATGGTTTAATATGTCCAGGAAAATGCCCTGAACTGATAATGTGCATCGAAACGTTCTTTCCGACGACAACTGGCTCTAGCGGTCGCGGTTTTCCCAGACTCGAGTAATCACAGTACATCCTTCACACATTGGCACGAGGAAGCCTCGATGCGTCTCACCGTGACCAAATGCACTGATATGGCGCGTCTTGCTATCCTGCGCAACCGAGCGTAAGTTCTCTTGTAAAACTCTGCTCTAATTGTAACGATTTTTTGGAACCCAGCGACTACCGTATCATACGGTTCTGATCGATCGCCATTGATAGATACTCTGTTCCTGTTCACAAACATTTAATTTCTTCTACGTTATATAGTTACAGCTTTCATTAGTTCTCATTTCCCTATTATGTGCAATTCTAATTAAGTACTATAACTTGTCTGATTCGAACCGTTTATCTCAGATCTGCCTTAAACACAGTTACTACGAATGTCCTAACGAACTGCAAAGATTTGTTCGCGGCGTTCCAGCTCTGTAAGCCTAAAACTTTCAAGCTAGTGGTTCCCTTCATTTGTGACCAGAGACATTATAGTTCTCTACGTATCTGATTACACAACTGTTGTTGGTTTTTGGTTAGGGCGAGTATCTTTCTTTACATCTACGTAGGTCCGATATGTTCGTAGTTAGTTACCTAGTGTGATCACCTCTCGGCCACGCCAAGATTTACTTGACTACCTTAAAGACCTATCTGGGTGCGTCCGATTGTACCCTTAATACAGAAATAACCCTGCCCTGTTGATGGTTACAACCAGTGCATCCTGACCAGGAACTACCTGCGGCTTCGCGCAGCAGTCTCAAAGTTCGTATGCAGCCCTAATTCTATAAATAAGTAATCTGATACAACAAAAGAGTTAAGAGGTGTGTAATCGCCCCGCTTGGATTTTTCAATTACTTAAATTCCGTAGCCGAATGGAAATGCTGTTGACATGACAATGAGACGAGGCTGACTAATAGGAGCCTGCATTCATCTCACATTATGTTAAGTTTTTGCCTTCTGTCGGACGAAAGGATCCTCTCGTTAGAATTGGGTTGCAGAATCTTTCCTTAAGAAACAATTTAACACTTGGTCAGTCGAAGTCTAGAGTTAACTTAGTGGCAAAGAACATCTATAAATTTTATTTTTGCCGGCCAGCGTGGCCGAGCGGCTGTAGGCGCTTCAGTCTGGAACGCACGACCTCTGCGGTCGCAGGTTCGAATCCTGTCTCGGGCATGGATGTGTGTGATGTCCTTAGGTTAGTTAGGTTGTGAAGTATTTCTAAGTTCTAGGGGACTGATGACCTCAGGTGTTCAGTTCCGTAGTGCTCAGAGCCATTTGAACCTTTTTTTTTGTGGTTGGTTGCTGATGATGCTGTGATTTACGGGAAGGTTTCGAAGATGAGCGACTGTACGAGGATACGAGATGACAGACAATATTTCTGGTTGGTACGATGAATGCCAGCTAGGTGTAAATACGGAAGAGTGTAAGCTAATGCGGATGAATAGCAAAACCAAACTCGTGATGCCCGAATATAGTAACTGGAATCGTGCTTGACACAGTCACGTAGTTTAAATACATGGGCGTAACGTTGCAAAGCAATATGAAACGGAAAGAGCATGTGTGAAATGTGGTAGGAAAAGCGAATGGTCGACTTCGGTTTATCGGGAGAATTTTGGGGAAGTGTGGTTCATGTGTAAAGGAGACAGCTTATAGGACGCTTAGTGCGACCTGTTCTTGAGAACTGTTAGTGTGTTTGGGATCCGCACGTGGTCGGATTATAGATACATATCGAAGCAGTTCAGAGGTGGGCTGCTAGATATGTTGCGAATGGGTTCGAACAGCGCGCAACAATTTCGGAGATGCTTTGGTAACTCAAATGGGATTTCTTGGAGGGAATGTGACGTTCTTTCTTAGGAACAATGTTGATAAAATTCAGAGAATCGGAATTTGAAGCTGACTGCAGAAAGATTCTGTTGCCATCAATATACATCTCGCGTAAAGTCCACGAAGATAAGGTACAAGGTATTAGGTCTCGTACGGAGACATACGAGACAGTCGTTTTTCCCTCGCTCTATTTGAGAGTGGAGCAGGAAAGAAAATGACTAGTAGTGGTACAGAGTACCCCCTACCACGCACCGGAGGGTGGGCACCGGAGTATGTATGTGGCTACAGATGTAGCGGGAAGCGAATCTCCTATTACAGAAAGTTGATTGTTGTACAAGTTAGCTGGCTCGGAAGCTTTCCAACGTATGTCATCACATTGCGTAATCTGTCCAACGATTTGTGCGGGCAGACATATACGTGGCACTGGAGCTAAAGTCCTATTATCTAACCAAAATAACACATTGAAACTTAAGCAAATAATCTACAGATTTCTTTAATAAATTTGTTTTATTTCCGTCAGTGATGACAAAACTTTCGGTCGGGAATGACCATGTTGAGATTTATTTTACAAAATGCCCTAACGTACTGAAGCCCCTTATATTTGTAATGAATAGTAGCGGTATTAACGGTATGACTCCGCCGGCACTGACGACTAGTTAACACCATATTTTAAATATAGTTTATTTTTCTGGAAGATTTCGTGATGCCTTCAGCTGCCATTTTCTTTATTTCATGTACTGTTGGACAATTTTCAGCCTCAGGCCATTTTCAAGTATCTAAACCGGAAGCATTATACACAGTTAACTTGTGATTTTGACGCAGGAACAAGTCGTATCTGTAGATGTACTAAGCGCATTATAACTTGCCTTACGGATGATTTTTAGTGGTAAATTACGCCACTCATGTCGTTGCTCCTATGAGTCCATGTTATGCTTACAAAATAAATCGGAGATGTTTCACACCATTTCAGGAGCATTTTACTTTCGAGCAGTTGCTGTAAAGCTCTTACATACGAGGCCCATGTTCCAATGTACGTACTTAACACTAGGAACATTACAATTATTTTACATAAATTTGTTAATTAACCTGCATATGCTTTTGTTCTCAATTATATTTAATTATCGTTCCTATTTGGTGTAAATATGACTATATGTAATTTCTTTAAAATAACTTGTAAATATTAGTACTTTTACTGTGGGAGCACCTCATTTTTGAACTAGTCAAAAATGAAGTGCTCCCACAATAAAAGAACAAACATTTACAAGTTATTGTAAAGAAATTACATATAGTCATATTTACACCAAATATGAACGATAATTAAATATAACTGAGAACAAAAGCATATGCAGGTTAACTGACAAATTTCTGTAAAATAATTTTAATCCTCCTCGTGTTAAGTACGTTAAAACATGGGCCTCACATACAAGCGCTTTGCAACAGCTGCTCGAAAGCAACATGATCCTGAAATAGCGTAAAACGTCTCGGATTTATTTTCTAAGCATATCGGGAAGTCATAGGAGCAACAACATACGCGGCATAACTTACCATTAAAAAATCACCCATAAAGTTAGTTATAACGCGTCTAGTATATCGAAAAATGACTTGTTCCTGCATCAAAATCGCAAGTGTCACTAATGTACCCAACCTACAATGCTTCCGTTTTAGACACTTGAAAATGGCCTAAGGCCGAAATTGTACAATCATACATTAAATAAAGAGAATGGAGCTGAAGGCATCACGTAATCTTTCAAAACATCCATCACTGCTGCAGACCCTATCGCATTGAACATCATAGTATCTTTTATTTATTTTTATTTCATAAATCATGTTCCGTAAAACCAAATTGAGGCGCAAGTCTCCATGGTTATGGAACTAGTAAGTACGTGAAATCGCAACAGAATAATAATACTAGGTAAACTGAACTGTATATCAATTCTATGCAGACAAGCCACAAGTTCCGATAAACATAGTCAAAAAGTTGTGTAGGTTAACTGCCGTCTTCTGCAACTGTAACAAAAGTCTTAAGACAAGATGCTTTTCGCTTTATTATAAAGCATCATCAATGGTCACTGTAACACTGTGGTTTTTTCTGCTACCGTTTTGTTTGTTACGATCGTGAACAGTTCGCATTCTTTACTAAGTAGTACAATAAAGTTTTTATTCTTTTCATCACTCATCTTTTTTTTCTGAATTCTTGTTCGTCATCAACTTGCATGTGTTGAGTTTTTGCACACAGCACTTTCACTGCAGTTAATATGTTCACATTTCTGTGTGGAAAGTATCACTGTCCTCTTGCCATTTCGTGTGTTTCGTTTTGCTATCGCAGGATGCGTTCGTCTTTCGCTGTTTTGGTAGTGGCGAGGGAGCGTCTGCCATCGCTGTGTGTGTGTGTGTTTTATTGCGTTACAATGGTATTATTTTGTGATGTCTATGGGAGTTGTTCTTTCTCAGCAATGTTTTATTAATTTAAATAGCGTCTGGTTGCTGGCGTTTGTCTAGTCACGTGTTTCTTCTCTGTCATTGCATTTCGAATTTGGAAGTATTCTTATAGGTTTAGGACATGTTTCTTCTTTGCGAATCTATTTTTATGTCCTTTACTAGTGCGGTATGGTGGTGGTTGATTGGCTGGTGCCACATTTCCATGGTTCGTTTGCGTCCCTTATACTTTATTTCGAAAGTTCTGCCTGTCTGTCCTGTCCTAGGTATAGAGCATCACAGCTGTTACACTGAAGTTTGCAAATGCCAGATTTTTGGTAGATTACTAATAAAACATACTGTTGAGAAAGAACAACCGCCATAGACACCACAAAATAATATCCCATACTAGGCAATATCCTCACCCATATCTCTCTCTCTCTCTCTCTCTCTCTCTCTCTCTCTCTCTCTCTGGTCGGAAAATATGGACACTCACGCTTCACACATACTGGAACAGTGACCACTGTAGATGCTTTAGAATAAAACGGAACGCGACTGGCCTTAGGTAGACTTTTGTTAGAGTAGCAAAAAGACGGCAATTAACCTAGACAACTTGTCTGTGCTACTGCGAAAAAAGAGACCGAAAATCAACGAAGACAACGTTTATGTAACCAACAACGTAACAGAAGAATTAGCTTAATTTTTTCAGGAGTTCCTCGACAGAATAGGAGTAGTGAGCCATGAGCAAACTCTTCAGTTTAGACTTGAAAGTTCGTGGATTACTGCTAAGGTTTTTGAATAGTTGTAGCAGCTGATAGAAAATAGATGCGACAGAGCACTGCACTCATTCAAGGAGGTGCGTTCCGAGTGCAGATGGGATTTATGCCTGGTATTAACTGCTAACTCGTGGAAATAAGCTGATACGGTTACTAACAAGAAAATGTGTATTGAGAGGCCTATGTCAGAATTCCCAAACTGCTGGACAGGGGATGACAATAGGCTCACGAACTTAAACCACATATTGCTCGAACCGCGCGTTTCTGAGCCAAAAATACTTTTTGAGTCGGAAGAGTTACACCCCCCCCCCCCCCAAAATACCTTACTCAAAGTGAAAGAAAATAACCAAAGTAGACTACTTTCCGTGTTGAACTATCACTTATTTCAGATTTTGTTATAATCTCTACATAAAATTCACTATCCTCACTCACTCAATCGCCATAGACTGGCCAAACCACTAAGGACAGAAATTTGAAATTTGCAGAGGGTGTTGATTTACACCGTAAATGTCGTTTAAGAAGGGATTTTTCGAAACTCCACCCCTAAGGGGGTGAAATAGGGGATGACATATTTTTAAAAAATGTCGCTATTAATACAATTTTGAAGGTAGACGTACCAAATATGGTATTTGGGTTCTCGATCAGAATTAAAGTAGTTTCACACTTTTTATATTTAACCGCTATGGGGTAATTTTTTTTTTTGAAAATGGATGATTAAAGAACTGGTAAAGTATTTTCAAAGTTACATCTGTGATAATTGACTTCTTGGCTACAAAAAAATTGCTTGTTTAATTTTTTTTTGAAATGCAACCCTAAGAGGGTGAAATAGGGGATGAAAATTTTTAAGAAAATATTTAGTTATATATACTAAATTTTTAAGCTGTATCTGTGAAAACTGATATTTCACTTCTGAATTAGTTATAAAGAAATTTGTGTTAAGGAATGAAAGTTTCAATGGAAATATCTTCATAAGAACACAAAATGCACGATTAACAAAAATCTTGGATTCCAGCTACCTGAGTTGTTTTTTGGTCAGAAGCACATTCGGAAAAATCTTTGTGTGAAAAGTTTAGGTGTCGCAAGTTGTGAACAACGTAAAATTTCGATTGAAGAGAAAAAAAGACCTGTGCAGACCATACAGTAGGTGAGTGAAGCAGGTGGCCCTAAACTAGTGGTAAATAAAGCAGCATTTAGTTTTTGAACAAGATCTCGAACATGGACTTCCCACAACAGTTTAGGAATTTGGACTGTTCAGTCTTCCTTATCACATGTCTATTCCGTGTAATAAAAATGCCAGTTTTTGTCGAATTGTATGTTAGAAACTGTAAAAAACTGAGTCTTACTGTGATGTATGTCGTTTCGGTATATTACTGTAGCATTGGCTGCTGTGGGATTCAGGAAGGAGAAAAGTTGCGATGGCCTGTTGCAGGAATCCGAAATGATCTGTACGTAACACCTTCAAATTAATGGAACACCTTGTCTGAAAAGGAAAGAAACATAACTTTCTGATACGAGGTGGCTTCCTGTGCCTCTTAAATGCAGTTACGCTGGCACTCTATTACTATTCACTGAATGCCGACTAAGTATCGTCTTCCTATTACTCAGTACTGATCCTCTCGAGGTCTGCGACCGAGCTGGGCCCCGACCAGTGATGGGCGGCTGGTTAAGTCAGCGTTGACAGGGGGCGCTGAACTGTCTTCCTGGAGGTGTGGCGCTGTCCGCTCTTCCCATTGGCGCGCGGGTCAGCGCCTTCTCGATGCCGCTGCGCTGGTCGGCGTGCAGTCGATGCTTTACGATTGCACGATTAGGACGTGCTGTGAAACATATCTGAAGATCGTCATTGCTGACCGAAACCGGTAGTCTAGGGACCAAAAGTTTTTTCTCGTCGACGGAAATAAAAGAAATTTATTCTACACTTCTTGGATCACTGTTTTAATCTGCGACTGTGTCGCAGCTTGTGAAACTATAGAGTTGGGTTTCGACTGCTGTCTGACAGATGCGAAATTTAGTGTTTTAATCTGAATTTCAGTAGATGCTCGGCGTTTAACTGTCAGACGTTCACTCGTAAAGAGCAGTTAGCTATTACGGCAGTAACAGTTCGTCAGTGTCGGCTGGAACTGTAGCACGGGAGAATTGAGAATCCGCATCTGCAGTGTGGCGGTGCGCCAGCGGAATACTTTTGCATCTGCCATCGCATCGGCGAAAGCAGAAAAAAGTAGTTCGGGGACGAGTGCCGCCTATGGCGGCTGCCAGATCTAGCGGTCGATGGATCTCTCTCTCTCTCTCTCTCTCTCTCTCTCTCTCTCTCTCTCTCTCTCTCTCTCTCTCTAGAGGTTGCGTGACGATGACATGTCGAACTCAGTGTGTTGCCAGAGCACCCCCTCCTGATATTTGTGACTTCTTCTCTCAGCACTGTCGCTCGGAAACTGGTCGAGAAGGACGTATATGAACTGACAGTAGTGTGAAACTTGTCTCCAGTCGCTGTCAGTTGAGACAGAGCACTGTTCTCACGCGTGTTACGCGGCTGTGAGTGACGCACTATTCCTTCCAAACAAGTCCGTGATGATATACTAACAAATCAAGAAATCGGGCTGTTTCATTCACGATGTGGTCGTGGGCCACATTCGAACACCGTATCTCCTTTTAGCCACCAGTCTAAAGAAAACACCACGTATTTGATATTCACTAGTAGCAGTAATGAAATCTTAGCTATTAACTATTTCATCACTCACTGCGCCGGCCGGCGTGGCCGTGCGGTTCTAGGCGCTACAGTCTGGAACCGAGCGACCGCTAATGTCGCAGATTCGAATCCTGCCTCTGGCATGGATGTGTGTGATGTCCTTAGATTAGTTAGGTTTAATTAGTTCTAAGTTCTAGGCGACTGATGACCTCAGAAGCTAAGTCGCATAGTGCTCAGAGCCATTTGAATCATTTGAACACTCACTGCGAAAGTAACAGAGTTAACGTCCTCTTACCCCACCCCCACAAGCTCTGGTCCTGGATATGCTCTCGAATGTAAGTAATTACAGAAATGTCACTACTATAAGTATATGTTCAGGGGACGAACAACGATTACACGAAAGTTAGTCCCAAAGGTGTCGTGGAGAAACTAAAATGAGAGTGCACTAGAGCCTTGCGTGGCGCGCCAGTATACAGGTCTTAATTGGTTTTGAGACGCTTTGATACCTCCAGCAGAATGGGGGTTCGTCGTGAAGACAAATTTTAAGGGCAAGTTTACGAATGTGTGGAAGCTTCAGAAATGAGACTAGCCAGCAGCAACAGCAATAGGTAATGGACAGGTCGACAGGCCGCGGGATGAAACAGCAGTCCCGCATATGCGTGCAATATCATCCACTAGGTAACGAGCTGTCTGTCAGGTAGACAGCGTCTTAAGAATACTTGAGAGGAGATACTTTCTCGATCACACTGTGGCAAGAGTCGAATATTGAGTGCACCATTACGAACTAAAGAGTATGAATCAACTGGCGGGCTAGAGGTAGCCACCTTCAAGAAAAAATTAAAGTCGCGCGAATCCACTGAGAGAGTCACGATGATCATATTTTGGGATGTCAAGTGTTAGTACACTTTCTCGGAGATGGGCCACGCTACGAATAGTACTCGCTACGCGAAATGTTGGCAAGGGACACGAAATGCGGGGACCTTATCTCAGAAGAACAGAAAGCTCTCGTACAAACGCGTATACTAAACAGTCGTACGTACAAACCGGAATTGACGCTTGAAATTTGCTGGGACGTTACAGCTGTTGTGTCGAGCTAGGGCAGTGCTGTTAACCCACTGCTGCACGTTCACCATTAGCCCTCTCCGACTGACCAGCCGAGGACATCCTATATAGTAGCGTAGTCAAGCGAGGTATTCACGCGAGCTGGTCATAGTGGCAGAGCGGTTCTAGGCACTAGAGTCTGGAACCGCGCTACCGCTACGGTCGCAGGTTCGAATCCTGCCTCGGGCTTGGATGTGTGTGATGTCCTTAGGTTAGTTAGGTTTAAGTAGTTGTAAGTTCTGGAGGACTGATGACCACAGCAGTTAAGTCCCATAGTGCTCAGAGCCATTTGAACCATTTTTTTATTCACGCGAACGTCTGTCAAGTATGTAAGAACATTGCGTGCGGAAGGCAGAGTTCTGCGGCCTAATTCCTAGCACAACTGCTAAAGCTTCGCTGCCACCAACTCCCACCCACGCTTTCCCGTAAAACAGCGTAATAAGTAGGTTCATTAATGTGAAGTATCAGTGAAAAATATTACTTAAAGGAACTACATTGCTGAAAAATATCGTAGACAACAAATTAAATATAGTACGTGAATCAGAAGTCAACATTCTGAGAAAAAGAGAATTGAAAAATAGATCTATGCCCTATTGTTTATAGCAACTACTGTACCTTTATTTTAGGATGATTTATGATAAAGGATAATTTTATTTACTCTTCATTAATTATTAATTGGAAGTAAAAGGAAAACGGCTACGAAAGATACTCCCACGCGGGCATGACTGTCAGACACAATGAATTCTACTGTCTGTTTCGATTTTATACAAGAACTATACGTGTTAAATGTTCAGTACAGTGATTAGCGAAGAAAATTGGACTTTCGGTACTTCACAGTTCGTGAGTTTCATACGCGCTAGAATAACAAGAGATACCTAATACTTACATAAGGCCTACTTCCAGTAGTAGTAAGAAAGCAGACGCTTGAGCAATGTCAGAGTACAAATTTATTAACACGGCGGTTCAGATTAGATGACCAGTGTGTGACTGTGAATAGGCGCAATAACTAACAACGCCTGTAATATCAGTAATCAGCCACAGGAAGCTTATTCTTGAAACATTTATTTACACGGCGCATCATACAAACCAAAACTTCGTCGCAAGAGTACTAGCTGGAGAGGCAAATCAACTACATGTCCCCTTGTTGGTTTTTTCCGCTCGCCGTCCTTTGAGATACTGCAGTAAGCGACCCTGACAGCCCTTCTTTGGAGCACGTGGCGCTCACCAGTTGAATTTCTTAGTTTGGATAAGCTTGTCGAACAAAATATTAGTTACCCCTTAAGAGCACACTGGGCGCTTTGGAGCGCTGTAGAACTGGAAGCAGGGGTCACTTGCCTCACCACTGCTAACTTAACTCACGACATTGGCAGTGGTGTGTGTGTGTGTGTGTGTGTGTGTGTGTGTGTGTGTGTGTGTGTGTGTGTTGTATGGAATTAATGCTTTAGGATAGAGACTTCACAGGTTCGCAGAAAGGAGCTATCATGTTTGGACGTATCCGTAACAACACTGCGAAACAAGTTGATTTGTTGGCGTAGCACTGCGGACTGTCCGGAGTCTACCACTCGCAGCCACGTAACGAGGCACAATAACGTAGCTCGTAAAAAGATCTTAACCGTGCCGCGCAAGTGGGATAATGAGAGGACGGGTCGATCTGGATCTCGAGTGTTAGGTTACACTGATTGGGTAATCTGGTGTCAGGTTACCTACTCGGGCTACTCGGTGTACCCACACCCACACACACGGGGAACCACCTGGAATTGATAACGGTCGCCCAGGGGAATCTCCCAGGCAATTACCAGCTATAACCCCTCTCTCCTCCACCCAGTCCACCCTTCTGGACCAATGAGGATAAAGCATCCCTCTTCCCTTCCCATCATCATCATCATCATCATCATGTCCGCCCCCGGTAGCTGAGTGGTCAGCGTGACAGACTGTCAATCCAAAGGGCCCGGGTTCGATTCCCGGCTGGGTCGGAGATTTTCTCCGCTCAGGGCCTGGGTGTTGTGTCGTCCTAATTATCATCATTTCATCCCCATCGACGCGCAGGTCGCCGAAGTGGCGTCAAATCGAAAGACCTGCACCAGGCGAACGGTCTACCCGACGGGAGGCCCTAGCCACACGACATATCATCATCATCATCATCATCATCATCATCATTATTATTACCTTTTGTAACTGGGTGTCTTCGTTGAGTTTAGTTCACTCAGAAACTGAGCAGTACAGGGACAAGCTGTAGGCTGTCTCTGCATGTTAATAACAAATTCCATTAAGCCACATCGTGGCTTGTTAATAACAATTTAATATATCGTCATTCGAGGCACCAGCAGATACCACAACTAGGCAAATATGTAAATATGATCATTTTCCATTTTTCCACAATTTTACGCATTTTACCCAGATGGTGAGTAATGTCTTGGCCTCATATGAACACCGCGTCGCGATGTCGCATTGCAGCGTCGATGTCCCGATGCTCTCGGCTAATGATAGTGCAGCATCATCCCAATATATGTAAGCCACCACACCATTGTTGTGTGTGTGTGTGTGGGGGGGGGGGGGTGTTTAACCTCATATAAATGACGTCGTAGCAAATTCTGTAAGCACTACAGATTTCTACCCAAAGATACAGTATGTATAAGAAATACCATACTAAATTACCGGATTGTGTGATGTAGTAGTAAAATTATGAAGCCTCCTGTATGTTGAGCAGGTTTAAAAGAAACACACCTAGAGATAAAGTCGACTAGTAACTGAAACAACCCCAGTAAAAATCGTGCAAGGCTTGGAGTATGGTCGCGGACACACCACAACCCCACGAAGGAGTTGCTGAGAGAGTTGCATTGTACGATGCGTAATCATCTTCAGTCTGATGGCTGACAGTGGGGCATCTCCCATCTGTGGTAATAACGGCAAACACGTTCGTGTAAATATCAGAGACTGCTACAAATACACACCTGGATTACAGAGAACTCTCCCGAGCATCCACAGGTCGAACGAGTCAATTGAGATGCTAGTAAGGTGTAAAAACACAGTGAGCGTACGCAGCAGCCACAGAATCCCTGGCTGTGAACGAGAAACCTCCACATTCCTACCCGACACTAGCCACACCGGGCATGGGAAAGGAATTCGCACAATGTATGTGTAATCATCTCTGATCTGGTGGCTGGCAGAAAGCCACAATAAACCTGCCGTAACTCGCGAACGTCTTTGCAGACAAACGTTGCTAGTAGTTTAAGCGCTAAGCACTCCACTCCCATCCCCTCGCCCTTTTTCTCTAGAAAGATCAGAAACAAGCTCGCCCCCCCCCCCCTCCGCTCCAAATCACGCTTTTAAAACTTTTGTGGGCGGCTCCATTTTCAGTCACACAGCACTCCCTGGTGGAATGAAGAAAAGTGATAACAGTGTTAAACAGATTAAACTGCGCAGTATTATTAGTATATGTGACATTAATATGAGTCCCATACATTAACCACAGGAAAATACTATGCCATCTATATAAGCAGGACCTCCACGGCCGGCAGCCAGTCGTTGACATCACCTCTGAAGATATTGCCTGCATTTGGCAACGAAACGTCAGGAAGTAGTAGTTTTACAGATCGACCACGGCCTCTCAGCCCGGAAGTTTTAACTAATAAATAAATGTTCATTGTTGTTAACGTAAGTCGGATTGATTCATAGAATTCCACACTGGACAGTTACCATACTGATGTACTGTGGTATCTGCCGTGGGCGGCAGATTCAGGGGAGGCACCAAATTCATATTCTTGAAGAGAAAAAAAATAAAAACTTGATTCACAAAGTGCCTAGCATCCAGCGCACATTGGTCTATAGTTGATTCGCATGATTTTCAAACGCATCCCAGTTGGTTTTTGAATATTTTTGAGCACATTCGAAATTGAATTCTGAACGAATCATAAGTTGATATTTGAATGAGTGCATAGTGTATACGACGTGTCTGCGAGGGAAATCCCCTTCGCAGCTAGGAATAAAAAAACTTTCACACAGACAAAAGGTGACGGGGATATATGGTCTGAGCCGAATAAACACTAACGGGTGAATGTCAATCGAAGTTCATGTGGTTGATGGGGTGTCCGAGTGATGAGCATTGCTACAATTAATAGTGAAATCCTCAGCTTCAGACTACCAGAGTGGAAATAAACGACTAACAGGAATAACAGGTAAGAAAGATTACAAACTATCTTCTGAGTGTATCGAATAAAACGAAATTGTGACAGAAAATTTTTGACAGAAAACTACACTACTAAAAGCCAGTTGTAGAGTCCCCCGTTAACAGCCACTTAAGTTCTGTTCTCGGAGTAGCGCGGAAAATGGTTGTACGAACATGTGATAACGCCTAGAAATAGAATAAACACGGAATAACTGAACCGATGATTATCGTAGGATGAGAGAACTTAATCGAAGAATAAGTTTGATAATGGCAAGAATAGTTACAGAATTAGTGATGACAAGATTGTTTTTTAGAACGAGGAAGGAGATGAAATGGGGATATCACACATTCTATGGAAGAATATGAGGATTCCAACTTTGTATAAAAAATTTTCGTATTACTACTTTTTGATCGTGTGCTTGAGAAATGGATAGGAATGAAATATGAAACTATTTCCAAACATACTACTTTCTGATTGTAGTAGGCGTAACAGGCATTTGATATTCGATTAATGGGACAAAGAGAGAGTCGCCACACTTTGCATTGTTGTGAAATTTATTCAACTCCCGTGCCCTCCCCTCCCTCATCTGAAAACTGGCGGAAAAAGGACTCAGTCTGTGCTGGGCTGCTGGACAGGATAGATGTAAGTATCTATTTTGTATGCAGTGCGGTATATCATTTATTTAAACAATTTCAGTTGCCACAGATCGAGCACCAGACAGTACCACCATCCAGTGTGTTCACCTTCAGGTCCGGAGGTCAACTGACGTAGTTCACACCACCACCACCACCACTACCACCACCACCACCACCAGAGGTCATTGTTGGCCCTCCCCCTCCCATGACATAATCCAAGATAGCGGCCTACGGAGAAAATGGCGGGAAATTCGTTCAGGCTGTGTCTAGCTGCTGGACTTGCAGGCTGGACGTAATTGTTTACGTGTGCTGTGTGTTCGGTGCTGGAGGAATAGTAGTTTAACAGGTATATAAGCTGTAATCGTGCAGCTGAGGACTATGTCCATAGCCACCTGAACGATGCTTGGAAAGTAATGATATTTGGTGAATGTATGAAGAAGACGAATATGTTGTTCTTGTTGTGGTCTTCAGTCCTGAGACTGGTTTGATGCAGCTCTCCATGCCTACTCTATCCTGTGCAAGCTTCTTCATCTCCCAGTACCTACTGCAACGTACAGCCTTCTGAATCTGCTTAGTGTATTCATCTCTTGGTCTCCCTCTACGATTTTTACCCTCCACGCTGCCCTCCAGTACTAAATTGGTGATCCCTTGATGCCTCAGAACATGTCCTACCAACCGATCCCTTCTTCTAGTCAAGTTGTGCCACAAACTACTTCTCCCCAATCCTATTCAATACCTCCTCATTAGTTATATGATCTACCTATCTAATCTTCAGCATTCTTCTGTAGCACCACATTTCGAAAGCTTCTATTCTCTTCTTGTCCAAACTAGTTATCGTCCATTGAATTTTAATACCTACTCCAAATTTTTCTTTTGTTTCCTTTACTGCTTGCTCAATATACAGATTGCATAACATCGGGGAGAGGCTACAACCCTGTCTCACTCCTTTCCCAACCACTCATTCCCTTTCATGTCCCTCGACTCTTATAACTGCCATCTGGTTTCTGTACAAATTGTAAATAGCCTTTCGCTCCCTGTATTTTACCCCTGCCACCTTCAGAATTTGAAAGAGAGTATTCCAGTTAACGTTGTCAAAGCTTTCTCTAAGTCTACAAATGCTAGAAACGTAGGTTTGCCTTTCCTTAATCTTTCTTCTAAGATAAGTCGTACGGTTAGTATTGCCTCACGTGTTCCAACATTTCTACGGAATCCAAACTGATCTTACCCGAGGTCCGCTTCTATTAGTTTTTCCATTCGTCTGTAAAGAATTCGCGTTAGTATTTTGCAGCTGTGACTTATTAAACTGATAGTTCGGTAATTTTCACTTCTGTCAACACCTGCTTTCTTTGGGATTGGAATTATTATATTCTTCTTGAAGTCTCTTACCCGAGGTCCGCTTCTATTAGTTTTTCCATTCGTCTGTAAAGAATTCGCGTTAGTATTTTGCAGCTGTGACTTATTAAACTGATAGTTCGGTAATTTTCACTTCTGTCAACACCTGCTTTCTTTGGGATTGGAATTATTATATTCTTCTTGAAGTCTACATCTACATCTACATTGATACTCCGCAAGCCACCCAACGGTGTGTGGCGGAGGGCACTTTACGTGCCACTGTCATTACCTCCCTTTCCTGTTCCAGTCGCGTATGGTTCGCGGGAAGAACGACTGTCTGAAAGCCTCCGTGCGTGCTCTAATCTCTCTAATTTTACATTCGTGATCTCCTCGGGAAGTATAAGTAGGGGGAAGCAATATATTCGATACCTCATCCAGAAACGCACCCTCTCGAAACCTGGCGAGCAAGCTGCACCGCGATGCAGAGCGCCTCTCTTGCAGAGTCTGCCACTTGAGTTTATTAAACATCTCCGTAACGCTATCACGGTTACCAAATAACCCGGTGACGAAACGCGCCGCTCTTCTTTGGATCTTCTCTATCTCCTCCGTCAACCCGACCTGGTACGGATCCCACACTGATGAGCAATACTCAAGTATAGGTCGAACGAGTGTTTTGTAAGCCACCTCCTTTGTTGATGGACTACATTTTCTAAGCACTCTCCCAATGAATCTCAACCTGGTACCCGCCTTACCAACAATTAATTTTATATGATCATTCCACTTCAAATCGTTCCGTACGCATACTCCCAGATATTTTACAGAAGTAACTGCTACCAGTGTTTGCTCCGCTATCTTATAATCATACAATAAAGGATCCTTCTTTCTATGTATTCGCAATACATTACATTTGTCTATGTTAAGGGTCAGTTGCCACTCCCTGCACCAAGTGCCTATCCGCTGCAGATCTTCCTGTATTTCGCTACAATTTTCTAATGCAGCAACTTCTCTGTATACTACAGCATCATCCGCGAAAAGCCGCATGGAACTTCCGACACTATCTACTAAGTCATTTATATATATTGTGAAAAGCAATGGTCCCATTACACTCCCCTGTGGCACGCCAGAGGTTACTTTAACGTCTGTAGACGTCTCTCCATTGATAACAACATGCTGTGTTCTGTTTGCTAAAAACTCTTCAATCCAGCCACACAGCTGGTCTGATATTCCGTAGGCTCTTACTTTGTTTATCAGGCGACAGTGCGGAACTGTATCGAACGCCTTCCGGAAGTCAAGAAAAATAGCATCTACCTGGGAGCCTGTATCTAATATTTTCTGGGTCTCATGAACAAATAAGGCGAGTTGGGTCTCACACGATCGCTGTTTCCGGAATCCATGTTGATTCCTACATAGTAGATTCTGGGTTTCCAGAAATGACATGATACGCGAGCAAAAAACATGTTCTAAAATTCTACAAGAGATCGACGTAAGAGATATAGGTCTATAGTTTTGCGCATCTGCTCGACGACCCTTCTTGAAGACTGGGACTATCTGTGCTCTTTTCCAATCATTTGGAACCCTCCGTTCCTCTAGAGACTTGCTTTCTGTGGGTATTTCGCCTGTCTCATACATCTTGCTCGCCAGATGGTAGAGTTTTGTCAGGACTGGCTCTCCCAAGGCCGTCATTAGTTCTAATGGATTGTTGTCTACTCCCGGGCCCTTGTTTCGACTCAGGTCTTTCAGTGCTCTGTCAAACTCTTCACGCAGTATCTTATCTCCCATTTCATCTTCATCTACATAGTCTTCCATTTCCATAATATTGTCCTCAAGTACATCGCCCTTGTATAAACCCTCTATATACTCTTTCCACCTTCCTGCCTTCCCTTCTTTGCTTAGAACTGGGTGGCCATCTGAGCTCTTGATATTCATACAAGTGGTTCTCTTCTCTCCAAAGGTCTCTTTAATTTTCCTGTAGGCAGTATCTATCTTACCCCTAGTGAGACAAGCCTCTACATCCTTACATTTGTCCTCTAGCCATCCCTGCTTAGCCATTTTGCACTTCCTGTCGATCTCATTTTTGAGACGTTTGTATTCCTTTTTGCCTGCTTCATTTACTGCATTTTTATATTTTCTCCTTTCATCAATTAAATTCAATATTTCTTCTGTTACCCAAGGATTTCTATTAGCCCTCGTCTTTTTACCTACTTGATCCTCTGCTGCCTTCACTACTTCATCCCTCAGAGCTACCCATTCTTCTTCTACTGTATTTCTTTCCCCCATTTCTGTCAATTGTTCCCTTACGCCCTCCCTGAAACTCTCTACAACCTCTGGTTCTTTCAGTTTATCCAGGTCCCATCTCCTTAAATTCCCGCCTTTTTGCAGTTTCTTCAGTTTCAATCTGCAGTTCATAACCAATAGATTGTGGTCAGAATCCACATCTGCCCCAGGAAATGTCTTACAATTTAAAACCTGGTTCCTAAATCTCTGTCTTACCATTATGTAATCTATCTGATACCTTTTAGTATCTCCAGGATTCTTCCAGGTATACAGCCTTCTTTCATGATTCTTGAACCAAGTGTTAGCTATGATTAAGTTATGCTCTGTGCAAAATTCTACAAGGCGGCTTCCTCTTTCATTTCTTCCCCCCAATCCATATTCACCTATGTTTCCTTCTCTCCCTTTTCCTACTGACGAATTCCAGTCACCCATGACTATTAAATTTTCGTCTCCCTTCACTACCTGAATAATTTCTTTTATCTCGTCATACATTTCATCAATTTCTTCATCATCTGCAGAGCTAGTTGGCATATAAACTTGTACTACTGTAGTAGGCGTGGCCTTTGTGTCTATCTTGGCCACAATAATGCGTTCACTATGCTGTTTGTAGTAACTAACCCGCACTCCTATTTTTTTATTCATTATTAAACCTACTCCTGCATTACCCTTATTTGATTTTGTATTTATAACCCTGTAATCACCTGACCAAAAGTCTTGTTCCTCCTGCCACCGAACTTCACTAATTCCCACTATATCTAACTTTAACCTATCCATTTCCCTTTTTAAATTTTCTAACCTACCTGCCCGATTAAGGGATCTGACATTCCACGCTCCGATCAGTAGAATGCCAGTTTTCTTTCTCCTGATAACTACGTCCTCTTGAGTAGTCCCCGCCCGAAGATCCGAATGGGGATTATTTTACCTCCGGAATATTTTACCCAAGAGGACGCCATCATCATTTAATCATACAGTGAAGCTGCATGTCCTCGGGAGAAATTACGGCTGTAGTTTCCCCTTGCTTTCAGCCGTTCGCAGTACCAGCACAGCAAGGCCGTTTTGGTTAATGTTACAAGGCCAGATCAGTCAATCATCCAGACTGTTGCCCCTACAACTACTTAAAAGGCTGCTGCCCCTCTTCAGGAACCACATGTTTGTCTGGCCTCTCAACAGATACCCCTCCGTTGTGGTTGCACCTACGGTACGGCCATCTGTATCGCTGAGGCACGCAAGCCTCCCCACCAACGGCAAGGTCCATGGTTCATGGGGGGGGGGGGAAGACGAATATGCTTCATCAAATAATGAAGATGCAGCAGGATGGGGCTAAGTTACACTTCACAACTCGTGCTGATAAATGTGTGTGCTGGAACTGTAGATCATTCAACGAAAGTCCAGTCAGTCTTTCGAAGTGCAAGCGGCAAGACGTTCACCGCTCTGGCACAAGCAACGGTGTGTACATCTGAGGAAATGATGCTGGTGATGGACAGGGATGAATTTAACAAGGTTACTGCATGCACATACACAGCTGAGGACTGAATCCAAAACCTTCTACACAATGAGCAGAAAGAAAGGATAATGGACAAGTGTAGGGTGAATACTTTTAGACAAATAAAGGCAATGCAGTGGGATGGTGTGAAGATACATTTTAAACCTAAGATAGATGGATGCTGACGCTGGAAATGCCTACATTTTTGAAATCACCTAACACCGCAAATCAACTTCACCCTATCCCACATTGAACTATAGGTGTCTACGTTCAGGTTCGGAGACCATCTGACCTAGTTCACACCACCACCACTAGAGAGCAGTGTTGGCGCTCTCCCCACTCCCATCTCCCCACTGTAATCTAAGATGGCGGTCCAGAAAAAATGAGTGGGAACCAAAAGGAATGCTGAATCCGGTCACATCATAAGCTTTGGCCAATAGGGTGGCAGTATCTGCTGTCGTCATTAGAGGAGACATAGAGTGGGTTTAATAGCGCAGCAGCCTTTGTCTCACTTAGCCAGCAGCAGCAGCAGAAGAAGAAGAAGAAGAACTGTGGAGCATCAGCAGCAGACAAGGTCCAGCACAGCCCTGCAGAATAGGAAGAAGCAGAAAGTAAGTATCACATATAACATCTTTGCTTATAGTTACCATTATTATTGGTTGTTCTCCTGTCTTGGTCTGTATATGGTGCTGCCTCCTTCTTCTGAAGCAGTAGCCTTAGACATGTCAAGGCATGCAGGGGCGAGCACCAACATGTCGACCTCTGCTACATGGGGGGCTGAAGCAGCCTCAGCCATCATGTTGTCAAGACATGTACTGACCTCCGGACTTCCAGCACTACCAACCTTCAGGATGTCCAAGCATGCAGCGGTCTCGTGGGATCCTGTAGCGCACATTGGCCACATGCTGGAGCAGGAGAAGCAGCTGTTACTGTCTGTCCCACTCACCGATTCGGGTGCTGAGGGCACCCTGCATGTTCCCAATGCCCATAATTCTGCTGCTGATCCTAAACAACAGCAAGGTGGAGGTTAGTATTGGTCACTGACAGCTGACCCATCCCAGCACATCACTGTGGTAGTGCAGGACAGAGTACAGATGCTGTGGATGAGAAGGTATCAAGTGTGCTCATGCTTTTCAGTTCTTCATATAATTCAACTCGTAGTGGAACGAAACATTTAAATGTGGATGTAGAAGCACATAATGACTGAGGCTTACATGTGAGGATAGAAACTGAAAATGAATGGAAGGGTGTTAAGTGCCTGTTTCTAAGTTCCGCTGGGATGAAATACGTCGTGCAGAGCGCTAAATCGATCGGTAGATGACCACAAAGTATTACCCAACTTGTACTCCCCCAGACATTAGCGTTACTGGAGTGACTTTATCCGTAACAACAGTGTTTGCTGACTCTGCACTATGTGTGAAATCGAGTAACAAGTTTCTCTATCTACAGCATGCCTCAGTTACAAACTTAAACGATATCGATACTGACTTACGCCTTGTATTGGAGAGACTGAGTTGGTAGTTGCCAAGCACAGAGTCCACATACAATGATGTCATAAACTTTCTGCATGTGAATAGTGCACATGTTGGTGATTTTGAACAGTACATTTGCTTCTCCATGAACGCAGAGCCAAAAAAGAAACAGGTTAAATGTGAATGTGAAAAAACAGAGTATTGTGAGGTGCCCATCAGGTCGGAGGAGATGTGTGCAGAATTTATTGCATATCAGAAAGCTTTATTAGGGAAATACTGTTTTTGTACAGACGCAAAGAAAATGAGTCTGATGACTTCTTGAAATACTGCAGACAATTACCGCAAGCACCTCGTCACCTGTCGTTGTCAAACTGAATGATGAAGTTACTTTTCACGTGTGCGTATACATATAGCTCAATTCTCTGTGTAGCCAATATAGCTCATGTGGTTAACTGACAGAGCTATAGTGGCTACACATATTATTACCATCCTTAGAAGTGTCTTTCTATATTTACCACTGCTTATTGGTACCTGGTGTAGTCGGTATCATGGCAGGGTGCGTGAAACATCCTTGTCACAAGGACTTCGTTGTAGGTGACTGATCCTGTGAAGAGGCAAAAGAAGACCTGAAAAAGACGACGAATGGAATACTCCTTCCTGATAATACACGAGCTATTATTGTAGGTCCATCCAATTATGGCAAGACTAATGTTCTCATGACGCTGCTAACACAAGTAGATGGAGCCTCATTTGAGCAACTTCGTGTATTTTCACAAACATTGTTTCAGCACGAGTATCAGTTACCGTGCGGTGTAATAGGCGTTACATACACGACATTCTGCGAAAGCAATGATAGCCCCTTACCTGCACAAGTAAAGCCACACACTGTGTACTTATTTGACAATGTTGCTGTGGAAAACCGACAAAATTCGAGAATATTTCTGTTTGTATCGTCATATACATGTATTTTACCTAAGCCAAATATATTCCAGAATCCCGAAACAGTTGCTTAGGGATAATGCAAACTTCATTATAGCTTTCAAACAAGACAATCTGAATTTAACATTTACCAAGCACATGTAGGAACTGACATGTAATTCAATTATTTTGTAAAGATATGTACTGATTGCTGGAATCATTCACAAATGGGCTTCTCGTTTTTGATAAAACAAGAAAACTGAATGGTGGTAGGTACAGACGAAACTTTCAAGAGCTTATATATGTTAGTCTGAATTTTCGCATCCATATTCTGTCTACGTACACCCATTCTCTCGGGTTGAGAGCCAGACGTGCGCGCGAATTTGTCGATGTTGCAGCGTAGTAAGAGAGGTTAGTACATCCGTATACGCTACAACATCGACAAATTCGCGCGCATGTCTGGCTCTCAACCCGAGAGCACGGGTGTTCGTAGACAGAATATGGATGCGAAAATTCAGACTATCGTGCGTAAAGCTGGAGGTAAGCGCAGGGTGGTAGAGACGTGTTACCGGACTCGTCTGAGAATCAACACATTAAATCAAATGGTTAATGAAATCGGTAAGAAAGAAACCAATTTAACTGAAAAGGTTGAGGCTATGGAGGGAAATTAGACGCAGAGGCTCTTGTTATTGAGGAGGAGAAGCAGCCACATAAGAGGAAGAAGAGCGGATATACAAAGCCTCACACTGCAAAGAAGTCTGATAAGTATATACTGAGATGTCAACAAAGCAGAAACCCAATCAAGTGTGGAAAGTGGTGAGAGAGAAATTATGGTTTCTAATGTTAGGGCATATGCATCGACAACCTTTAAGCAGGTTACTGAATCTGTGACTACGTAGGATTTCCCGGCGTAATAAGTCTTGAAAGTCTTTTCGGGTTTGCTGCCGGATCCTAAAATCAACTTGACTCGATATTTCGGCGATCCAACTGTTCGCAGAAGCAGCATTCCCTGAAGATGGCGAACAGTTGGATCGCCGAAATATCGAGTCAAGTTGATTTTAGGATCCTGCAGCAAACCCGAAAAGACTTTCAAGAGGTTACTGAATCTATCTGGCAGCTCTCAGAAGAAGAAGAAAAAACCACACGATAACGATGGTGTTGCCATTGACGAATTCATTATCCGTCACTACCCTGGCGTCAGCAGGGGAAGACCGTACATGGTAGATACACAGCCTATAAATGTATCTGATAATACATTACAGATTGGTGATGTTGAGCATAAAGTAGTGAGCAATCTAATCCCGCAGTATATGACACCCCCAATGAGCTAATAGATAGACTGCATCTGTTCATAGCATCAGCTACTGCAGGTAATAACGTTCATTTAAATGAGGTTGTTTCATTTGAATGAGGTTGTTTCATTATCTCAGAGGGGAGAGAGAGAGAGAGAGAGAGAGAGAGAGAGAGAGAGAGAGAGAGGGTGGTGGAAGGTAGGGCCATTTTTATTTCCATTGACAGTTGCCTGGGTGATTCCCCTGGTTCCCCAGGTGAGAGGGAGTGGGGATACTGAGGAGCCCAAGTGGGTAACTTGACACCGGATATCCGTATCAGTGTAAGTTGATACTCAAGGTAAAGTTCGGCCCTTACTGTCCTTACTATCCTACTCGTGCATTGTTAGAAACTTGACAGGAATTGGTGGTGCCAGTGAATGTAGGTCCATTTCGAACAGTTTCAGAGCAAATATAGCATAGGAAACTGCATGCAACGGACATACCGAATCGGGTACCGCGCAAATCCAATTGCTCGTAGTGATGCACCGTGTCGGACTTCACGAAACGTGACAGTAGATAACTGGAGGCACGTAGTGTTGTCCGACAAGAGACTATTCTGCCTCTGTTTCAATGATGCGAAGCGTACGTGAATCGACCGCCAAGTGAAGTTTTTAAGCCACAGTATGAGGATGATGTATCTGTAGGTGGTTTTGTGGTGATGTGGCTGTGTGTTTCTGTACCGTGACTTCTACCCCCTTATTCAGGTTACAGTGAACATCAACTAGATGTATTTCAGCATCGTTGGTGACCTTAACCTTGATGATGCACACCCCCACTTTTCAAGCCATATTGATACGGATGCACATATCATTTGTGGTTCGATAAAGACTCTGGCCCTCTGTAACGCGATGTCTGGTCCACTAAATAAACCAATGTTACTCTGGTAGAAATCGTTTGTGACTTAAGAACGGTGTGTGAAGTTCAGCTATCAGCATCTCTTAGTCACTTACATTGTGTGTTCAGGAAATACATTCCGCTAAAGGTAACTTGACACAACTTTACAGTTTGTAGCACAAGCAACACTTCCAGACCTGTGTTTAGAGCTTTAAAAGGCGTAAGATAGCACTTGGAGACATAATATTGATCACCGATAGTAGTGCATCTGGGTATGTAAGCTTATCTTTCAATGGGCGTAGTTTTACGTGAACCATTGAGAACATCTTTCAGACGAGTTTCAACAGGAGAACATCTGCCCTATAAAGAAGCCAGCTTAAGGGCAACCTTCTTTGTCACAGCTGTTGATATCATATCTCCACGAAACGATTACCAGTGCAGTGCTTCTTCCTTATCAGGGATTTTTCCTCGGTGGGACTGAAACGGTGTGCACTCGGCGTATTGCCGGCAATTGAGG
Organism: Schistocerca serialis cubense; assembly: GCF_023864345.2. Lineage (NCBI taxonomy): Eukaryota > Metazoa > Arthropoda > Insecta > Orthoptera > Acrididae > Schistocerca > Schistocerca serialis. The sequence goes on along the minus strand of NC_064640.1, from coordinate 206,183,145 downwards.
AGTTACTTGAGTGAGAAGTAACGGCTCAGAGGTAAAGAAAGCCGGCAACGACTGGGAGATTGGTTTGCTGACGTCATTGATGGGGGATGATCCGGCGGTCGGTCGGTTCATATTGGCGGATCTCTGCTTTTTCCTTACAGTCGCCATTTTGCTACTTCCCTAAACCCTCTTCCAGCTAGGCCCACACTTTATTTGAAACAGACATTTGATATATCACAGAAGGGGACTTGACATAGAGAGAAAAGTGACGTGCGAATTTCACCTACAACTCAAGTCATTCAACATCTTGAAGTGCCTCAAGTGGGTAGATCACATCTACTGAAGTTCTGTAAGGATTTCCTGTAGTGCCAGTTACATTATGTGTGCCAGGTGTTGTATCAGCAAATCCTCTTTGTCTGAAAATCGTACACAGAGATGGCTCTAACCTACTTGTTGTCGGAGTGCGTGCACTACCTTGGCACACCCAGTTGATTATTGAGGCTGACTTAGCTAGTTCACCAAACATTCATCAGTTTATCGGGATAATCATTTTATTCTATGATCTACACAAAAACACATACTATAGAGTATTGTTATCACACAGATAACACTAAAATATATAATTAGCGTAGCGATGAACCGTGTGCTCAGCCTGACCCCCCCCCCCCGTAGCCAGTGTCACAGAGCAGTTAATGCCGTGCCCCCACCGAGTGGTCATACACTATCCGTGATCAAGAGGAAGTAGCCCGCCACATGGATTTACAGGAACAGCCCCATTTAGCAGCAGCACCTGGTGCTGGTGTAAACTTGTCCAATCTGTAGCTGCTAATATTTTGCCTGGTAGAGTGCCCGACCGTGGAAATAGGATTTTGATGGTTTGACAGTCGGTACACACAAGGCAGGAAATGTGCAGAAACTGTCAGACAGTAAAGATACAGTGAATACTCTGCCATTTTATACGTATGACACGTTTTTCTAGCCAAACACTGGATAATGGTTTAAAAAGCCAAAATTAATTGTAGATTGAAGTACTAGTCTAAATAAATAAATAAATAAAGCGCAACTGGGAAAATTACGTATTCATTTAACATTATTTATTCACTGAGAATATGTTCATAATCACTCTTGATAATTTTCAAGTTGGAATGTGAATCTCCCGTTGTATCCTAGCTGAAGCACACGAATGGTAGGTGGGAGTAGTATACCGTCGCCCTTCAGGCGTTAAAATTCGATGTTTGTTATCTGCTGTAGTTATTCTGAGAGTCTCAGTTCTGTGATTTGTCTTTCCCGAGGCAGACAAAAAAATGATGAGAGCAGTCTTTTTATGACGTAGTGTGCTACAGAGTTCTGGAAACTCTGCAACACTTTTCTAGCAAATGATGTGAAATTTGATTCCTTTATTGTAGTTTTAGAAAAACGGTTATCGTATCAACGACAGAGAAGTCAAGACGTATATAACAGTTCAATTTTATTTCAGGATACCCAGGCCTGTGCAACTATCCAGATTACTGGAGAAAGATGGAGAAGATAAGAAGAGAAGGAACAGGAAAATGTCAAGTAAGTTGAAACAAGTTCATCTTAACTGCTTAATGTTGCACTGAGGTGACGAGTCGTGGGATACCCCCTAACATCGCATCGGACCTTCTTTTGCCCCGCTGCATGCACTCAAGTCGTTACAAGTCCCCTCCACAAATATTGAGTCACGCTGCCTCTGTAGCTGTAATTGCGGAAATGTTGCCGGTGTAGGAGTTTGTACACGAACCGACCTCTCGATTATGTCCCATAAATGTATGATGGGATTCATGTCGGGTGATATAGGTGGCCAAAACATTCGCTCGAAATGTCCAGAGAGGTCTTCAACCCAGTTGCAAGCAATTCTGGCCCTGTAACATGGCGCATTGTCATCCACCAAAACTCCATTTTTGTTTGGGGCCATGAAGCCGACGAACGGCTGCAAATGGTCAACATATAGCCAAACATAACCATTTCCAGCCAGTGACCGGTTCGTTTGGTCCAGAGGGCCCAGTCCATTCCATGTATAAACAGCTCACATTATTATGGAGCCACCACCAGCTTGCAGAGTGCCTTGTTGGCAACCTGGGTCCATGGCTTTGTGGGTTCCCTGCTAAACTCGAACCTCTTACCAACTGAAATCGGGACTCAGCTGACCAGGCCACAGGTTGTCAGCCGTCGATCGTCCAATTGATATGGTCACGAGCCCCGGAGAGGCGCTGCAGACACCCGCATCTGCTGCCATAGCTCTTAACGCCAAATTACGCCGCTCTGTCCTGACGAATACGTTCGTCGTAAGTCCCACAGTGATTTCTGCGGTTCTTGCGAGCAGTGTTGCTTCTCCTTTAGCACTGACAATTCTACACAAACGCCTCTGCTCTCGGTCGATAAGTGAAAGCCGTCGGCCTCTGCGTTGTCCATGGTGAAAGATAATGCCTGAAATTTGGTATCTTGGCACACCCTTCACACTGTAGATCTCGGAATGAACGATTTCCTAAATGAGAATGTCCCAAGCGTCTAGATACAAATACCATTCCGCGTTCGAACTCTGTTAATTCCCGTCGTATCGACATAATCACATTGGAAACCTTTCCACATGGATCGCCTCAGTACGAATCACAGTTCCACCAATGCGCTGTCGTTTCATAACATACTACGTGATACTACCGCTATCTGTATATGTGTGCAGCGCTATCCCGTGACTTTCGACACCTTAGTGTAGACCAGTAGGTGACGTATTGACGTCATAACTGCTTAAGTCGAGGAATCGTACGAAGTCCACACTGTGCCACAAATAACACCACCACATAACAAACCTGACATCATACTCACCAATAAAAAGAAGAAATCAACACAACTAATCCAAATATCCATACCCAATACAACAAATATACAAAAGAAAACAGGAGAAAAAATTGAAAAATACATCCAACTGGCTGAGGAAGTCAAGGACATGTGGCATCAGAATAAAGTTGACATCATACCAATCATACTATCAACTACAGGTGTCATACCACACAATATCCACCATTACATCAATACAATACAGCTACATCCAAACTTATATATACAATTACAGAAATCCGTAATTATTGATACATGTTCAATTACCCGAAAGTTCCTAAATGCAATATAACATATACCGTACAGTTAAAAGGAAGTGACGCTTGATCAAGGTCCGCGTCACGTCCCATTTTTAACCAGACTTAACGTCTGAGAAAGTAAAGAAGTAATAATAATAATAATGTGTAAATCTTAAGAAAATGTAGCATATTCACAAGGAGAAGGTAATCATTTTGTTCACTCAAACTTGGATTTAATATGCGACTCTAAACATAATTTATTTTGCAGAGGGCATTCCGAAGTATGAAGTATTTCTGGGAGGATCATGTAATCCAACTACATGGCGGCAAGACACAGCAATCCCAATGCTTAAGAGACTTGGCATCACCTATTACAATCCTGTAAGTGTATCAATTATCACAAACTGAGCACTGAAACGAATTGTGTTCTCTAATAGTGTAGTCTGCATGGCTTTATTGTGTTTTTATATACGGGGTATACGAAGAATAAATTTGCATGTTCAGTAATAACATAAAAGATAATACTGATGGCCGGTATTTACACACAATCGGCAGTGAAATTCTTTTGATCAGCTGTTGGCTGCATATTCTTCAGATGGATTCGGTGTTAGATTCTGTTTTCAGAATCAGATGCCCTGTTTTCTCCCGCGTTTTTCTAATGAAGTTCCAAAAGATATTTTCCTATCTAACATTCTTTTTCCAGTGAAAGTACATAGTGTTCATCCAGAAACAATTAAACTTATCTAATGGTAACTCCGGATTTTTCGAAGTGTTGCGTTCTTAAATTTATGTAATGTGTATTTCCTTTGACAACGATTTTGAATATTGATATTTCCTGAACATTTAAAAGAAGTCAGTAAGTTCTCTTCATGTTAGTGCAGTGTCATTTTCAGATGGCGTAGTCTATTCTAACGCATATTTATTAGCATGGTAGAATTTTTAGGTACACATGCTTTTTTTCTAAATGTTAAATAAGCACATATATGCTTAAATAAAATGTTCAGGTATAAAATATTTATGTTGTTGTTAGATATAGCAAAAAAGAAAATGGCGTTCAATTGGCTCTGAGCACTATGGGACTTAACATCTGAGGTCATCAGTCCCCTAGAACTTAGAACTACTTAAACCTAACTAACCGAAGGACATCACATACACCCATGCCCGAGGCAGGATTTAAAGCTGCGACCGTAGCAGTCGCGCGGTTCCGGACTGAACAGCCTAGAACCGCACGGCCACCGCGGCCGGCGAAAATGGCGTTACTCCACCTTGCTGTGTTTAACGGTGAAGTTATCTAAGTCTTTTAATGAATGTTAAACAATAATATGTGTCGTTGGCTTGGACTGTAGGAAATTTCATTTATACAGCTTTAAAATCTTGGACATGGCTGGATGCAGCAGCTGTAGAATGGAATCTTCATGGGGATAAAGTGAAATACAGCCAGGCAGCTGCAGAAATCAAAGGTTTATTAAAATCCCTTGACCCAGTTTTCAATTTCCTTAGAAACTTCTTCAGAAGGATCAATGGTTACAAATACAATAGTTCAAATTATATACCCGTTAAAATAAAGGTATACAGAAAACGTCAAAAATAACTCGCTGCCATACAAGGAGTTATTTACACATACTGGTTGCATAATGTTGTGAGTGAAAATAATCCCTAAAATGGCTTCAAACAATTAAAATATTAAAACTGTAACATAAAAATAAGTGATTTAGTGAATGTGCATGATATTACAAATACCTAACATACGGCATTTTATTAGGTTATTGCCCAATGAATTAAGTAAACTATAAAGTAACTCAAAGTACATCATGTGTGAGTGAAGGAAAAGGGATGGGGAGTAAGTAAAAGTCGAAACAGAACCATTTGCATCAACAATATATTACTGTAGGTACTAGGCCTACTATTACCTGGGAAGTAGATAAAGTAGCAAATGACCTCTTTATTATCGCCTTAGATTGAATTCCTCTTTGTTGTGTTATCAAAAATAACGGCCAGAAACTGTATAGAAACTGTTTTTAAGTTGCACCTGTTCATTTAAAATAGTTATTTTTCCTAGTGCAATGCTCAAAAATTTCTAATCCTTCCAACAAATCTAGTCTACTCTGCAGCCTTACTTTTTATTTCAGTCTACGAATTCTGTACAATACGTTACCAAGAAATGCTACTGAACGGAACTTCTTGCTCTCTCTCTTCATATTACTGTTACCTAAAGTTGAACATTTAGAATATTTTTTTTTATTTTTTTTATATGGAGTCAACGAAACTTCGGTTATTCTAGTTATAAATTGCAATCGATTTGATTACATATAGTTCTTATTGAAAACTATGCCTGGGGAAAGGCGTGTACACTGCACTTTGTATTACAGAGTGAAAAAAAAAGTTTTATGGGATTGTTGGTGGTTTGAGTCTCTTGGAATAGCACTGCTTGCGTAGGTGGACTTACGGAAGGCATCGAAATTAATTTTGTCGAACTTTAAAATTAGTTCCGAATCTTCGAAATATTTCGGCTCATCAATGAATCTGCTAAAATTCTGGCATCCCATTGCTAAGCCAAAATGAGGTTAATATATTTTACCACTGAACTGGAAGTAACTACCTACTTGCGTTAGATTCAGGAGTTCAGGTATTTGTAGTTCTTCAGTTAATTCATCTAACCTGAAAATTTATAACAGGATTATTATTTTCAAAACAGCAACTTCATTGATTTTAATGCGTAGAAATCTAGTCAAATTGTGATGAACACTACATACACTATGAACAGTTTATCAGACTGGGTGGCTATTTTTATATACCTTGAACTGTCGTCTTAATTTACGTGGGCCGCGCAGTCAAAGGCGTCTTGTCACGGTCCGCGCGGCTCCCCCCGTCGGAGGGGGACAGTGTGTGTCGTCCTTAGCCTAAGTTAGTTTAAGTTAGATTAAGTAGTGTGTAAGCTTAGGGACCGATGACCTCAGCAGATTGGTCTCATAAGACCTTATCACAATTTAACTTCAGTTGCTTTGGATTGATGTTTCTTAGCCTTTTCTTTTGGAATTCTTTAATAAGATTATTTGTTGTATCTAACTAATTTGACCTCTCGTTGTAATTTGGGGGTTGGGTCAGTATAAATTTCAGAGATGTTCTTTTCTGTTAATGTTCTAGCTACATATTCGCGGCTTTGGGCGATGACAAGCGTATTCACTGCATCTGTTGTTGTCGAGACCTAACAGTTCTTTAATCTTTTTGTTGAGCACTTTTTGTCAGTAGAAATGACTTCTAAAATATTACATTCGTGAGCAATTATAGTCTTCCGATTTGTCTATTTTAACACTATAAAGACCAATTTCGAAGATCGACAGTAAAATTATGTACGACACTAGGGTCATTTAACTTGTTGACCTTAAATCTGGTCTTCATGCCGTTAAAAGAGGCAAATCGCAACGGACCAGAATTACTCACGGATATGGTAACATTTTGGAAAAGGAAGTCATTTCTGCTAACAAGAAGTGCATTCCGCAAAAAGAAGCAACATTACGCGAATTAACCGCAAGTTAAAGAACAAGTGACAAGAACAGATGATTGGAATGCACTTGTTACCGCCCAAAAAATCGAACATGTAGCTGAAACATTAGTATTTTCAAGGAAAAGGACACCTCTGAAATTTATACTGACCCTGCGCCCAAATTACAAAAAGGGATCAGAAATTACTTACGTAGAACAAAGAAGAGTATTAAAGATCTCCAAAAGAAAAGCTAATAAACGTGAATTCAAAGTCGCCTAAGTTACGCCAATTTAAGGTACGTAAGGATAACCACCAGATTGTTAAAGGGATAAGTGGTGCTCATCACAAATTGGCTCGACTTACACACACAAAGATCAAAGTAGTTTTTGTTTCTTAACATAATTATTATGTTAAAAATGGTGCATATTTCATAAAGAAAGATAGGTGATTCTCTCTTTCTCTCATCTGGTTTCGTTTGACATTAGAAATCTGTACACAAATATTGCTGTAAACTGAATCTTAAAATTGTCGAAAATAATCAGCGTCATAAAAAATAACAGAACTACAAATGAGTTACTGAATCTATTGCAAGTAGTTTTACAGTAGTTACTTACAGTTCAATGGTAAAATGTATGAACCACCTTTTGGCTTAGCAATGGAATTCTTGTTTGGAACGAAATGCATCGCTGGTCCTGCATATCAGGGATGAGGCAGCTCGTTGGTAGGTTTGTGGGGTTATGTGGCATTAGATGTCTACACGCAGATAATTTAATTCGCCTAAATAACGCGCCGCTGATTTGCGTGCGCAGCGATAGCGCCCCATAGTGATTCCATAGGGTTTACAGCAGACGAATTCGTTCAGAGACATCAACGTTGTGTACACTATAATGCTCATCAAACCGCTGTAGCATGGTCTTGGCTCCGAGACGTGGACAGTTACACAGCAGAAAGACGACATCGGCGTCGGGGAAGACATCAAGCATGAAGGGATGCTGGTAGCTCGCAGCTGTCAGCGTGTCTTCGATTACTACGACAGGCCCACGCAAGAAGAGGAGAATGTCACCCATAGCATACAACTGCTCCCACCAGCCTGCGTTCTTGGCGTGCTTCACGTTTCGAGCCGCCGTTCACCTCGATGACAGCCTTTGTGTAGACTACCATCGACCTAGTGTAGCAACAACGTGAATCACCCGAAGAGCCGAAACGTATCTCTTGACTGACGGTCGAAACCGGATGGTCCCGTGCCCACTGCATTCGTAACTGACGACGTCGTTGATGAACATTCAAACATGTTGGGGTGGTCTGCTATGGAACTCCATGTTCAACAATGTACTATTAACGGTGTGCCCCAAAACACTGAAGCGTGCACCAGCATTGTGCTCTTTGGGCAGAGATGTCACAAATCAAACTTCTGAACCACACGTTCTGTGAAAAGTGTACGTGGACGTTCAACCATTCAGCTCTTACGGGTAGTTTCACTGTCCTCCTACCTCTTTCTGCAGACGCTCGGGTTGGGCATTTGGGATTATAGATGTTTCCAGTAGGTTTTCATAGAATTTCGACAAAGTATTTGGTAAGTACACTACTCGCCATTACAATTGCTACACCACAAAGATGACGTGCTACAGACGCGAAATTTAACCGACAGGAAGAAGATGCTGTGATATGCAAATGATTAGCTTTTCAGAGCATTCACACAAGGTTGGCGCCGGTGGCGACACCTACAACGTGCTGACATGAGGAAAGTTTCCAAGCGATTTCTCATACACAAACAGCAGTTGACGGGCATTGCCTGGTGAAAGGTTGTTGTGATGTCTCGTGGAAGGAGGAGAAATGCGTACCATCACGTTTCCAACTTTGATAAAGGTCGGATTGTAGCCTATCGCGATTGCGGTTTATCGTATCGCGAAATAGCTGCTCGCGTTGGTCGAGATCAAATGACTGTTAGCAGAATATGGAATCGGTGGGTTCAGGAGGGTAATACGGAACACCGTGCTGGATCCTAATGGTCTCGTATCACTAGCAGTCGAGACGACAGGCATCTTATCCGCATGGCTGTAACGGATCGTGCAGCCCCGTCTCGATCCCTGAGTCAACAGATGGGGACGTTTGCAAGACAACAACCATCTGCACGAACAGTTCGACTACGTTTGCAGCAGCATGGACTATCAGCTCGGAGACCATGGCTGCGGTTATTCTTGACGCTGCATCACAGACAGGAGCGCCTGCGATGGTGTACTCAACGACGAACCTGGGTGCACGAATGGCAAACCGTCAATTTGTCAGATGAATCCAGGTTCTGTTTACAGTATCATGACGGGCGCATCCGTGTTGGGCGACATCGCGGTAAACGCACATTGGAAGTGTGTATTCATCATCGCCATACTGGCGTATCACCCGGCGTGATGGTCTGGGGTGCTATTGGTTACACGTCTCGGTCACCTATTGTTCGCATTTACGGTATTTTGAACAGTGGACGTTACATTTCAGATGTGTTACGACCCGTGGATCTACCCGTCATTCGATCCCTGCGAAACCCTACATTTCAGCAGAATAAGGCACGACCGCATGTTGCAGGTCCTGTACGGGCCTTTCTGGATACAGATGATGATCGACTGCTGCCCCGGCCAGCACATTCTCCATATCTCTCACCAACTGAAAACGTCTGGTCAATGGTGGGCGAGCAACTGGGCAATACGCCAGTCACTACTCTTGATGAACTGTGGTATCGTGTTGAAGCTGCATGGGCAGCTGTACCCGTACACGCCATCGAAGCTCTGTTTGACCCAATGCCCAGGCGTATCAAGGCCGTTATTACGGCCAGAGGTGGTTGTTCTGGGTACTCATTACTCAGGATCTATGCACCCAAATTACGTGAAAATGTAATCACACGTCAGTTCTAGTAAATATATTTGTCTAATGAATACCCGTTTATGATCTGCATTTCTTCTTGGTGTAGCAGTTTTAATGGCCAGTCGTGTATTTATTACTATATGCTTTACCATGCTGCAACACGATTTTATAAATTTTATAACATGAAGTTGCTTCCCTACTTCATAAATCACCATTACTGTGTAACTCGTGGGCAGTTAGAAAATTTTGCGAGGAACAGAGATACAAAACTGGGCGATTGGCAAAAAAAGGTTTACTACCCCTGGACTATACGAATAATTTAGTGAAACAGTTACTGACAAAACAGTCAGAACTCGAACAACTGCTACCTCTAGCTAAATAACATACACCAACCACAGTCATTTAAGTTTCAGTTAAATATTTACTATCCATTAAATCCACACTGAATCGTCGACTGGTAGTTATCACAAATGTAAGTACAGGTGATAGCAAGACACTATATAAAGTAAATAAAACCTGCTGGAAACCAAGACAGTGTTCAAATGGCTCTAAGCACTACGGGACTTAACATCTGAGGTCATCAGTCCCCTAGAACTTAGAACTACTGAAACCTAACTAACCTAAGGACATCACACACATCCATGCCCGAGGCAGGATTCGAACCTGCGACCGTAGCGGTCGCGCGGTTCCGGACTGAGCGCCTAGAACCGCTAGACCATCGCGGCCGGCAAGGCAGTGTTCACAACTACAAATTATTGAAGTCTAACTGCAAAGTATCTCCACTAAACAACAGCCTAATCGACACACTACATCGCTGTCATAAGTGCTGATCAGTGCTGAAAATTATCAAAGTCCTTACAGGGTAATCTGAGACTAAATCCAAATCACTGCTAAATAAATCGGAATCCTTAACAGCTGATCAGAAAAATCACATCCTTCTGTACACTGAATGGAAAAATAATCGGAGTCCCAATAGCTGTCTAATAATTCTAAGTCCCACTAAACTGGCGCCAGAATATTTGTCACATCAACTAGTGTGGCCAACTTGCCACCCATAAACTTTAAACTACCTCCAGTTCAAACCAACCAGAACCGCCCTCCAAAACAGCCTAACACGGACAAACCTGAAGCAATATGACCACCTCCCTTACAAAGGCTCTGGCACCCTCTTCCCCCCCCCCCCCCTCCCCCCATGCTACCGGCTCCCTAATCCTAAAAGGTGTGTTCATTGACGTTACATAGTAACCTCACATGAGTAGTGGGGTAAGGGTGGCAGCACCTGAATTTTTATATCCAATTGATATGCAAATTCAAAATTGTTAAGGCTTTCGTGGCCACTTGTTGACAAACTGCCTATTGGCTTCTGTCTCGGGTTCTTCGGCCGACGTTCATCACAGAAATTGGCGGAAATTGAAAATGACAGTACCCTTTCTGGGTCTCGAACCCCAGTCCGTCTGGATCGAAAGCCAAATTGCACCACCCAACACAGGGAAACTGTCAAAGTGCGGGAGAGGAAGGTTAGATTAGTGTAATTCGTTTATTTTAGTTGGGAAGCTGAAGTGAAGATCGGCCCTAATTACATAATTAATCATACAGATAGGTCCTAATTAAATATCTATTTGCATAGCGCTACACAAGGAGCGTCAGAAATCACTATACAGATCAACAATTGATGGTGTCATTCAACTTGAGTAACCCTTCCGGAAAAAATTTCACAATAGCACTCCAAACTAGTGGTAGATGTACACACACACACACACACACACACACACACACACACACACACACACACACACACGAGGCGTCTGCCACTGATCCAACAGTCAAGCAACTGGTCTATTTCACAATTTTACCACTAGAGTCGCTTGAAATTGGCAGTAGCCAATAGGAATGCAGCTTCTGACCACAACGGGGATGTAAAGCGGGCCCAGCAGTTCTGCAGCCTCAGTTGCAGTCAGTCGGTAACCATGAAACGTGAAGAGTCAAGGAAGTGGAGCGTAATTTTTGGCGTCATTCGTTTCGAGAAAGAAATATACTTCCCTAAATTCTCACTGGATACTGACCTGATCTTCCTCCACACAGGTACAAAAAAGGGGTTACTATATTTACAACTACCTTGTTTCAAGTACTTCACAAGGTCACTCAAGTACCCACTTTCCCCATCCGAAATACACGCACCGTAGATCATTGTATATTGGAAATGTCTTAGGATTTTAGGTAGACTAGCGAATAAGACAAACAAATATTCTAGTGCCAAATCTTTATTAACTTCTGTATATACATTTACATACAGAGAACAACTTTATTTTCGTTAGCTGCAGTTTTAACAGTATTAAATTTAATTTTTAACTTACAAGTTATAGCTTAAATCCACATCTTAATCATCCATTTCTTTTTCCAGCCAGCAATTTGACAAATACGGAGAAAGTTCTCGAATTTCAATATACAGGGTGGAGAAAAAATGTTACGAAATTTTAACCCTGGATAGTTGATGCCGGGAGGAACCAAAATTACTGGTGTTCTGTAGGTCTACAACGCACAATTTTTAAATTGCGGAAACTTGGCGCCACGCGCTCCGATTGACTGCGGCATTGCCCTGTTGCGAGATGCTCTGGACAATGCATGACTGCGAATGCTTTGCCTGCCGGATATCGCGATTTATCAAAGACAGCCCGAACGCTCGGTGGTAGCGCGTCAGCCTTCCATTCTGGGGGCGATTCTGGCGGGGTCCCGAGACATCCATTGTGGTTTCATGACGTAACGGAAAAAACCGTCAACAGCTGTTAGTTCGCGTACAGAAAGTCTTTCACAAATTGTGTCGGCCCTGAAAAGAGCTTTTTCTTTTTTTTTTCTTTTTTGTAGCTAGAACATTGTTTACTTAAAGCAGGTGCTCGAACTGGCGACCCTATGACGCGAAGCAAGCTTGGTAACGTCTAATAGTGTTTTGCCGAACTCTTTCAAAGATTCCTGGCATTTCCCTGATGTGATAGGCGGAATGTTGATCGCGATCCATTAATTCCTCTTCGTTTCTAAGTGGTTCGCGTCCTGGTTGGTGACCTACAACCTTAAAGAATCCCCACAGGAAAAAGTCCGGTGGCGTGAGGTCTGGTGATTGCGGGGGCAAGTTACCCGGCCGTCGAAGAGTTCATTTAAATATCCGCGCACAGCGCGACTGGTAAGTGTGGGCGCCCCATCATGCTGCAACCACATGCGTTACCATATGTCCAGGGGAACATCTTACAGCAGCCCGGGTAGAATTTCTTGCAAAAAGTGAAGGTTATTTGCCCCAGTAAGTCGAGGAGGTAACCCACAATGCCTGGCCAGATGTTGAACGAAAATGATTCCTCGTGTCCGTGGACGTACGTAATGGCACGTAAGGATTTCCCCTTGCCCAGTGTTGTAAAGGCCATCCCGATGGAAGGTGCGCTCGTCGGTGAACAACACAATGGCGGGGAAGTCTGGATCTCGGGCAACACGTCGCAGAAACCACCGGCAAAGCTCTAGCCTGTGTTCATAGTCGGCACAGGATTTAGGTCTTGGACAAGGTGGAAACTAAATGTATGTAGACCGTCAGCCCTCAAAACCTACCAGGCTAACCGGTGGGAATGGCCCCCATGTCATGTCCAAACGCTCCAGTACTTGTCGTAGGTGCTTCCTCGAAGCGCTCGAGAACAGTATCTTGAAATGCAGCATTCCGTCGTGTTAGAGGTCTTCTAGCATCACGATGATATCCCGCTAACGAGCCTCTTTCGCCAAGTCGCCGGTGAATTGCTGTAAACGTTTGCAGGTGTGGATGGCGTCTTGCTGGGTACCGTTCCTCATACAACCGTCGAGCTTCATGCGCATTGCCGTCGACTAGTCCTTAAACAAAACCATATATCCTTGTTCTTCAAACGAACACTACGTCGTCCTGCTTACCGTATGACTAAATCGCAGGTGAAGTGTGTGTGCTCCGAAACGAAGCTTACGTGTGAATGCCTCTTACGTGAGGTGGAAACCAACAGCAGGACATATTCGACACGTGTGCGTATCACGTTAGGGCAGTGACGGGGCGAGGGACGTTGAACCGACAACCATAGCGCTGCCCGTCAATCGACGAACGGCAACATGGCAATCCTACAGCCAATCGGAGCGCGTGGCGCCAAGTTTCTGTAGTTCAAAAATGGTGCGTTGTTGACCTACACAACACTAGTCTTTTACGTTCCTACTGGCATCAGCTATCCAGCGTTAAAATTTCGTGGCATAGTTTTTCTCCACCCTGTATATCTAACTTCTTCCTGTAAACTACCTCTTTTATGGCTTCAACTAGCAGTTCTGTTTCTTACGGCAGCTCTTCTAGGCAAGAGAAATTGGTAATTTTAATTTTTCCTCGTATTGCCTGTATGTCATTGTTGTTATAACAATCCTCATCTTCCTAGATATAGGCTGTCAGTTGTTCTGCTGCACATCATGTGGAATTTCGGTATAAAATTTTAAGTTCACAGTTTTGCAAACGAATTGCCATTAAAGGAGGTTATTCCGTTGGTTTTAAGCTCTGCAAACGGTTGTTCTGTTGCTAAGTGTATGACATAAAGCCCATTATACTTCTATATAATGTAACCATCTTTTTTAACCAGATCCGACGAGGAACGGGGTTTGGTAAACCATTTTCCGTGCGTCGTTTAACTTAGTAAACGTGCTCCAATCCGCGGTTTTCGGTCAAGACTCCATCATGTGGCCACTTACCACTGCTCTTTACAGTAAAGGCTATTATCTTGTATTCTCCAGTCGTAGCCAAATTTCTCCATACACTGCGTTTGAAGCCATATGTAAACATGGACTGCACATCTGTAATAGCTTCTTTTTCCATTTGCGGGTTATATTCTTCCTTCACTCGTATATTCCGGTTTTATTTTCTTCGGTTTGATGTCCTCCATTTCCAGTTTCCTTTTCCGTGCAAATAACACATTGAATGTACTTCCAGGCGCAAATTCTTTAATGGGGAATGGTTCGTCTGTGTGGTACACTTACTCTTTTTGTTAGGACTTGTGGAATAACGTTGCTCGTGTCAGCCTTTCCCAATTCTGCAATATCTATATCTGACGGTACTGTCGAGAACACTGTTCTAGACTGCTTTAACATAACACTTCAGTATAATACATACATCGTCTTTATTGGAGTCAGCGTTAAGAACCTCCACATAGTTAATAGGTAGATAATTAAAACGGTGTGCAGACAGGACATAGCTGATGGACTTTTCTCGGTCTTGTGTATCTGGAAGACCTACTTGTGTACCTGCCATTTTCGGGTATTCTTATTATCCCAGTACACGAACTGAGAACGTTATTAAACACCACAGTAATTGCTCTGTACGTTATCCGTTAATTGGCGCCACATGGAACCATATGGCACAGAGTATAAAGTGCAGCACACTGTTCCTCCACAGTTGAAACTTAACCACGTTAAATAGTCTGTTCCAAATGTCTTATCGTTGTCCGCAATCACGTTGCTGTTTCCCTGTAGATCTCCCTCCATGCAAAAGTTGTTGGTTGATACTGAATAGTCGCACATCGCCATTTTGTTAAAATTCCGGCAAGTTATTGCGTTACGTCAAAGTACACAAGGTAATAGCTTTTGCAATATTCCAGGCAGCTCATCCATAAGAACATTCATTTTAACGTCAACTAATTCTACTTGATATGTATGTATAACCAAAGGATTTTGTACGTTTCCTCTAAATAGTTTCCAGTGCTTTCTTGCCGATTTTTTGCCCGTCACACTGTCGTTCCCGTCCAGGAGAAAAGGCAACTTCGATTTGACGCGACCGAGCGAGGTGGCGCAGTGGTTAGCACACTGGACTCGCATTCGGGAGGACGACAGTTCAATCCCGCGTCCGGCCATCCTGATTTGGGTTTTCCGTGATTTCCCTAGATCACTTCAGGCAAATGCCGGGATGGTTCCTTTGAAAGGGCACGGCCGATTTCCTTCCCCATCCTTCCCTAACCCGAGCTTGTGCTCAGTCTCTAATGACCTCGTTGTCGACGGGACGTTAAACACTAATCTCCTCCTCCTCGCCTTGACGACATGTCTCGCAGTAGCGAAATTGGAAGATTTTGCTACGTAGCTAATAGTGAAATGAGGCACACATCTCCTCCTCTGACATTAGACTGTCCTCCTCCTAATTGTTCTTGACAGTCCACCTGATCAGATTTTAACCACCATAATGTTATCGCAAAACAGTTCTGTAATAGGTGTAAGCACATTTACGTTCTTCTTGCTAACAAGGGGAGGCCGCCAATTGTGAAATTCAAATTCGATTCATACTGCGCATAGTAAAAGCTCACGGCCAGAGGTGTAATGTGGCAAAGCACCAAGATGCACTTCTCAGCCGTTGTCCAGAAAATCGACAGTTAAGAAACCGTTGCGGTGAAATACTCTCTACGATTATTAATTTTCTGCAGCGTCGTGGCGCAGTGGTAAGCGCTCGGGTTCGTAATCGGAAGGTCGCCGGATCGAATCTCGCGCTATGCAATTTTTTTATTATTTGTTTTTTATAATTCAAACGTATATATACACAATTCCCGACAATCAGTTGCAACAATTATGCATGTAGTAAGTTGTTGAAAGTCGTTTGTCGTGGAAAAATAATACTTGAAATAAAACACAATATCACAAATAATATTGAAGTGGATACAATTTATTGAAAAGTTCGGTATACACTCGCACATAATTAACAATTAGTGACCAGAAGTAGCTGGAGTATCGCACGAACCAGAGTGATAGTTATCACAGAAACATGGAAAGCAGAAAGCAGCATGACATCGAGCACATCTGATAAACGATGCGTTTTTACAAGAACAATTGTTTTTTAAATTATCTGTTGGGAAACACACCTGATAGACATTCTGAAATATTGTTCTATCGTTCGTCAGGTTTGATGCATACCACGCGTATCGTATCATGTCGGCAAAAATCGGAGAAGACAATTGGTGGTGGACGATGGATTAGATTTTTATACAATCGTCTCTGGAGTTGATGTCACGGTTTCGCTCTATTAAAAAACACAATTTTGAAGGCGCTTGATCAAATTTTTTACCTGACTGTAAAAATACGTCACGCGGTTGGACGAGAGGCGTGCACTTTGGAGGAATGCCTTTTATAGTGCACGTTGGTAACTTCTTATCGTTCTGGAACATCTCATCGTATAACGCCGGGTTCGTTTGCCCACCCCAAAAGTCGATCAGAAGGAGAAATTCTTTCTTTTGTACGTATGGTTGCAAACCATTACGCAAGAAGTCCATGAACAAACCCGTTGTTAGTTTACCGGATTTGGAGGATGTAATAACGTTGGTATACTTCTTGGCGTACTCGTCGACTGTCTTCTGTACTCTGGGTCCAAACGCACGTGTGGACTCTTGTAGGCATACGAAAACAAGAGGCAAGACTCGTCCAGACATCGTGATTGAATATTGTGCCGTATGCGAATGCGTCACCTTGTTCATGTCGTGTCGGGTTACCAGGACAGCCCTTGACCCTTTTTCGGCGGGAGTTCTGTTGAACGTGGACTGGTACTGGCACCCTGACAAACAAAATATAAAAATATCGTTTACATAAGAAATATACGAAATCTGTGTTGCCTATCATATGCTGTTATGCGGCGGCTCGTTTCGGTCCATTCAACATCTGTCCTTAAAGTGTAACGAGCGAGTGTGTGTACATTTGAATTACAAAAAACAAATAATAAAAAAAAGTTGCATGGCGTGAGATTCGATCCGGCGATCTTCGGATTACGAACCCGAGCGCTTACCGCTGCGCCACGACGCTGTAGAAACTTATTAATCGTAGAGAGTATTTCACCGCAACGGTTTCTCTTAACTGTCGATTTTCTCGACAACGGCTGAGAAGTGCATCTTGGTGCTTTGCCACATTACACCTCTGGCCATGAGCTTTTATTATGCGCAGTATGAATAGAATCTGAATTTCACAATTGGCGGCCTCCCCTTGTAAGTAGTGTACCACATTCGGTGTAATTCATGTTGCCAATGTCAGTAGCCAAATTATCCATGTTCAGCTGTAACAACCACAAACCGAAGCATTCATATTTCGGTCTTGTCTCCCTCCCTAATAGCTGAGGGATGTTTAGCACTTTCGAGGAATCCATGTCGATACTGTAAGCTATCAGAGAAGACTGATCAATGGCGGCTGTCAGGCCTCCGTTAAATTCTACAGATACAAGATGGCGGCACTTTCGGTAACGTGATTTCCGGTCTTGCACTAGATAACTCATAGCCCAGTTGCGCTATTTTGTGTGCAAGGATTGCGTGGCGGAGAGGGATCTCCATGTGCCTGTATTTCGGATGGGAAAAAGTGGGTACTTGAGTGACCTTGAGAAATACTTGAAACCAGGTAGTTGAAAGCTTAGTAAACCCCTTTTCGTACCTATATGAAAAAGATGTCAGTGTTCAGTGAGAGGGTAAAGAAGTATATTTCTTTCTTGAAACGAATGACGCAAAAACAACGCTCCACTTCCTCGACTCTTCACGTTTCATGCTGACTGACTGACTGACTGACTGACTGACTGACTACCACTGAGGCTGCAGAGCTGCTGGGCCCGCCTTATATCCCCAGTGTGATCAGATGCTGTGTTCCTATTGGCTACTGCGAATTTCAAGCGACTCTGGTGGCATAATTGTGAACCAGACCTGTTGCCCGATCAGTTGGAGCGCCAGCAGACATCTGTTGTGTGTACGTCTGCCACTAGTCTGGAGTGGTATAGTAAAAAATTTTCCGAGTGCGATAACACAAGTTGCATAACATCGTCAATTTTTGAGCTGTATTGCGATTTTAGGCGCTCCTTGTGTAGCATTGTGCAAATAGATAAGTAGGACCGATCTTTATGATTAATTATGTAATTAGGACCGAGCTTTACTTCAGTTTCCCGACTAAAATACATAAAGTCCACTAACCTTACCTTCCTTTCCTGCATCTGGACAATGATGTGGGGTGCACTCGGGCTTTCCATCTGGAAGGATCGGGGTTCGAGTCCCTAGAAAGGATACCACCATTTTGAATTTCCTGCCAACTTCTGCGGGAGGGGCTGGGGTGTGGGATGTCACCAGAGTCCTGGGACAAAGAAATTATTGCAATTTTTGAAGTTCCCACAATTTTTTTAATTTCCCGCAAAAATTCGAAATTATCACCAATATGGTAGCTGGAGGAGGGGGAGGGGACCGAAGTGCCGGCTGGGGAAAACGCATGACGTCATGTAGAGGTAATTAATTGATCCATTTAATTACTTTGATACCAAAACTTTGGCGGTGATGCCCTTATCTCACTGGTTACATGATCACCAGTCTCCTCCCCAACTTTGTGTCCATTAATTTAAACAAAAATCTAAATGCGCCATTGGCTGTACGCTGAAATTGTACACAAAATTTTTTGTCGTCCTCGTCAGTCCAAAGACTGATCCGATGCAGCTCTCGATGCTACTCTACCCTGTTCGGGCAGCTCCATCAAATGGCTCTGAGCACTATTGGATTTAACTTCTGAGGCCATCAGTCCCCTAGAACTACGTAAACCTAACTAACCTAAGGATATCACACACATGCATGCCGGAGGCAGGGTTCGAACCTGCGATCGTAGCGTTCACGCGGTTCCAGACTGAAGCACCTAGAACCGCTCGGTCACAACGGCCGGCTGCCGCTCCATCCCTGAATAACTACTGTGACCTACATCCTTCGGAACCTGCTTACTATATTCATCTTCTGGTCTTCCTTTACGTTTTATAACTCCCACACATTCCCCCAGTACTAAATTGGTGATCCCTCGATGTCTCAAAGTCTTGTCAGCCGATCCCTTCTTCTGGTCAAGTTGTGCCACAAATTCCCCAATTTTAATCAGTACCTCGTTAGTTACGTGGTGGACCCATCTAATCTTAAACATTCTGCTGTAGCAGCACATTTCTAAAGCTTCTGTTCCATTACTGTCTAAAGTGTTTATCGTCCACGTTTCACTTCCGTACATGGCTATACTCCAGTCAAATACTTTCAGAAAAGACTTCATAACACTTGTAACATACCGCGTATTTAGGCAAGCTAATCGGCCGCCCAGTATTGGTACGAGATACGGTGAATTTGTTGTGCTGCTGGATATTAGCGGAGAACTCTGCGGCAGGTTCCGGGTAGGCAACCGCTCCAGACGAGCCAGGTGCAGAAGGCCGGATGTGGATAAATCCCAGTACAGGGAATGTTGGCAACGGACGGTCGCTTAGGACGACACAAAAGGCTCCAACAAGTGGCACACTTAAAGATGGCCGAGCTACAACTCTCTGAACTTCGACAATAAATCTGAATACATTGCCGATCTCAGATGAATGAGGCGCATCCAATGACACAACAGTATTTCAATACCTTTAAAACTACAGAAGTTAATAGCTCACAGCGAATATACATTTTTACAATGGACCTCTGAATTAAAATTTCTAATATCTTAAAGTGATTTTGACATAACGGTATCTCAGGTGACAGCATTGCACTACAGCAATCATCCCTGAAAGCTATTTAGCTGTATCTGTTTTATTTATCGATTTACAGCGTTTTATACATCTCTCTCATTATGCAAATGTTTGTCAGAACACCTTATTCTCCACCATTTCATAGCTAATGAAGACGGCACATATTGTCATTCTTGTGTTTTATTTAATGAATAGTTCACTATTTTGCTAGTAACTTTATTTGAATGTTGATTCGTGCGCTATTAAAAACCTGTGCTAATTTGAAAGTGGTCCGTCGCATGTGATTGTGATAACCACAATGGAAAAGTGAACCAAAAGACGCTTCTGTGACGAAGGTATAAATAATTGTTTAAATAATATTTAACGACAGTCTGTTGTCATTCATCGTGAGCAGACTGAGCAAGAATACCGTCTTATTTATTTGTGAACCAACTATTACTTACATTTGTTGTAAATGATCTTAATGTAACCGAATGTTCACGACGTTTCTTTATTTAAATATTGTTCTAATATATTTAGTGTAGTCCGGGAAGCGGTCGAGATGAGTCAGACCGTGTATGTAGAACCAGGGAACGATGTATGTATGTATGTATGTATGTATGTAGGGACGGCCTTGGCAGCAGATGACAGTTGGACAGTGGCGCAACACTGCTAGAGTCAAGTGGTGCCTGGGACTTCTGGAGTGAAGAGCTCAAGGGTGCCATTCGACACTGGATGTCGAGTTCTTGAAGAAGGAACCCCTGCCTGTGACACAGTTCTGTATTTGATCGTGTGGCTGATAGTTTCTGGGAGGTGAACGCCCGCTACTCTACTTTAGTCTCTTCATATTTAGAGAGGCCTGAATGTGCTGCCGACAGCCTGGCCAAACAGGCTACACGGAAACCGCTTCTGGAGATCGGCATCCCTGTAATTGACCTGCGATCATTATTACGACGCAAGGTTTTTCAGCTTTGGGAAAAGGAATGGCATGATCTCAGTACGCACAACAAACTGCTTACGCTTAAAGAGACAACGAATGTTTGGAAGACATCCATGCGGGCCTCTCGCAGGGACTCTCTGGTTCTCTGCTGTCTCCACATTGGCCAGACGTGGCTAACACATGGCTGCCTCCTCCGTCGCGAGGACCCCCCTCGGTGTTACTGTGGCTCACTTAAGATTGTCGTCCACATCTTGCTGGACTACCCACTTTTAGCCCTCTGTGGCGGACTTTTAATCTCCGCAGCGCCCTACCTTCGGTGTTGGGCGACAATGCCTCAACAGCAGATCTAGTTTTACGTTTTATTTGTGATGGGGGTTTCTGTCGTACCATCTTAGGGTGGGCATTTAGCCTTCTATCTGAGGCCGCCACCCTCCCCCCGTTTTAACTCTGTCGCACTTTTTTTCCATTTGTTTGTCTTGGTGGTCGTCTTTTCCCATCATCTCGCCTTATCTTTTTGTGGTTGTTTTAATGTGTTGCAGAGTGGGTGGCTCATCCTCTTTTATTATTGTAATCAGCCAGCCCAGACCATATGCTCTATGGTTTTAATTCCTTCTACTTTACCTTGTGGTGTATGTTTTCCCCGTTTTTTGTTCGTTTTCTTTTTAGGCGTGGTGCTGGGTGTTTTTGCACCTTGAGCCTTGCTTGCGTCGGGAAAAAGGGTCTGAAGACTCTGTAGTTTGGTCTCTTTATACCCCAAACCAACCAACCAGCTAATCATTACTTCTGCAGGGGACTTCCAACTTCTTGTTGAGGCCATGTCACGTCGAGTAACGGCATTTCGCTAGGAAAAGGAGGTCCGACACAATATTAGGTGGTATCCCGTGACTTTTACAGAATAAATGATAATGTTATAAAATATGTAGATAGTTCTGTCTAAGAGCACTGACGAGTGCTAGAGTCTGTCAGCTTGATTTCTTCACTGTCTCTCTCCAAAAACTTAACTCCCCGCACCGATCTGCGTATCACTGGATTCTTAACGACACACTCCTTCGAATGACACTGTGCTCAATACTACATAGCACGGTTTGCACTGTATGTGCGCAAATGCGAACAGTACGTTCACACTTAGCAACCGTAGCGGTTTGGTGATGTCACCGGCGGGAGCGGTGCGCTTTGTCAAAGACTACGAACTGATCTCGTGGTGACCGTGCGGTCAGCGGTCGTCACAGCTTCCGGCCATCGGCCACAGGAGACGTGCTCGCTTGCCGCCTGCCGCCCTCTATCTCACATGCCGCGGGCGTAATTCAAACGCCGCGCCCAATCAAACTGAATAACAGTTCACGGGTATGCCTTGTCCTGTTACAACGTAAGACTCATCGCCGCGACGTCAGTTCACTAGTTAAATTTGTGAAGTACTGTCTAATGACGACCAGCATTATTTGTATGATTTTAAGTATTATGGAGGTGAATTTTATCTTTCATTGGTGTCTCATGGCTACAGTTTTAACGTACCCCCACAGTTTTGTGTAACCAGTAATTGTAAATAATTCATTGTATGGTAGTGAGTTTTCTTCTGTATACCTGCAATTTAAAATGTATACGAAATATGTGAGAAAAGTAATGGGACTGACAATACTGCTTGTGTAGGCCGGTGTGTTCATCCGTTGCAGACGCTCAGTCCGTGTTCCAGCGCCGTACAACCGTCACGTGGTTTTTGAGAGCGCCATCTGTGAAGTTGTGTTTTTGTTCTGCGTTACGAAAATGGAACAGCGGAATTGAGAGCAACGTTCCGTCACCAAGTTTTGTGTTAAACTTGGAGAATACGCGAGTGTGACCTTTGAAAAGTTGAAACAGGTAAGAGCAGATCGACGTTTAACAATAAGGATGATGGCTAACCTGTTAAACACTTCATTGTGCATGAACATTTGACCCAAGTTTCGCATATGCGAAAGGTTTGTGCCATGAGACAAACTGGCGAAGTGAGAGGTGCCACATGGAGACATATTATCGACTGCTAAAAGCTCGAATGAGCAAATCAAAGATCAAAACGTAGTGCATATAGAATTCCTTCCTCCAGGACAAATTGGTGGTCGAGCACTTTACAAAGATATCCTCGAAAGGCTTAGAGAGAGGGCGAATCGGGTGAGAGCGGACATTACAGACAAGTGGATGCTGCATCGTGACACACGGCCACTTCCATAATGGAATTTTTGACCTCAAAAGGCATTTCTGTTGTTCCACAGCCCCTCTATTCACCTGATCTGAGTTCTCGTGACTTTATTCTTTTCACGAAACTGAAAAATTTCGTAAAAGGCTGTCACTTTGGGACTGTGGAGTACATTTAATAGAATGTGATCAACGTGATAAAGGCCTTACCAGTTAAAGCATTTGAGCGCTACTACCAATACTTGGAACGAGTCCGTCGGTGTACAGCTGCCGAAGGGGACTGTTTTGCGGGGGGCTGTGGTTATCTGGAACGAATAAAAACTTCGGTAAATAAGATCAGTGTCATTACTTTTCTCAAAAAACTTGTATAATTTTAACTATTTTATGTGCAACCATTCATCCTTCTGAAGACGACGTTTTTAAAGACGTAGTAACCTAGTTAAAGGGGTTTCAATGACCCTTTAATTTCTGCAATTGAATGGCTATAATTCGCTTTATTCTCGCCCAGTTTTATACACCCTCCTAAGCTACTGCTGTTGTGTGTGTATTCATTCTAATGGATAACTGGAATATCAGGCTGCTATATTTTTATGTTGCATGTTGTACCGCAAAAATAGATTAAAGTTGTTAATAGTGTATTTTGATACTTTGTTTTCACCTGTTGAGAAGTGAGGAGGAAATCAAAATGTCATACTTCTCTCGAAGACGACGGTGTTCTACATAAAGGGCACTTCAGAACTATATAGATAAAAGCATTAAGAAAGGTCACGATATGGTACCGTGTTTAATGATCTGCTACTTAAAGGTATAGGACGTGTATGATGCCACGCATATAAATTTCTTACGAAAAATTAGCTGTGAAAGCTTTGAGAAAGATAGGTGCTGCATTTTGTGATAGCTGACCATAGCTAATGGGAAAATGGATATAGCAAATTTTGAAAACGAGATTCAGCAGAATTTGTGCACAGTGTTACTGTGGACGTGGCACTGACATACCACTCGATGTCAAAAATGAAACAGCGTGTTAGCTAGGAACCCAGCCCAAAAAGGGCAAAGTTGAATTCGTCTGCTGGGCAACTTACGACCAATGTTTCTGCAAGATGAAAGTGATTGTAATTGTTGAGTGATGTGTAAATGATACAGCAAGATAATGAAAGACTTATTGGTAGTGATTTAAGTGAGGGATTTGAAGTAAAAATTGTCAAAACATTCAGCCTATTCAGCTGATTTAACACCTACTGACTTCCATTTATTTCCACACCAAAAGAAATTTGTGGCTAAAATAAAATTCGAGTCTCTGATCAGGTTAAGACTGCTATACGTAGAAGAGTGCAGACCTTTCAGAATAGCAATTACAGAAGGGAAAAAGCTCTTAGGTAAAATGTTGGACAAATTTCACTGACCTTAAAGCGAAATACACTGAAAAGTAATTGTTTTATACCTAATAACCTGTCTATGAAACGTATGATGAGTAATGTTCACACCGACTGTGTACATGAAACATTGCCAAATTAAGCAATTAGATACTGTAAAATTCAAACATAACAAAACTTTGTGATCGTAATTAACATAGTAAGCTCTGGCTAAATCTTGCAGTAACAAAAAGCACCCCTGTCATTTTAAATTTCATTGCACCTCGTACTTTAAACTTACTCAGTGCAGATTAGAAAGACAAGTAGGGCAATTAGTGTTGCTGTAAAGGCGTGTCACTGCCCCATACTTCCTACAAGGTCATGAGGATTGTGGCCACAAGAGGATACAACAGTAATCCCGTGACTGTCATATCAGTGAGTCACACCTGTAGTCGGCAAATTTGTTCAAACGTCTGGATATAAGTCTGTATTGATACGAAATGGGAAGAACACACAGGCTCAGTCATAAATAAAGTAGGTGGCAGAGATTAGGTACGAGAGAGGGATTAGGTACGAGAGATTAGTGACAGCACACGGGTGTGAACCATCCTAAAGTATTGATGAAGTATGTGACACACAGCAGGATGTACTGACTGTGTACAAAGGTGGACAGCGCCAATTGTGACAGTTTCGTTTCTCTCGTGGAAGAGCCACAGAAATAGTTAAAGTGAGCTTAACTGGCCATGGAGATTAACTGAACAACTCTACTACAAAAGAGCAAGTAGAGAAATTTGAGTCATTAGAAGATTTAGTTGTCGTAAGTTCACAGCCTTTCATCACCTCGTATGATATTGTGGTGCCTAAATAGGTAACTGCTGTGTGATTAACCATTGCTGAGTTCAAAACTTTAGAAGTAAATTTCTTGAACCTTTTGTTTTCATTCTATCCTTAGCAGCTGACTATGAATTATATTTGTGACGATGTCCTTCAAAAATATGTTTTTAAGGGTTTCATTACAAGCCTCGTTCTCAAACGTTCTTTTATTTTAGCTTACGCTGTTACAAATTTCACTAAAGCATATGGGGTTAAGTGAACTCACCTTGTACCTTCTCTTATCCTCACTGTAATACACCAATAGAAACATTATTAAGCGTAGCAATTATGAGTACCATGAATTACAGGGGTCGTAATGCCATGAATTACAGGGCTCATAATGCCAAGGATAAGACAGCCAATCATTGATATTTCCCATCAGACTGCTAAAAGGCGCAATCAGTAAACATATCTACGAAAATGTTTGTTCGTGGAAGTTAGAAAGAAGCACGAGCATTCCTGTGTCAGTTCTTAAATGATACAAAGAAAGAATTTTATTCTACATATTAACATGAATTTTAGACAGTCAAATGAACGCTCAAAAATTTTCACAATAATAGCGGAAAAATAAGTTCTAATTACATTACTTCTGCACATAACATTTATTACAACTTTGCCGCAATGAGTGCAGGAATTGTGGCATATTGATTTTCTAATGGAAATAGAAAATCTGGAGCAAAGAATTTGGGAAGCAGGGCACATAGCTGTATTGTAATGGCTCAGAGTATCATTAAAGAAAATAAACATCCGTAATGTGCACCAGAACAGACAGTATATCGAGGACCACCAAATTTTTACAGTCAATTGTGGAGCCATTATTTAACAATCCAATTTTCCTTAAAGAAAAATGTCTGAATTGAATTGCAAGACATACACAATCTGGATGAGACAACACCGACCACTGTGCAGAATCCACTAAAGCATTGGCGCAGGCTCGCTGCAGAGTATGTGCTCAAGGAGCTCCACTTGTGTAAGTAGTTGCAATAACTGATGCTGGTCCCACATTGTTCGTCTTTCCTAAGGTGCAATTAAAAATCAGGTACGCACACTGTCCCACCTGGTTCCAGGGGTGGACCTACATTATCAAGTTAAATGAACAGTGAACTATATTTATCAGTTCTACAGCACATTGTCAGCCTTTCATAGGTCCACAAAAAAACACACTAAACTCTCAATTGTGGACAATGATGAAAGTCACGTAAGTGTTGCAACAGTGCCATTATGCAAAAGACAATTGTATTACTTTGCTTATTCTGACACCTCACACAAACCATCGGTTTCCACTTCATCTGAGAGTTTTGCTTCTTTCAAGAAATTCCATAACGCAGCGCACTGTGATCTTACTGCGAGCACAGTGTCACAATCCATGATGGTGAGCTACTTGGCAGAGCATTCCCTGTTGCCATCACCGACGGAAATATACGCAGCAATTTAAGTCTTGCAGTAGTGAACCACTGCACACAGATACTTTTAAGCTGTAGACTATCAGTCGGCTTATTTAACTAATCGACTTTTGCCAACTTAGCTTACCCAAAAAATTTGCCTTCGGCTGCTGGAGTTTCTATCAAGATCATAATTGCAGATCTGAACAGTCCTCAGCCTTCTGAAGAGGTCAAGGTCAAAGGTAAAAGAAGACATTGAGCCTCATCCCAAAGCTCCTCTTTCAGGAAGAAAACGAATCGAGAAAACCAAATCAATGATAATGACACACACTCCCATCGGAAGCAGTCTTGGAGAATTAGCTAGATTAAAAGAAGGAAAGAAAAGGAAGAAATCTTATAGGCCTATAGGAAAATGGTCTACAAATGAAAGGAGTAAAAATTTCAAAAGAAAGGTATTTGACTAAGAAGAATCCGAAGACTCTGAAGGCTTTGACACCCGTGACAACACATCTTCAGCAGTGAGTCTTTCTTCGGGCGAAGAAATTTTGGTGTATTCTTCAGGAAATTTCGTGATAGTGAAAATCTGTGGCGGAGATTCGCCAACGTTTACATTATGTTGCTAAGATTTCGTAAGTCCTAAAAGGTGGAGCTCAAGTGTCATTTTATGTACATATAACTGGAGCAATGAAGTTTATGCAGCCACGTTAAAGAAGTATTGTACAAAAGACTGATGTATTGAAACTACCTAACCCATTTCAATTAAGATTCGATTGGTCTGCAAATATGTTGCCTTTTCATTGTGGTTTGAGTGATTTCATGCTAGTATTAGCTAAGCATTAGCCTTTTGTAGGCTGTTACGGTTCTATAATTCGTTTCTCATTATACTGTATTCCGTAGAGTGAGTCATTGGCTACTTTCATTTGTATTTTGTATCTGAATGTATGCCAGTTAATAACAATGGTTCAGTTAACCCTACTGCTAGGGGGTTAAGTGGACCATGTGCAGCTATGTTGTACATTATTTTGATCCCTGCTTTTGTTAATATTTAGATTAAGTCCTTAATATTTTTTCAAACATTTCTTACATAGCAAGAAAAACAGTGATGCACCAAATATTTACTTACTGTGAAAAATAGAAAAAAATCTAAATGTGAAAATAAGTCCAGTTAACCTAACTACTCTAACTGGCAGACGCTTGAAAACAGACATCAGCGACCCTGTGAGAGCCCTGTTACAAAAGTTCGAGAACTGATGTTAAGCGAAGATTCTAGATACAGGCTATACTGCAGCTGTAGGTGTATCTCTTCCATAGCGACTGCAAAGACTAATTACTGCGTGATCAAAGCCATTTAATCTATCAATTTTCCTTTGCTCCATACGTGAATGAAATGAGCAGAAAACTCTAATCTGTGGTACAACGTGTAGCACCCTTTACGATGCGCCGCAGTAGTTTTCACATATTGTGTGGAGATGAAGATATAGATGGAAGGCAGAAAACTCTAATCTGTGGTACAACGTGTAGCACCCTTTACGATGCGCCGCAGTAGTTTTCATATATTGTGTGGAGATGAAGATATAGATGAAAGATGTAAATTGATGCATTGATTTCGTATGTTCTTGTTTGGTGAGCGTCACAGGAAACAACAAACCTGATTATTGTGTAAGAGTATTACTCCAATTATGGCTAGTGCCATTTTGTTTTCATACAGAGACACTATTTGAAGAATGTACTGATATTGCCGTGATGAAATTAAACGATGTCAAATGAGATCAGGCGAAGCAAATGTCTTACAGGGCGAAGTAAAACGCACATGATAGTGTTATAGAGCAATGCAGGAATTTCAAATTGATTTATAGTTCCACACAAATGTAAATGTGTGTGTGATTATTGATGTTAATGTACAGAACAGAAGCAGCGAGCACAAGCTGTGATGGCTCTGGCGGACTTTAAGAACAAAAAGGAAACTGAATGCCAACAAACGTAATTACAGAACGTATAGCAAGAGTGACATATGTGGGCGGAACATCAGTGACACACTCTGCAATTTATAGTGGAGGATTCTGGCATTAGCAACGACAGTGTCATTATCCTGAATCACAAAGGTTGAAGAAAGTGAAAAATCTGTTTCCATTTCGATGTACAAACAGACCGCTGACTAGAATGCAACACAGATTGTCCTGTCAGATGTAACAACCAAATCTCCAGTAGCTTCCATCTTGTGGTGTTAGAGACTTTCACGATGTAATAACTGCTCGAATGGGCTCACAGGCGTTGCGTTGGGTGGTGACTTGTAAACTGCACAGTGTTTCCACGAAGCAACTGCTCGTCATCTTGAGACTCTGGCACTTCCTGTTGTGGGTCACGAATTTATGAGCTGGTTTGCTAGACAAACGCAGATGCCATGGGGCGGGGCTATAACGTCATCGTAGAAGAAGTCGTCATAAAGAGCCAATGGCTACACTCCGCATATGCGGCTCGGGAAAGCCCAGCTGCAAGCAACGGATCTCGGTGTATGCGTACGCACAAGGACAATGTGTTGGTTCCCGACTAACTGCCCCGCATTTTATATTCTTCGAGGGTCTGCAGCCCCAGATCAAGCAGTCATCTCTACACAATATTTATGTGGTCCACGGTCCACACCTTCATGTAAGAACACTTTATGTTAATCTCGCCAGAACTGATCGATGCCGTGAGTGTGGCCCCTTCGTACGCTGTCACTGCTGCCTCTAGTGCAAGTGAACGTATAGGGCTGGCAAAAATGATAAATTACTATCAAGTACCACTATCGATATATTCTGCCGGTAGAATCAACATCCGTTATTATTTAATGGCAGATAAAACAGTGTTCCGGATTTTGCTTGTAGGACAACCGTTGTCTCTGTTTATAACGTTGTCGCCGGTCACGGTGGCCGAGCGGTTCTAGGCGCTTCAGTCCGAAACCGCGCTACTGCTACGGTCACAGGTTCGAACCCTGCCTCGGGCATGGATGTGTGTGATGTACTTAGGTTACTTAGGTATAAGTAGTTCTAAGTTCTAGGGAACTGATGACCTCAGATGTTTAGTCCTATAGTGCTCAGAGCCATTTTATAATGTTGTCTGCAAGTCTAACTTCGAAGGCTTCGTTTTAAACAGACTCCCAACAGCGAGATGCAGGGACAACAATTTGTGTCGTACCATCTTTTTGTCTGTGTAGCCATTCTGCTCGAACACGAGCTTAAGGTGATCCGGCTCTTGTGTCAAACACTCTGCCGCTGAGATGGCGTGCGCCCTCTTCGCAAACGTCTGCAGGTCCCTAGTGCGTTGGTACGATGGATGACAGCTTGTTGCACGCAGGTAATGGTCCGTGTGCGTATGTTTTCGATAAACACGGCGTCCCATTGTCCTTTCCGTAGAAAGAAGTGGAAGCTTTTGAAGTTGATGCTGGGATGAAGGTGAGTCGTACGATCCAGGAAACGGTTCAAAACGCCCATTTCGTGTGGCCCTCGCCAACGAGTAGGATAGCGCTGCGGGTTCGAGTCCGAGGGCACGGAGTATAGGCATCGTGCACGTCTGGTGATACGATAACGCTGTAGCTCTCACTTCCGGTGTCAGGTTACACATAACGCTTAAAGCTTTGTTAATAAAAGGAACGTAATGAACATTATTTATCTTTATTCTCCAAAGTTGAGCTACTGGTAACCTTTCACAAACACGAATTAACTTGAGATAACACACACACACAAAATGAGTGCTCGCTGTGGCCAAGCGGTTCTAGGCGCTTCAGTCTGGAACCGCGCTGCTGTTACGGTCGCAGGTTCGTATCCTGCGTCGGGCATGGATGTGTGTGCTGTCCTTAGGTTAGTTAGGTTTAAGCAGTTCTAAGTCTAGGGGACTAATGACCTCAGATTTTAAGTCCCATAGTACTTAGAGCTACTTTTATGGAAAACGGCCTCCACATACCTAACAACAGTAGGTCACCAACATTTCGTCCCGATCCCCACAACTGCCTCTAGTGAATGCTGCCTCCACCACTGCAAGTCGCTAGGTAGCTCAGTCAGCAGTAGGCTCAATTTCGCTCCTCGTATAAATGAATCGTCTATCCCGGAGAACTGCCGTGCCCTCTCGACATACAGACATTGGTGGACAACAACCGCCAGAAAGTGTCCTACATGAAATTGATTAGACAGGAGGATCACCGACACGTGTATCGCTACAGGTAACTGTCAAGATATTCCTTCCGTTGGCTGGGAACACTAGCACTTGACGGCGCCAGATAGACTGTCGTCTGACAGTCGTCTATGCACGGAGACAGCGGGATTTTGTCTGAGTGCGGCTGCCTTGCCGAACTTTGGTGCGAAGCAGTCATAAGTGCGGCATGCTCACTACCCTGACAGTCAAAAAATCTTTTTTGTGTGTTGTCTAAATATCAAGAATAATACAGCCGTGACATACTAATGGTAGCAGAGATTTCCCATGCTGCAAGGTGACACATTACTTGCGGTTCGAAGTACGTGCTCCTAAGAGTATCGGACAGGTAATTCGTAATGACAGATGTGAAACCTTACTCGTCTTTACATTTCTTGTGCTTTAACTCAGCACGAATCAATCACACTCTGTTGGAACAGGTGCTCTTACTACTGCAGGTATGTCTCAGCATGTTGGTAAAAAGTGCAGTCCAAACAATGTTACCACAAAAAAGTATAGGATAGGAATTGCGTCTTATTTAAAAAAGTAACTCTGATTTAGTTTCAACTGATTGTTACTTCACTACAGTTAAAGTGTATTGTTGTCCTCCTCAGCTAGTGAGAAAGCGCGCGCGCGCGCGCGCGCGCGTGTGTGTGTGTGTGTGTGTGTGTGTGTGTGTGTGTGTGTGTGTGTCATGAATACCCAAGGGTGAGGGATGGGTTATTGACTGCACAGTGTTACTCAGTGCACCAAAATGCACACTAATGGAGGTTTTTTGAGAAGGCCCAGACCCACTTTATAGCAAGATTTAATTATTCATTCTTAAAGTAATAATGCGTGACGATCAAATGTTCAACGTTAAAAGCCATAGGTCTATGACAGAAGCTTGTAAGGCTGCGTTCACAGTGGCACGGATAACGGTGGTCAGACGCTGTCGCCCTATAACATATGCAGACAGCTTAGTTGCAATGTGTCCGATCTCCTTCGTCAGTTTGGGTCAGTGTCAAGGAGGTTGGGTGAGACGTCCCCTTAGAAAAATTATTGAATTACTGTGCTGGTAAACCCCTTACGTTATTTGAACGTACTCAGACATTTCGCTCTTTACTTATTCTGATCAAGACTAAACTGACACACAATATTTTTAGCGCAACGCAATCTGACTTTCAAAAATCCCTACAAAAGAATGGCCCTGACTAACAATAACCTATACCTTTCGTAAATCACTTACCTCACAAAAATCTTCGTTACTCGAACTGCTGCAATACAGCGAGCACTACTACTGCCAGCTAAATAAAAGATTCTAACTACTGAAGGGAATAACTACTGACAGGCATAGTTAGCAAATGATTTTTCATAAAGAACAATCAATGTATTTACCTTAATAGTGTTCAAAAGTCATAATATATTTATAAGTTCATGACATCCAGCTTACAAATTTACTCTTTCTGATGGACACACGTCCAGATCATCCGCTCTCAAAACTCCATCTCTCCCCCCACATCCACCACTGCTAGCGGCTCACCTCCAACTGCGCAGCGCTACGCGCTGTTCACATCCAGCTGCCCAACACTACAATAGCAAATTACAACAATGCAAACCAGCCACAGACTACACACAGCACAGTCAGTGATTTTCATTTAGAGAGCTACATGGCGTTACCAACTTAAAAAGCTAAACAGCCTACTTACATAGGTAAGAAAAGGCGGTTAGTTTTTAACTTCCCGAGGTGGGATGGACACCTCGGGGCCTCTGTGATCGGAAACGAGTGCTGGAATATGGCGTTTGCTGTTAAGATGATGCCGAATGCATTGTAAATCAGCGATATGTGTCTAAAAACGTGGCGAGTACTATATACCGTGTCATCAGTTACTGGAATTACGACACGTTTTACGAATAAACGAGATGAGGGGAAAGCGCCGTGCCACGAAAGGTAAAAACGCTTCAACGTTGTAACACCACTTTCCTTCTCCCCCACCGATTACTGTCACGCCGGCCGGAGTGGCCGAGCGGTTCTAAGCGCTACAGTCTGGAACCGCGCGTCCGGTACGGTCGCAGGTTCGAATCCTGCCTCGGGCATGGATGTGTGTGATGTCCTTAGGCTAATTAGGTTTAAGTAGTTCTAAGTTCTAGAGGACTGATGACCGCAGCAGTTAAGTCCTATAGTGCTCAGAGCCATTTGAACCATTTGATTACTGTCAAGAGGAGCGTCTATCTATGAATCGAACGCGCTGTTCTGTATGTTTTTCGTATTTGTACGTGTGTACTACGAAAATACGTAGTTATAATAATACATCGCATTAAGGATATATCTCAAACACGTTCCGAGTACGGTTTATTGCGCTGCGGTGGTTGGATGTGCGACTTCTGTGTATAAATGTTTCGCCAGTGAGGTTACGAGCACATAATAATTAAGTTACATGGTGAAAGTAGACGTTGTTTCTGTTAGTGTATGATCAGTGGATAAAATTTTTGTGCGCTTAAGCAAGTATTATTTAATTAATGAACGATAATTTGTCATTCCAGAGCAGCTCATTTTATTCTAAAAAATCCCCCCCCCCCCCCCAGGGAGTCCACAACTCTTCCTTGGTTACGTACGTGGCGAGCGTGGGACCCCGAGGTAGTGCAGCTCTTTCCTTTCCGGGCTCCACCTCCTTAAGGGGCCCCGGAAAGGCTGAAAATCATGAAAAGTTCAATTTTTACTTTTTTGCGTTTTCTGAATCTGCAGACTATTACCTTTTAATAGATATATAATTCATTCAATTCCGAAGACTACAACTATTTTAAATTTTTTTTTGAAATGTGTTCTACATGGGCGTGACCCACTGTGGCGCTGTTAAACTGCTGTCAAATGGTGTTATTATTAACGTCCGTGTTCATCAGGTACATTTTAGTGATGTGAGATAAAGTATGTGTTGTGGCTAACCTGTGATGGTTCAATGTATATCGCTGGTGTGATTGTCGATTGTTTCATGTTTATTTACTCTGTCGTTATCTCGAAAATATTCGTAATTAATTCTGTTTCTTGAGTCTCTGTTTTGTTGAAGTACAATAATGAGTAAAAGTAAAGTTATTAGAAATCCTCTGAAGGCTTTTAAGAAAAGGAGAAATGTTGGAAAGCCAAAGGTATGTGTGATTACTGTAAACAATAAAGACGATAACCAAGTGAGTGAACCTAACCTCTCAAGTACACCTGCCCATAGCAGTCAAAGTGGGAAAGAAAATACTTCACAGAAGAAGCTTGGTTCAATGAGTGAAAACTATGAATGTTTTATGGACGAATCGGATGTGAATGAAATATTTGATATGTCGGTTCTCAAAGGAATTTTTTCAAACTGTGTAAGATGCATTCATTGTAGTGAAGTTGGTCTGGAACTCTCCATAATAAAGCACGTAAGACTTGGTAGTGAAATACAACTGAAATGTGATAAGTGTTCATACATGACCACCTTTTGGAACAGTGTTGCAGTAACTGCAACTGAAGAAAATGGTAGCAAAATCTACGAACACAACAACGAGCGATGCTTCCTTTAGACAAGGAACGCCTTCGGGCTGCAGACAGGGCTGTAAAGAGTCTAGAAATACAAGCAAGAGTAAACAGGAGGAGGAACAAGAGGAAGCTGGAGGAGGAGTTTGCAGAGGATGGAGATAATCCATCCTATGGACCTGGAATGCACTAAAAATTAATCCAATCTTTGTCGCTCGATTCCCAAAACTTCTATTTTCTCATACTAATTACATGTTTTCTAAGGATCTTCCAAACATATTTGTTTCAAACTTTCAGTAAATGTTACACAGTACCTTCTGCATAATTTAACACAGCCTTTTTCCAAAAAACTGTATATTTTTGAATATATAAATAAAAAATTGCAAAAAAATGTTGTGAATATTCATTGCAATTGAAAAAAAATCATCTTTAATAACTGAACTAAAATTTTGTAAAATCCCTGTGTTAAGTTGTAGCCCATATTCCAATAAATAATCTGTAAAAAGTTAAACTTCCTACCTCAAATACTTTGTGAGGAAAGATGTAATTTATAAGCGTTATTTTAACAGTGCAAGTATAGGGCGTTCCGGAGCCCCTTAACACCTTCACTCCCTCATCTGTAGTTTGGAGTCGAATTCGACGGTTATCCAGCATGTGTAGATTCTCCCTGATGTCTGGGCTAACTGTCGCGCAAGATACCTTAGTGGACCCAGTCGCAATTTCTAACTCATTGGGTCAACATTTTGCTGAGATTTCGAGCTCTTCCAATTACCCACCAACCTTTCTTCCGAAGAAACGAGCAGCAGACGGGCGACCTCTTGCTTTCTCCTCTGAAAATCTCGAATGCTATAATACTTTTTTTTTCACTCTGGGGGAACTCCAAAACGCACTCTCTTCAACTCGCTCTTCCGCCCCAGTACCGGATGGCATCCGCGTCGAAATATTGCTGCATTTATCATACTGTAGTCTGCGTTACCTCCTTCGTCTTTATAATCGAATTTGGACTGACAGTACATATCCCAGAAGATGGCGGGAAGCTATCAACATTCCTGTTCGGAAACCTGGAAAGGACAAATATCTCCCCTCCAGCTATAGCCCCATCTCTCTCGCGAATGGTGTGTGTACGGTTTTGGATCGGATGGTAAATTGCCGTTTAGGCTGGTGGCCGAAGTCTCGAAACATTTTAACACCTGCCCAATGCGGTTTCCGAAAGCATCGTTCCGCAGTTCAGTCTTGTTGCTCTCTCCACTTATATCGTGAACAATTTTCTCAGGAAACGCCAAACAGTATCTATATTTTTTGATCTGGAGAGGACATACGATAACTGTTGCAGGACAGGCATCCTCCGCACACTATTCTCTGGGGGCTTTCGAGGTCGGTTACCCCTTTTAATTCGTGAATTTAAAACAGAGCGCACATTTAAGGTGCGGGTGAACGCTACTCTCTCCCTAATTTCTCCCAAGACAGCAGTGTGCCCCAGGGCTCCGTGCTAAGTGTTGTACTGTTTGCCATCGCCATAAATCCAATTATGGACTGTCTCTTTCCCTGTGTCTCGGGCTCCTCCTTTGTCGACGATTTTAAAATCTACTACAGCTTTCAACGGACCAGCCTTCTTGAACGACATCTTCAAGGACTTCTTGAACGAAATTTTCAAGGACGTCTCGATCATCTCCACTCATGGTGCATGAAACAGACTTCCGATTTTCTCCCAGTAAGACCGTCTGTGTAAATGTTTGGCGTCATATGGAGTTTTATCCGCCTTCCTTACATTTAGGCCCTGTCAGCCTTCCGTTCGCGGACGTCGCCAAATTCTTGGAACTTATATTTGACAGGAAACTACGCTGGTTTTCCTCACGATTCATATCTTTGGGCTCACTTTCTGCGATCCCTCAACACCCTCCGTGTTCTGAGTGGTAGCTCCTGGGGAGCGGACAGAGTGGCTCTCCTCTGCCTATATCGCGCCTTAGTGCGCTCGAAATTAGACTATGGAAGCATAGTTCACTCCTCCGCACACCCGTCTATTCTTCGGCGTCTCGACTCTGTCCACCATTCTGGATTGCGTTTAGCGTTAGGAGCCGTTTAGCGTCTGGAACTTTTTACGTCAGCCCTGTGGAGAGCATTTACGGTGAGACTGCTGAACGTCCGCTGTCCAATCGGCGAGCTGTCCTTCTGAGTTGTTAAGCTAGTCATCATCCTTCGATGCCTGCTCACCTGACCCATGCCCTTTTTTTTCGACGCCCCCTGGGATTTAAGGTATGCAGGCTGCCCTTCCTCTCTACTACCACCGGGAGTCCGCTTCTGTCAACTGCTACATTCCCTTTATTTCCAGTTTCCTAAAACTTTCTTCACCAATGGGGGTACAGCGCCACCTTGACTTAGCCCCCAGACCTGCCTTCTCCGTGACCTTTCCCAGCTTACCAAGGATAGTACCCCACACCCCCTATAGTTTATCGGCGGGCATTTGCTTATCTATGCGCACAAATGAAGGATGCCACATTTATTTACACCGACGGTTCAAAGACCCCATTTGGTTGTCGGTGACATCCATATTAGATTTCGGCTTCCCGACCAGGGTTTGTACTGCCGAGTTTTACGCTGTTCTCCAGGCTGTCCAATAAATCCGTTGCCATAAGCGGATACTGTGTGTGTGTGTGTGTGTGTGTGTGTGTGTGTGTGTGTGTATATATATATATATATATATATACACACTCTGATTCGCTCACCTCTCTTCTCAACCTCCAAGCTCTTTATCCCATCCATCCTCTGGTCTACCGGATTCAGGACTGCCTCCAGATGCTCCACTTTCGGGGCGTCTCTGTGACATTCCTCTGGATCCCAGGGCATGTTGGTATCCGCGGAAACGAGGCAGCCGATATAGCGGCAAAG
Organism: Schistocerca serialis cubense; assembly: GCF_023864345.2. Classification (NCBI taxonomy): domain Eukaryota; kingdom Metazoa; phylum Arthropoda; class Insecta; order Orthoptera; family Acrididae; genus Schistocerca; species Schistocerca serialis. The sequence continues at coordinate 206,146,016 of NC_064640.1, read as the reverse complement.
GCTGCAGTCTCTCTCCCCCTCGGTCCACTGTTCGCTTGGTTCCCTTTGCCGATCTACAGAGCATTTTACGTCTTCGTGTTGCTCATTTATGGCGCACACAAACACTGGTCTGCAGTTCCCGATAATAAATTATGAGACATCAGACCCCTTCCCTGTGATGGACCCCTTCCCTGTGATGGATCGTCGTCGGGAGGAGGTAATTTTAACTACACACCGGATAGGGCACTGTCTTTTTAGCCATTGACATCTTTTATGTGGCGATACTCCCCCGTTTCGTCCCCACTGCTCTCAACCGTGGACGGTGAGACACCTTTCACTTCAGGTCCCCTTGTTGTAATCCACAACGCGTCCATTTACAGCTCTCGCCTGGCATATCTTCCCTTTTAGCAGATGACACGCGCTCAGCCGATCGCGTCCTTGAGTTTATCGGTGTCAGTGAGATGACATCAGTCATTTGAAGCTCTTTTTCGGGGAAAACAACCCACCTTCAATAGCAGTTTTCTAAGATTACTTCCGTTTTTCGTTTCCCTCGTTCTTGAGTTTCGCTTCCATTGCTACTTATTTGAAATTAGGTTTTTTACACTTCACTAAGCCACAGAATGGGCACTTATGACCGTAGCCATATGATACTGGGCGACCCTGGTTGCCAACCGTGGCGGATGCTCGCACTCAAGCGCCTGTACAGCAGCAGCAGCAGCAGCAGCGGAACGGTACGAGTTTGCGTTCATTTCGTGTCTTCTTTGATTTAAAACCAACGTTCAGTGAATATCGGTGATGTGTTTGCAAGCTAATGTTAACGTCTGGCCAAAGTCTAATCGTAGGTGATCTTTTGGATTCATTACAGAGCTTTTCATGATTGCCTGATACCATCGGTGTAAGATTCTTGTTAGAAAATATCGTGGTTTTTAATTTTCATTCACTTCGTCTTCTGCTAATTCCGTTCAATGAACATAAGTCGTGTTATTTCACGTCTCCTTGAGGCCTGGAAGTTTGATGCAGAACTCGCCGAAAGGTAAGTTTCTATTGTTACTTCATTACAGTTTAACTGTGTTGTAGTGCTCAGAGCTCTTTAGTTTACTGTAAGAACAGTGTCATGTGTGACAAACGTGGATGTTGTCAGAGGTTAATTGGTATGAGAGAAACGAGTCAGGATTGGTGGTTGGTGTTTCACTGGTGAGAACGCAGAGGGGAAGCCAAACAAATCTCGTATGATGCTCTTCGGGGCCTGGATTATGTAGTTGAGACGAGAGAATTGTAGAACAAGGAAGAACGATGTGCGTTCTTCAGGCAGTGTTAGAAATTGCATGTGTCGAATTCGGTGGGGGGGAAAGAGACAGTGGGAGTTAGGAAAAGGTGACAAGCAATAAGCAAAAGGACAAAACCTCAGAAATCACTTTCCAAATTCCGGTTAGGAATCAGTTTGACTTGTTACTTGAAATACGAGGAGAGCCTCAATCAGTTTTTGAGCTTAGTAAGTGCAGCAGATTCATAGGAACATCCTTAGCCCGTAAGCACACGTGGAAGGTAAAATATACTGCGCTGTAGCTTCGATGATTTGGTAGAACTCTTAGATAAATTCTACAACTGTGACCTTCCACATACTTCACAACCAACTGTCCCTGCTTGTAACAATGTGCTAGTTCCCCAGTTTCACGCGTTGTCTTTTCGATTCGAGATGTCTTCCACTGCCGGTAAAAAAAAAAAAAAAAAAAAAATTCCCATGCATGTAGTAATGTAAGTACTGTAGTCACTGAACTTTATGAATAGATAGCAGATCCGATCATCATAAAGGCATGGCATCTCCTATTTAGAAGATAGTGCAAACAAATACCAGACAAATAATGAGTGTAATAGTAAAAACGACCACTTTTCGTAGTGTGATCGTAATACAGATACTGACCAAGAGGTAGACAGTGATGATTCAGAGGATGCGGCAGCTGTGTCTGAAGCAAGCTATGAAGGAAAAACCTGCACCACGAAGGAACACTTGCCCGTACTCGCCAAATCTGCTGTGAGGTCCATTACTGGAGTGGAAGAGTTGAATTGTCTTTTGGAAGATGTGACGTGTGTCCCCAGGAAAAGGACCAGATAACCTTAACTACGTGCAAAACTTTCTGTAGTTTAATATGTAAGGAACATTAATTTTCAGTTTGCAAGGAATGTATCTGTTATGGTTCTGATCAGATACAAAAGATAAATGCTCAAGAATACACTGTCTTCATGAGATTGTTTTTGTCATTATGAGAAGTGAGTGTTTACATCCTAAAGGTCATTAAATACATTTTGTATTTGCACATAACTGTCGTTAAGGAGTGTGACTGAATGAAATTTAAAAGGTTTGTTTGACAAAATAACGGTCGTCAACCCACAGTCACTAGACCATCATTTTTGAAAGATTACATAACTAGTTTTGACGCACTGAGTCGTTAAAAAACGCTAGAACCAGTAAACTTAAGCAAAGGCTTGCTATAAATTTTTCTAAGTTTAGTCAGAGACAAAAAAATCGGGTATGAATCACTTTTTTACTTCCCTTCCCTTCCCGTCCTGCTACGTTTGATGGCCGTACTTTTGTACTAACACAGTACATTACAGAGGTCATTAATTTATGTTAACTGCTTATTCTGTACATATCTGTGTAAAATGAGTAACCGACACATCATAATAGAGAACATAGGATTATCACTTCATACCGTATTTATAACAATACTTAGGTTGTCACTATGCTGCACTGCAAGGAAACTTCTTTCTGTAAGCTGTCACAGTTTATCTACTACGATCATGCACTCTGTCAGCCATCTTTGAAAGTTGTAAATAAATAGCAGCACCTTCTTGTTAGTGTTTCAGCAAGAGCCGTGTTAGTAGAAATTTGACACTGGCGCCTTCTAGCGCTTGTTATTGTAAACTCTATGTAGATCCATTTTGTCTTCTGTTTTTGTGAGCTACACTTACGCCCTCTAGTGATTTGATGTGCAACCAGGCAACTGAAGCGATGTCATACTTGCAGATTAGTCTTACGTTAGCCCTCAATGGGAGTGCATCGTCTTTGTAATATTTCATTAGCAGAACACAGCACGATTGCGTGGTGTGTTCAAATTTTGGAGTTGCTGCACGTTTGAAGATTACAGTGAGGCAATGATAACTACTTACCTCATGGCAGCTTCCGCCATTATGTTAGTTAAAAGCCTTTGTTTGCAAAATGATAGTTCTATGACCGCCCTATCCAACTTACTCCCACTTTGAAATACCATCTGGACTCCCAATCTCCTTAACATCCGACGCAAAACCCACAATAGACTCCACCCCCTCCACCTCCTGAAACTCCTGTCTAGCCGGACATGGGGCTTGCACCCTTCCACCATTCTTCATACCTACAAATCCTCGATCCGTCTCATCCTTTGTTACGCCACTGTTGCCAGGCTCTCCACCCCTCCTAAATTCTATAACCCCCCCAAGTCCTCGAACGCCATGCGCTCTGCCTCGCTTTCCGTATCCGTCTCCCATCCCCCACTAGGATCCTCTATGACCTCATCCCTTTCCCACATCTCCTGTTCCTTGAACACATCCGTATCCTCAACACAAACCGCCACCTTTATCTCCCTCTCCCCCTTGTGTCTCCATTCCTCTCCATTCCCCACCTGCTGCTACGCCCTTATCAATGTGTCCCTGCTCTCTCCATCTCCACATCCTGTACCAAAGGGACTTCAACTTCTCCCTGTCCCGGATGATGTGCTTCGCCCTGATATTTATCCTTCCTTCCAACTCTGACCCCCCTCTCCCCCTCCCATCCTCCCTTGGTCACCTTTGCTTCCCCTCCCCACTCTGCTGTTTCCTCCCTCCCCTCTGTCCTTTGCATTTTTCCTTTCCCAGTCCATGCGCTCACTCCCCATCTCCTATCCGTTGGTGTGCTACCGACTCCACCCCTTCCTGCCCTCTCCCCCCCCCCCTCCACCGTCAACCCCTAATCTCTTTCCTCTCCCTCCTCTCCGACCACCATTCCCTTGTCAGGCCCTTCAGATTTAAATGCAGTTACTTTGCAACGTTTTGATGCTCGCTGTGTATGTAACGTTAGTGCAGTGTGTGTTCAGTGTCGTCGTTCCGTACCGTGAACGCCATTTTTAATTGTGCTATTCGTGCCGCCAGTGTTTATGTGCTACGTGTTCACTGAGTGTCATTTTGACTGTAAGTGGATTTTATGTAAACGTGCCTTGTCAAACTACTCCTTTTTTCTATTTTAACTCCAATTGCTCCCCCCCCCCCTTCTCATCGTACATTTCATCTTTCATCCCTGTATTTTATATATATAATGTTCACCTGTGGTATTTATATAATCTCTTGGCTGAATAGCGACGAATTGTACTGCTGCCAGCCCACCCCTGCCACCATGGGGCAGGGAAATCAAATGACAATAAAGGAAAAAATGATCGTTGCATCACTGCAGGATATAATGCAAGAGTATACAATATCTTTCATTCTGATGCAGTTTTCATCTACACTACACTGAGGTGTGAAATGACTGATCAACCAGAAACTGTAATGACGTCTTGTGACTTGTTTCTGGTGCCTCTGCTTCAGTTCACTAGTTTTAGTGTAGTCTTCCTAATATTTGAAAGAAGTGTGGCTCCAGTTATTAATGCAGTAGTTGGAAGTTTGTGATTACTTTTGAAAATGACGACCCAGTGCGTTGAAACTAGCTACAAAACCTCTTCAAAAAATTGTTTTAGTGACTGTGGCTTGACGACCGTTTGTGGTGTCAAAAAACTTTTTAAAAATCATTAAATACGTCTTTAAAATACTATAATGTTGTGACATAAAAAACTACATTCCAATTTTAAAGTTTCATTAAACTACTTCGTCTAAGTGGGGTAAAAAATACCCCACGCGTGTAGCATCATCACTAAAATACATGTATGCACTTAAGAGTTACGGCTAGGTCGGTAGAAAAGTAGAACAGAAAGAAGGGAGAGGGTATAGGCCAAAAGCTACAGGAAAAGTTAGGTGTAGAATATCAGGTTACAAGCACCATGAAACCTAGTGCCAAAGCATAGCCAGGTGATGGAGGACCTAGGGGCCTTGTGCACAGGTTTTGAAGGAGACAACCAAGTAATTGTAGTAGAAGGAGCAGGAAACAGCTTCACTAACACCTTAAAAGATAGCATTTCGCCTGTTAGCAGTGTTAACAAAGAGTTGAGCGGATTGCTTTTGACTGAAAGTCTCATATCTGTGAAATGCCTGTTACTGAAATTGGGAGATGGGGATGCAAAAATCATGGTCTGCACCTGAGCAGTAGGAGGACCATAATATATGTGTAAAAGCTTCCAGAAAAGTGAAATTAGTTTCATCAGAGGGTTGAAAAAGTGGAAATTGAGCTTCTGGTATGCCTAGAAGATGCGGGAAATTCTGAATTGATAGCTGTTCTTTGCCTCTCTGAACACCACGTAAACCACGGGGATGGAGAAGCCAAATAGCAATGATTGTAGACTAGGATCATTTTCGTGTAGATTTAACATGGAAAGAGGAGGAATTGCAATGTATGTAAAAGTTTTACACACGGTCAAAGAATATTGACAATCAGTTTTTGTGTTGAAACTTCCTGGCGGAATGAAACTGTGCGCCCGACCGAGACGCGAACTCTGGATCTTCGCCTTTTAGTGTAAGTCCTCTACTGTCTGAGTCCCCATGCACGACTCACGTTTCGTCCTCACAGCTTTACTTCTGCCAGTACCTCGTCTCCTACATTCCAAACTTGCCCGCAAAATGCAAAGGTACTGCGTTTGAGTATCGGTCCGGCACACCGTTTTAATCTGCCAGGAAGTTTCATATCTGTGCACATTCCGCTGCAGAGCGAAAATTTCATTCTGGATTTTTTGTGTTGATCAGAACCTAGAAGCACGAGCTTGCGAGATGTTGCTCTAGAATACTTCTCTGACAACTGTAAAAGTCTACAGATGCCTCTCGGACACTTTCAGCATATTTATGAGAAATCTACATGCATTACCCAGCTACCTGTCAGACGAGAAGAAGCAGTAATTTTTGGAGATCCCAGTGTAACGTTTTAAAAATATACAGACAGGAACAATGAACTAGAATCATTATTTAAGGATGTTTCAGCATTATTTCAGAAGTCATTTTTTCCGACTCGCATGCAGCAAGATGATAGGAGACCGATGGATAACATTTTTACAGACAGTTCTAACATTTTTACAGACAGTTCTAACATTTTTACAGACAGTTCTAACATTTTTACAGACAGTTCTAACATTTTTACAGACAGTTCTAACATTTTTACAGACAGTTCTAACATTTTTACAGACAGTTCTAACATTTTTACAGACAGTTCTAACATTTTACAGACAGTTCTGAAATGTGTACCCAACTGTTAATGGACTCCGGTAATGATGCATAATTAATGGGAGTAAACAATATGGCCTTACGATCCAGAGTCAGATTCATACAGGGCAGTGAGGCTTAATGAGAAAAAAAATACAATATTTTAAGAGGAAGTTAAAAGGGGTGATATAGAGCAAGTTATACACAGAAAGAAATGCTAAAATCAAATTCAGTATAATTCATAGTAAATTTGTGTCAAAATTTCAAGGTTGCTTTCCTTAAAAATTATCCAGAAGACCCATAGTAAGCCCCAGATAAGTGTGTGTGTGTGTGTGTGTGTGTGTGTGTGTGTGTGTGTGTGTGTGTGTGTGTGTGTGGGGGGGGGGGGGGGCGTTAATACTCTTAAAGAATCAGATTTATATGTGCTGAAAGCAGCATATTTCCAACAACTGATAATGCCGGAAAGAACAATCGGAAAAATGGTTAAAAGCCGTCTAAATGATTAATAATTAGACAAATGTCAAACAATACTATTATGTGCTAACCTAAGTAGTGAAAAGAAAATTTATGCTATCTGTGATCAGCAGACTACTCGCGATTTCATCTGTGGTAGTGTCAATATATGATCCATATGTTTTGCTTTTCATTTGTGGAATTTTCACTTAACACTGCATCCAAATGCTACAACTGCAAATACTGCGACACTGGATCTGAATGAGATAGCATTCAGAATCTAAATAGAAAACATCGTTTCTTCCTGTATACAGTAGTAGTGGGAGTATGACAACTTCGTCTTGTCGCTATGTCTCACCGTGTTTCCACTATTACAGCATATGCAGCGGCAAACAACCTCATTAATGGACGTACAGCCCCCCCTCTGCCGCATATTCTTATTACCCCGTTTGTATAATGCTTTTTTTTATATCTCTGTTTGTGTGATACCATATGCCTCCACGCCTCTGTACAGGATAGGGCAAATAAGTAGTCAGGACGAGTGGATACGATTGGATGTGAATGTATGCGTATAACCACGCTGCGTGACGCGCATACGACATGTACGCCCGTCACACGGTCCCTACCGATTCGGATGATAGAGCAGTATGTGTCAGCGTCAGTGGAGCAGTGCAAAGTGGATGATGGTATTCACAGGAGAGCAGCGGGTGTTCTTCGTGGAAAGTTACATGACAACGAAGTCGTGGAAACGGTATAGTCAGTTGTTTGCTGATAATTGCCAGCAAACAGTGCCAAGCAACGCTTAGTTGGAAAATCTGTATTGAACGAGTAAAAACAAAAAAAGTTCCAAAACGTGCCGACACACCAGAAAAGTCTGCCAGTCCACCATAATGCTTCAAAGTCGTACCAAATTAAAGTTACGCCTGTCAGGATAGACTGGCATATCGTGTCATTCATGTGGACTAATACTCTATCTGGAGCTGTTCTCCGGGCCACTTTTATTTGCCCCCCCCCCCCCCCCCTCCCTCCCTCCCGTATAAATGACAAATTCCATATATTTTTCCAGTGGGCCTGAGAGCGCTCACAAACAGTAGTGCAGATATCCGTCATTCGTGAGCAGATGGTACTGCGAGTCTCTTACATAGTAAAAACTGGTAGATTCCTGGAAAGTAACCGACAAATCTCTAAACACTATGATGTAGTGCTTATGTAACAAATTTCGACCACTTCCTTTGTATGAATAGAGATATCGTGTGTGACCATGTCTTATGCGGATTTTACCACATTTTTGACATTTTTTCCCCACATTTTCCGATATTTTTCTGTGTTCTATAGGGTGGTCAGAGTGTGTCTGAAAAGCTTGTAAGGGTGTTGCAGGATAAGTTGTGCCGAGAAATAATTGTTTAAAAAAAATTGATACGTTGCGCAGTTTCTGAATTAATTAGCATTCAATTTGGCCAATCAGGCCATTGCTTGTGCAAATTTGTGCGGCCCGACAGATAAAATTAGTGTCAGTTCTCACAGTGTAGATGATAGTGCACGAGACTTTGCCTCAGCTTCAGTCCTTACTACCACCCCATGCCCAATTTTTGTATCACTCTGTTGTTTGGTTTTAGGAAACCAAATGAAGAATGCGTTTGACGGCACTGTCTCTGGCGGGCCACTTGAATTTGTGTGCACAATGGCCTGATTGGCTAACTTAGAGGATAATTAATTAGCAAATTACATACCGAATTTTTTACTTAAAAATTCTTACCCAACACAACCTACATTGCAACACCCGTACGAACTTTTCAGACCGTTTCTAACCTCCTGGTGTATGTAAATGTAAAAATGTATACGTTCTCTTGTTACATTATCAGGTATGGGTTGCTACTTTTACCATCTAACTGTGATATGCAGTCCTAACCAGAGTATCTACAAACGAGACATCTTCCAAATAACACAAACTACCAAAGCCAGCATTAAAACATTCGCACTTACATGCATTGCTGTGGTGGTTGAGGGTTGACACTATTCTTTAGTAAACACACTTTCAGTGCTCTGTTACGCTAATTTGTGTAATGGGTTCCTGCAGGGGCACCACTGCCTACATTCCCTCCCCCCCGCCCCCTCTCCATAGACCTACTGCAAAGCTTCCAACTTCAGACACTGACGCTCAGTCGATCAATTTTCGAATACGGATCTATTTGTATTTTATTCATCTCCTAATAAACATTCACAAATCATGCGAACATGCTGTACAGGAGACACGGCAATTTTAGCCTCACGATACACATAATTACATAATTCCCTAACACTAGTTTTTACCAGTACATATTGATATTTTACATTGTAATATTATTAAATTGTTTTTCTTACGATGTAACACTGCATTATCTTAATATATGTATGCAATATTATACACATCTACTACATCTACATTCATACTCCGCAAGCCACCCAACGGTGTGTGGCGGAGGGCACTTTACGTGCCACTGTCATTACCTTCCTTTCCTGTTCCAGTCGCGTGTGGTTCGCGGGAAGAACGACTGCCGGAAAGCCTCCGTGCGCGTTCGAATCTCTCTAATTTTTCATTCGTGATATCCTCGGGAGGTATAAGTTGGGGGAAGCAATATATTAGATACCTCATCCAGAAACTCACCCTCTCGAAACCTGGACAGCAAGCTACACCGCGATGCAGAGCGCCTCTCCTGCAGAGTCCGCCTTACCAACAATTAATTTTATATGATCATTCCACTTCAAATCGTTCCGCACGCACACTCCCTGATATTTTACAGAAGTAACTGCTACCAGTGTTTGTTCCGCTATCATACAGTAAAGGATCCTTCTTTCTATGTATTTGCAATACGTTACATTTGTATATGTTAAGGGTCAGTTGCCACTCCCTGCACCAAGTGCCTATCCGCTGCAGATCTTCCTACATTTCGCAACAATTTTCTAATGCTGCAACTTCTCTGTATACTACAGCATCATCCGCGAAAAGCCGCATGGAACTTCCGACACTATCTACTAGGTCATTTACATATATATTGTGAAAATAAATGGTCCCATAACATTCCCCTGTGGCACGCCAAAGGTTACTTGAACGTCTGTAGACGTCTCTCCATTGAGAGCAACATGCTGTGTTCTGTTTGCTAGAAACTCTTCAATCCATCCGCACCGCTGGTCTGATATTCCGTAGGCTCTTACTTTATCAGGCGACAGTGCGGAACTGTATCGAACGCCTTCCGGAAGTCAAGGAAAATAGCATCTACCTGGGAGCCTGCTCGCTTCCCGCGCCCGGGTTCCCAGGTTCGATTCCCAGCGGGGTCAGAGATTTCCTCTGCCTCGTGATGACTGGGTGTTGTGTGACGTCCTTAGGTTAGTTAGGTTTAAGTAGTTCTAAGTTCTAGGGAACTGATGACCTCAGAAGTCCCATAGTGCTCAGAGCCATTTGAACCATACATTTGGGAGCCTGTATTTAATATTTTCTGGGTCTCATGAACAAATAAAGCGAGTTGGGTCTCACACGATCGCTATTTCCGGAACCCATGTTGATTCCTACAGAGTAGATTCTGGGTTTCCAGAAACAACATGATACGCGAGCAAAAAAAATGTTCTAAAATTCTACAACAGATCGACGTCAGAGATATAGGTCTACAGTTTTGCGCATCTGTTCGACGACCCTTCTTGAAAACTGTGACCACCTGTGCTCTTTTCCAATCATTTGGACCTTCCGTTCCTCTAGAGACTTGCGGTACACGGCTGTTAGAAGGGGGGCAAGTTCTTTCGCGTACTCTGTGTAGAATCGAATTGGTATTCCGTCAGGTCCAGTGGACTTTCCTCTGTTGAGTGATTCCAGTTGCTTTTCTATTCCTTGAATTTTTATTTCGATGCCAGCCATTTTTTCGTTTGTGCGAGGATTTAGAGAAGGAACTGCAGTGCGGTCTTCCTCTGCGAAACAGCTTTGGAAAAAGTTGTTTAGTATTTCAGCTTTACGCGTGCCATCCTTCGTTTCAATGCCATCATCATCCCGGAGTGTCTGGATATGCTGTTTCGACTGATTTAACATAAGACCAGAACTTCCTAGGATTTTCTGTCAAGTCGGTACATAGAATTTTACTTTCGAATTCACTGAACGCTTCACCCATAGCCCTCCTTAAGCTAACTTTGACATCATTTAGCTTCTGTTTGAGAGGTTTTGACTGCGTTTAAACTTGCAGTGAAGCTCTTTCCTTTCGCAGTAGTTTCCTAACATTGTTGTTGACCCTCAGTGGGTTTTTCCCGTCCCTCACAGTTTTACTCGGCACGTACCCGTCTACAACGCATTTTACGATTGCCTTGAACTTTCTCCATAAACATTCAGCATTGTCAGTGTCGGAACAGAAATTTTCGTTTTGATCTGTTAGGTAGTCTGAAATCTGCCTTCTATTACTCTTGCTAAACAGATAAACCTTGCTCCCTTTTTTTTATATTCCCATTTACTTCCATATTCAGAGATGCTGCAACGGCCTTATGATCACCGATTCCCTGTTCTGTGCTTACAGAGTCGAAAAGTTCGGGTCTGTTTGTTATCAGTAGGTCCAAGATGTTATCTCCACGAGTCAGTTCTGATTTCAACCAAACATGGTACACACATCCTGTACTGCCAGGCAACAATCATCACTCAGGCAGAAAGAACCATACACCAATCATAGTTCAGGAGATGTCAGGTCATAAATACTGAGGTGTGTCAAAAACTGTCATTTTGCACATGACGCTTTAATAGATTTATTCTTTGCTACAAAGACACTCCTTTAGCTGAGTCAAGCTAAGAAAATCCTGACACCTGGCACTACTTTTGACATCTTTCAACTGCAAAGTGCAAATGTTGGTAGCCGAAAACAATAGCCATCCATGGAGATATGAAGTGGCATTGCCAAAGAGAAGTTTACAAAATCACATAGACATTTGAAGTGTCTGCACCCAGCCTGGGATCACCTCAAAGAGCATGTACTGCTCAATTTCAAAGATGTTTTACAAATACATGGAAATTGTTTTGATATTACTCTACAAACAAAGTTAATTTTTAGTATTAGTTTGTAATAGAAGATTGCCAAAATAAATCCCCCAGGCAATGCCAGGTTGGTCAGCTGGTCTAAAATAAAATCCTTTAGTGACTCATTAAAACCTGAACCAAAAGGTATAGTAATTGTGACCCCTTTTGAATCTACCATGAAGACCAACAACGAACAAATCATCAGATTTCAGAATTAAAGTCTAGGGTGTAGGCTGGTTTAAAGGGTGTTGTTGCAAGAGTACACACTATTGAAAATAGATATAGCTTTAGAAAATAGGTTCATTAAGGAACCTGCCAGTCAATCTAAGGCCATTGAACAATTACAAACTATACAAAAAAACTAGAAGAAAGAGTTGGTCAATTAGATATTGAAACTGTGGGTCAGATAACTAATTTATGTAAAAAGATAGATGATGTGTAAAGAAATGTAAACAGTGGCATTATGTGGTCCAACTTGAGTTGAAAGTTTTTCCTGTGACTACTTACACTCTGTTGACTTCTTACAGCATTGTAAAGATAACGTTGTTTCATATGACAGAAAATTTAAAAATTAAATTTGTCAGAAAATTTCTTGAAGGAGAAGCTTTCTTTCAGACAAAATTTAACTTTGCTTAGGACCAGAACAGGCAAGAATCAAGAGTGAATTTTTGAATGGTCCTATTTATAGAGAGAAGAATATTTGTATGAAGCATTTCTGTTGGAACCATCTATAGAAAATAGTACGCTTACCCAAAGGTTTTGATGAAATAACTCAAACGGATGCACTTACGAGAAGTTTGCCTCATAGGTTAGTGGGATCTTGTTCCTGGGCCAGACGATTTTTTGAAATTTGTTGATAAATTAGACAGGGCTCTGGAAAGAAGTACTGAGCAGAACATCAGCCAAGAAAATAATTGTCATGGGGGATGGAATTCTGGTTCCAATAGGGCAGACTATGAGAGAACAGATTATGTGAACCATAGGTTAGAAAGTCATAACAGGGCAAGAGTTTACAATAGAAATGCAAAAGACAGTCAATGGGAAGGAAAAGTTGGCAATAGAAGTAGAAGATGGGTTAGAGGAAATGAAATTCATCCAAATTGGAGACAGGATAACAAGGAAAGTGCAGGAAAACTGAAGATCGCCTCAGTGAGGATCTACAGTTTAGAGGCAAACAGATTGAGTAACTGTAGGACCTCTAATTTGAACTGGAATAAAAGAGAAAAGTTGAGTAACAATAAATGGGTATAGAACAGCCATTCTACCTATCATGTCAGTAGGAGTTCAACAAAAATTTTGGTACACTATAAGGGCTAATGATTGCTCAGAAAGTAAATGTAATCATAGAAATGCAAGAGATCCAGATATGGGTGCTGGGGCTTTACCAGAATGTTATAACTGGGCAGAAAGTGCAGTACAAGATGCAGCATAGAGAAGTAATGAACAGAAAAGTTATGATCTGAGAAGATTATTCGAAGAGAAGAGTGGTGATTAGATGAATGTCAGTACGGGGCAGCAACAGTGTGTTGATTAGATGCTAAGGGGGGAATGTGCTGTGAATAGGGATCTTGAGAATGATTATGATGAAGATAATTATCATAATTTTGTTAATAGTGAGGAAAGTGGTGTTGAACGCTGCAAAGCAGAGGATAAGGTTTATATTGAAATAAACGTAGATGAGGTAATGAAGTAAAGTAATGATGAGGTTTATGATATAGGGGAAATTAGGTGGTTAGTAGAGATGTCGGAGAGAGATTGCCTATAAGTGCTCATCAGCTATTAGTCATTGAAGGAGTGGGAAGAGAGAATGGGAAAATTTGGACGAGATAAATTTATGCATCATCTTAGTAGGGAAAGGGGAGAATATTTTGAGATAAATGCTGAATACTTGTGGGACTAACAGTAATTATAAAAAGTTGTGGGAAATACTTCGTAAAATCTGTAGGGCCTCTTGCCCAAACTGGTGGAGAAAACTGAAAAACCAATTAATTAGCAACTGGACAACAAACAGTAGCTTGAGTTGTGTACAGCCTAGGTTGGAAAAAATGGAAGAAATTAAGAGTCAGGTGTGGCTGTTAATCTGTTGAAAACTTTTGGACACTGTGGTACAGTGAAATTTATACAAAAGATACAAGAAAACACTAGTTTTATCACATTGAGAAAAGAGTAAAAAAGAGACTTGCCACCTGTGATAGATGCTAAAGAGTAATAGTTTGCAATCAAACCAGTAGAGTATTGGTGCACAACACTCTTCCAAATAAAATGCTACATCTTGCCACTGTTAATGTCTATGGGCCATTGTCATGAATGATGGGGGTTTTGCTATGTCTTTGTAATAGCTGACATATTCTCTAAGCTTATAAAGTTATACCTACTCGAAAAGCCAACCAGTAAGCAGGTAGTCTCGAAAAACACAAATAACAATTTCATTAATGTTTGTATTCCAAAGATTCTTCTTTGATAATGACTTACAGCTTACATCCCGATATTGGAAAGATTTTGTTGACCGTCCTGAAATAAAACACATTTTGATCTCAGTTTACCACCCTTAGAGTAATCCATCTGAGAGGTACATGAGAAATTAGGAGACCAGACAGAACATATTGTAGTAAAAACTATGTAAATTGGATAGAGTATGTCAAAGATTTTGAAAAAGTTATGAACAATCCAAAACACAGAACAGGATTTTCACCATTTGAAATTGTGTACAATAAGAGGCCTGCCAACTTTATCTCAGAAAATGTAGAATACCCAGTCTGTAAAATTACCACCCCCAGGAAAGGGAAGAGTGTGTTGGAGGAACCATGAAGGCAGGAACGAAAAAAAAGTGAAATAAGAGGCATGCAGCAGAAGGTAAGATCACCACAGTTCGAGGTGGGAGATGTGATGTTATTTACAGATTATGAAAAACCTAAAATTCTGACTTCTGAAATTTTTTTTTTACAATTATGCCGGCCATTTTGAAGTACTGGAGAATCCTCATCCAGAGTGATCCGTCCTAAATCTAGAAACTAATTTACATACTGTAATGTCACTGAATTAAAATTTTATAACCATGATCCCTGAAACCGTATTTTTTGCCAGCTCAGATATTTTACGAAGTTGTCTGTCTCGTACAACAAAGAATAAAAACTAACTGCTGTATTTCTTGACATGTAGTGTGCATTTTTTGACTGCTGAAGTTCCAGTTCATGATTGTCATCAGAGTTATTGGCCGTTTTAATGAAGGTGCATGGGCTGTCAATAGAGATTTTATCCGTCATAGCAGTAGAACAACATTTAATCTTTGGTTGTGGACCTCTGCTGTGTCTATAGCTTATTTTGTGGACCTTTCTCCAAGGGGAGTCACTGTTTCTAGCTCTCTTTCGTTCCATTGATTGAGCTCAAAGTATAGTCACTTTTAACTTCATTTACTTATTGGTGTTCTAAAATTACAGCATGGCCACTTATGACCTCAGTTGTTTTGCAGCTGTTCTGTAACAGAAAACTATGTTGTTCATTTGTAAAATGGGTTAATATCAAAAAGAAAGTTTATAATGTTTTTGTAAGAACATCAACATTCCGTTTGTTAAGGAAGTAGTAGTTCAGGAATAGAAGTTATTACAAAGTAGGTAGGGGGATTACTACTCTGTTCAAATTACATTATCTAGCAAATAGTGCCTAACCCAGCTAGGTGATTTTGTTCTTTTATTTTCTTTTATTTTATTTACTAAAGCACTCGTCTCTCTAACTATTCTGTACTTGCTGCAATTTTGTCATAGGATGACATGATGGAGACCGTGGCTGTTGTTTGAAGAAAATGTTGATGGTGTTAGTACAGCAGCCAGCCACAAATTTACTTTCAGTTCCTTTATTCAAAGGCTACCGTTACCGGTTTCGAATCGTTGTGATTCATCCTCAGACGGTTTGCATGCTTTCTTTGACATGTGGTGTGTTTTTTACAGATTAATTGTCCTAAAATATAAATAATACATAATTATAAACACGCCACACACAGATGGTTGCGTTACAGATTTTCGTTGCATGTGACTTACGTGAAACGGCGGTTTCAAGTGTTTGTTTTCATAAAATTCGTCCAGCAGATGCAGTCACATGCAGCAAAAATCTGTAACGCAACCATCTGTGTGTGGTGTGTTTATGATTATGTATTATTTATATTTTAGGACAATTAATCTGTAAAAAACACACCACATGTCATAAAGCAAGCATGTAAACTGTCTGAGGACGAATCACAACAATTTGAAACCAGTAACGGTAGCCTTTGAATAAAGGGACTGAAAGTAAATTTGTGGCTGGTTGCTGCCCTAACACCACCAACATTTGTATTCTGTACTTAATCTTTAAGGAAACAACATCAATATTTCCTACTAAGATTCTTTGAGAATATCGTGTCAAAATGTGCCCTTCAATTGTTGAGCAAGATAAAGGGCTCCATATGTAGAACCCACTTACATTTTATTTTATCTTTGCTTAAAATATTCTTTGTATGTCATGTATACACCAGTTTTCTTACAAGAATTCACTTGTCAGTATCTTCCTAAAACCAACATAATCAATTCGATATATTTTCTGTTGTTGTATGGTGTGATTAACAATAACTCCAACACTGGCTTTCTTTAATGTATTATTATGTTGTTCAGCATGCAAGTCTAAAACTACCTTTTTCATAAATGCGAACAATGAATTATTCACAGTGTGATGATTCCTAAATAACTTAGAATAAGTACAGTATCAACTCTTACTGAAAAACATTAAATTTTTAAATTTTAATCACAAAAAGGGAATCTTTCATAATTCTATTAAAAAAAAAACACCAAAAAATATGAGGGGCATTCAATCAATAATGCAACTTTTTCTTTATTTTTTTTTTCCAGCGAATTTCGGTTGAAAAATGTGGAATTTGTTGTGGGACATCACGGAATATTGCTGCTTCAGTCCCTGTAGTTTCATGAACTAAAGACAGGTGGCAGCCTGTACGTAGCCTTCAAAATGGTGTCTGTAATAGGGGTGTGTTCCAAGCAGAGACTGTCATAGTTTCTTTTGGTGGAAAACCAGAACAAAACAGATATCCATAGGTACTTGCAGAATGTGTGTAGGGACATGGCAGTGAACAAAAGCATGATGGATCATTGGGCACATCATCTGTCATCATCGGAACAAGGTCACGCAAACCTGTCAGATAGCCCGCATGCTGGCTGGCTGGCTGGTCACACACAGCTGAGACTCCTGTAATGTTGGAACATGTGGACACCCTCATTGGAGGTGATCAACAGGTAACACACACCTCACTGCATGACTGGACACCTTTGTTGATAGTGCTTACACACTTGTCCACCAGTTGGAATACAAATAGGTGTTTCTTGCTGCCTAACAGAAGACTATAAAGAGGAACAAAGACTGTTTGTGCAAAATTACTTACGTATTATGAGGCTGACAGCGACTTTTTTTATGTGGGTTCGTCACTTTGAACTGGGAAAAAACAGCAATTCATGGAGTGGTGCCACACCACTTCTCCTCCAGAGAAAAAGTTCAGAGCCACACCTTCAGTCGGTAAAGTCATGGCGACAGTCTTCTGGGACTCTGAAGAGGTTATTCTGTTTGATGGCCTTCCTCATGGTGCAACAATCAATTCTGAAGTATATTGTGCTAGCCTTAGAAAATTGAAGAAATGACTTCAGTGTGTTTGTCACTAAAACATGCAAACTAACTTCTCCCTCTCCATGACAACACAAAGACTTGCACAAGTCTGTGCACCTGACAGGAGCTCAGGAAACTTCAATAGATTTCTTTTTCACCCACTGTACTGCCCAGGTCTCACACCTTTACACTTCCATGTGTTTGGCCCAATGAAGGATGCACTCCATGGGGATGCTGTTGATGCAATAAGATGATGGCTCCGACGTTGACTGGTAGAGTTGTACTGTGTAGGCATACAGGCCCTTCCAGTCAGGTAGCATAAGGACATTTCACTGAACAGAGATTGTTGCAAAATTGGATTTTGTAGCCAAAAGAGTAGGAAATAATGTGGTGTTTCGAAATTGAGTAAAAGCAACTTGTCACAAAAGAAAGTGTTGCATTACGTACTGAATGTCCCTTGTATTTGGTGTGTGTTGCTCAGTGTACAGTATTTGTATCTTGTGTAAGCTGCAGAATCAAATAAAATTTTTGTATTATGCAGGTGTTCTTACGTTCAGTTGAAAATAATTTCCCATGTTACCAAAAATATGAAAGCTAGAATATAGGATGAAATTGATAATATTTTTTATGTTTTGATAAAATAATGCCTTGGCCATTTGTCAGCACACAAGTGAGATGAAGAGACTTACTTCTATACATATCACTGTAATCATGTTTTTTAGTAGTAGTTCATTTTCTAGGTATCCATCTGTTGTATATTTAGCAATTTCTATCTGACTATGATTTTTTTGTATGTGATCTGTAATGACTTCTTTCTGCTATAGCTGATGGGAGCATTCTTACTCAAAATATAGGTTAGATCTAGAAGGATTTGATTTGATTTATTTCGTGTTCCATATGTCCAACTGTGTTGGATACAAAAGGATGTGGAACGAGTCAGTTTTTTACAAATTAAATCTGATAATCTTATAGCATATACAGGAATTTGAATACATAATTATATAAATTTATACAGTAAATTCTTTGGGCAGCAATAACAGAAAAAGAAAATACATGTTTTCTTAGAATCATTAAAACACTACAGAAAACAGATACAGAGCACACACAGATACAGAGCTGAGGTTAAATAACATTCTTAGTGGCATTATGTCAACTTGTATTATATAATATTACAATTTATTTAGTTAAAAATTCATCTAGATTGTAAAAAGCTTTTCCTAGCAGAAATATTTTAGTGCTTTCTTAAACTTGCTCCTGTTATTAATCTCTGTCTTTATTTTGGGAGGAAGAGCATTGAAGAGTTTTGCTCCAGTGTAATGGACACCCTTTTGTGCCAAGCTCAAATTTCTGAGCTCGCTGTGTATTTCATTCTTCTTCCATGTGTTATGCTCATGATAATTACTGTTTGGTAGAAATATCTATTTTTACAAGCAAAACAAATGAGAGAAAAAATATATTGGCATGTAGTTGCGTATATTTTAAGTTTACGAAAACTATTTCTACAAGAGTCTCTTGGGAGCAATCCACATATAATTCTTAAAGCTCGCTTCTGTGCAATGAACACTTTCCTTCCTAATAACTGGTTGCCCCAAAAAATAATTCCGTACTCAATGAGAGAATGAAAATGGCCATAGTATGCCAGTGTTAGGTTCAGCACATGTAGTGACAACCCGTAAAGCATAGGTAGCAGAGCTAAGCCTCTTACAGAGATCAATAATATGTGAAGACCAGTTCATTTTCTTGTCAATGTGCACTCCAAGAAATTCTGTTGTTTCCATTCTTACTATTTGTTGATTACCATATGTCACACTTATCTCTCTTTCTGTTTTTGTACAGAATTGAATAAAGCTGGTCTTACTGGAATTTAATGAGACCATTCACCTTGAACCAATTAACCACATCTGAGAGTATGTGATTAATGAGTTCCTCAAGATTGTCGTCTGTTCTACTGCTCATAAAAATTGTGGTATCAGCAGCAAATAAAGTAAATTTACACGGCAGGCTTGTACATGATGGTAAATGATTTATAAAAATCAGGAGTAATAGTGGCCCAAGAATTGAGCCCTGAGGCACTCCACATGTAATGGAACCCCATTTAGAATCTGAGGAAGTGTCACATACTCCACCCGAGCTATTCAAGACAACGTTTTGTTTTCTGTCTTGGAGGTACGACTGTAGCCAATTGCCTGCAACACCACTTATTCCTACTAATTTTGCTTTTTGCAGGAGAATCTCATGATGGACACAGTCAAACACTTTCGATAAATCACAGAAGACACCAAGTGCTAGCGTTTTTTTCATTAAGGGTTTCTAGGACTTCACTTGCAAGTTCTGTTGAACGGCCCTTTTGAAAGCCAAATTGGCTCTTAGTGAGAACTCCATTCTGCAGGAGATGATCAGTAATTCTTACATGTATTAGCTTTTCTAGAATTTTGGAGAAAGCTGTCAGCAAAGAGATAGGTCGATAGTTAGTTCAGCTTTATCGCCCTTTTTGTACAGGGGCTTCACAATGGCATACTTAAGTCTACTGGGAACAACACCTTTCTGAAGGTAAGCATTGAAAATATGACAGAGAATGTCCCTTATCAACACACAAGAATATTTCAATAAATTACTAGATATATTATCAACCCCTGCAGAGTTCATACTTTTTAGAGACATGATGATTTTTTGAATTTCTTCTACAGTGACAGGATTAAGGTGCATTTCTGAAATTGTGTTTGAATATACTGCTTGACAAAGAGATACAGCTTCATCAACAATGGGCTTGCAACCAATCTGTTGAGTTACTGATAGGAAGTGTTTATTAAAAATCTCAGCCACCGTTTTGGGGTTATCTACTAAGGTACCTTCATATCTGATGTTACTTACATCTTCTTTGCTTGTTGTATCTGTTCCTGTTTCTTTTTTTACAGTGCTCCAAATTGTTTTTATTTTATTATTAGAATTATCTATTTTATTCTCATAATAAAGGGCTTTTGATTTCCGTATTAGTTTGTTCAAAATTTTACAGTGTAATGTATAGTGTCCCCATTTTTCTACATCTTTACAGAACCTTATTGCAGCATAAGTTTCCCTTTTGGTTTTACATGACTGTTTTATACCTTTTGTAATCCAAGGCTTATTTACAGAATTGGAAGCACTGTTTCTGACCCATTTCTTGGGAAATATTTCTTCAAAAAGAGCACAGAATTCATTTATAAAACAGTCAAATTTAGTATCAACATCATCATGGCTATATACTAAAGACCAATCCATTTGCTGCAACCTGTGGTTGAAAGTTCCTTTCACCTTTTCATTCATTACTCTCATGAATTTCCATAGAGGAAATTCTTTTTTGAACAGATCAACGTCATAAAGAGTGAGAATTTGTCCATCATGATCTGAAAGCCCACTTATAACCTGCCTGACAACATAATTCTGATGTCTACTAACATCTAAAAAAATGTGGTCTATCATACTTTGGCACTCAGATGTAATTCTTGTTGGGAAGTTTATTACTGATGTCAGATTATGTAAGGCCATTACAATCTCAGTCTATTTTATTCTTATTTTCTGTCATAAAGTTTATATTGAAATCACCTAAAACTACAATATCCTTCGCCTTTGAAAGTAACCCTGACAGGAGTAGTTCCATTGAATGCAGAAAAAGTTTGTATGTCATTTGAAGGAGCCCTGTTGACAGCCAACACTATTATTGGGTAGAATTCAGTTATTATTTCTGTGGCACAAGCCTCAAATTGTTGTTCCACATAATATTTCTTAATATCTGTAGCTTTGTATGCAACACTATCCTTAACGTAAATTGCTACTCCACCTTTATCTTTACTTTTCCTACAGTAGTATGTTACTAAACTATAACTTACTATAGATGGCAAGGCACATTTATCAGTAACATGGTGCTCAGTTAAGCACAAAATCTGAGCATTATTTATACTGTCCTTTTCACTAATGTTAATAAGGAGTTGATCTGTTTTGTTTAATAGGCCCCTTATATTTTGATGAAAGAAAGAGATGCCTTCCTCTTGCTTTTTCATTCTATTAGTGCTGTTACTTGACTGAGAATCCATTGGAGTCTGTCTTGAGACAGGAGAGAGGAGACACTTGAGACTACCTACTGTTGTCCCTTCTTTTTCTTCACACACAAAAAATCGTTGAGATGAGGAGGATCAGCATTCTTCTGTCCAACAGCCTTCTATTTGTTGTTGTCAATGGTGATGCTGTTTCTGACGCTTCAAATGTTGGTTCTGCCACTACTGATGCGTTTCCTTGTGAACTTGGAGTTTTGGTTTTGAATTTATTTTGGTGGTTTTTTATTACCTTGGTTATCAGGCTTGTCAGATATTCTTTCCCCAAGTCATTCAGGTAAAGTCCATGTTGCGTGTGGAATCTACGTCCAGTGTTTCATAGTATGCCAGGCCTCTTCCCTAATAAGCCAAATTGTGACGTACTGTCTGATGTAAAGACAGCAAACTATGAGAACAACCATAAAACATATGAAAATATAGAGGAAACAAGTGACATACTTCATGAAAACAGAAAAGGACAAAGCTTGTGATGGTTAGTTCCTAACTACGCTATGTTTCTTTCTTATTTGTCCAGAATGTTAAATGTGCAGTTACTTTCTGTGGACAACCAGTGAACTTTAACAGAAACAAAGTGGTTTTACAAAAGTTATTCTGTGTACAAATATGCACAATTGGTAACAGTTTTATAAGTGTATTACAAATTTTCCTCAAAATTTAATCAAAATGTAACTGAATTGAAAACCATTCTTTCAAAATCAGAAAAAGAGGGTCTCTGCTTTATGTAGTGTACGATTTATTCATATTTAAAAACGATTTTTCATCTTAAAATCATTATTTAAGCAAAAAGTATAAATGTCATGTAACTTCATGCTTTCTATTGATGAAAAATT
The DNA here is from genome assembly GCF_023864345.2 of Schistocerca serialis cubense. Classification (NCBI taxonomy): domain Eukaryota; kingdom Metazoa; phylum Arthropoda; class Insecta; order Orthoptera; family Acrididae; genus Schistocerca; species Schistocerca serialis. Next base: position 206,123,661 of record NC_064640.1, on the reverse strand, counting down.
TAAGCAAAATTTTCACTATGCTTTGATACTGAGAATTTTAATCAAGGAATTGATACAATTGACATTACATGTTTTTCTTTGAATTTTCATGTTTTATGCAAAAGACTTTCATATGTTATTTTCATGTATTTTCAGTTGTTATGATTATTGTAAAAGAAAGGCCTTCCACACTCGAAAAATTCAATATCAGTTAAGATTTACCTTCAGACAACAAATTTTCAGTGTGTGTGTGTGTGTGTGTGTGTGTGTGTGTGTGTGTGTGTGTGTGTGTAAGGGGGGGGGGGGGCAGCACTACTACCTAAATTCCAGCCATATTTTCTCTCATTTTTATTTATAAATTATGTAATCCATGATTGTGAACATCCACAAAGTTTTCCAGCAAATTTGCCACAAATAAATTGTTTTGTTATATATTGGTGTTCGAATATACAGTGATGCTACTGTATGAAGATTAATTTGCAAGTAAATGACACCAAATGCTAATAAAAAAAAAATGTGCCTATTAATTTTTATTGTGGTACTATCAATAGTCAACCAATGTTTCATATAACCTAAAGTTAACAGCTTCAACAATATTTTCAGTAACTTAAAAACTTTATCATCAGCTGTTATGTTCAGTAATCCTAAGAGCCATTAATACTTACGAAAAATATTTAATACAGTACTGGTAATTTAAAACTGAAATATGATCTAAAAACTGAAGTCACATAAGCAATGTTCTGACTAATAGAACATGCTGGAAGCTTCAAGATACATTTGCATGGTTTGTTATCCTTGATGGTGCCAATTGTGTCACTCATTTTGCTGCTGGAAGGGTTAACATAATGTGAAATTCATTGGAGGGTTTTAGAAAGACAATGAAACTGTTCTCAAGTATTTATGTTCATTCTGAATCTATGTTCTTTCTTGTGATACTGAACTGCATTTGTGCCTGTGAACTGTTCTACTTTGAGTGAGAATAAAACCACATGTTCAGAAAACAAGAACTAGGACTTGAAAATTGGCTTGACAGTCCAGGACATGATCGGTGGAATTAAAATGCTGTACATCCCTAGAAGTGGACACCATTCGCAAGTTACATAAAGTACTTTTTATAAAATGTGATGCCTCTCTTAAGATCTATATACAGTCATTACAGTGCTGCTCACATGCAATGTCACAGAAAGTAAACCTTTTATACTTCCTATATTAGGAGAGAACTGTAACAGGGAGGAAACAGTAGGATTTTTTTGTTTGGATTCAGTGCTGTGGTATTCTTTCCTCTATACATGAGTCTTAAGTCATATGGCTTTGGAATGGTAAAAATATTCGGATGCAGTGTAAGGTGACAAGATTCCATAAACAACAAGCGATACATGGGGCTCACGTATTGACACTACTACAAATAAAATGGCAAGAAGTTTGCAGATTGCAGGTAGCCGCCTGCATTTTATCTGCACAACTTAGATCAGCATGTAGTGCTAGTGCTATTGCTTGGTGTTTGTCCAATATTTTTAACCATTTATCCTGTTTGTAACAATTTTTTCCATATTTCTAACCAGGAGTATCAGTTGTGGAGAAGAAGCTGGGGGAGGGGAGGGAAGGGAAGGAGAGGGAGAGAGAGAGGGGGTGGGGGGATGAGGAGGGAAATTTGGCTTAACGTCCTGTTGACATCGAGGTCATTAGAGACAGAGCACAAGCTTGGATGGAGTGAAGGATGGGGAAGGACATCAGCCGTACCATTTCAAAGGAAGCGGATGTAGCGATTTGGGGAAATTGCGGTAAACCTAAATCTGGGTGGCTGGATAAAAGTTTGAATTGTCCTCCTCCTGAATACTTGCCCAGTGTGCTAACCAGTGTGCCATTTCACTCGGTTGGAGTGTGTTGTTTTTATCTTAAATAAAATGATTTTCTTATCCTACACCTTTTTGTGATGAAATTGTTTGCATTGTACTTACTGGTAAAAAGTTGAAACATTCCTGCAGTAGTAAAAGCACCTATTCCAAAAGAGAAGGGTCGGTTTGTTCTGCCTTCAGAGTTAAAGCACAAGAAAGAGACAAGTGAGGCTATGTATATGTCGTTACAAATTACCTTCTGACACCTGTAACAGTGTGCACTTCTAACTTGAATTGATGGGTTGCCAGATGTTTACATGTCTGGGTCGCTCTAATCCATAATTATTACTTGCCTAGCACATTTCGTCGATTATTTGGATTTTAAAGTGCTTTGGTCAGAGATTTACAAGAAGTAAACATTTACTGATTACAAGCACAGTTGTTCTCGAGAGGGGCAGAATGGAGACTCGAGTTGCACAGTTCAACACTAAAGCGTGCATCTACACAAATCAAAAAAAGTTTTGCATCGCCCTGGTTACCAGAACTCCTGAAAATAACGTACAGTCCTTTTACTGTTCAGAGATGTCACTAAACCAGCTCAAAGGTGTTAACAACCATGCATGAGCAGCACCTATTAGATGGAGGGGGTCCAACAGCTGATCAGTTCCAGTCATTCCACCTGTAAGGGCTCTCAACAATGGAAGTGTCCAGGCATCTCACAGTAAACCAAAACGATGTTGTTTGGTCATGGAGGGAATACAGAGAGACAGGAAATGTCGATTACACGCCTCACTCAGGCCGCCCAAGGGCTACTACGGCAGTGGGTGACCGTTACCTACGGATTATGGCTTGGAGGAACCCTGATAGCAACACCAAAACGTTGCATAATGCTTCTTGTGCAGCCACAGGACGTCGCGTTAAGACTCAAACTGTGCGCAATAGGCCTCACTCCTTACATCCATGGTGAAGTCCATCTTCGCGAGCACTACACCATGCAGTGCAGTATGGATGGGCCCAACAACATGCCGAACAGACTGCTCAGGATTGGCATCATGTTCGCTTCACCGATGAGTGTTGCATATGCCTTCAACCAGACAATCGTCGGAGATGTGTCCGTGCTGTTTTGGGGTGGCAGTATGTGGGGCCGACGTACGCCGCTTCAGGCCATGGAAGGCGCCGTAATGGCTGTACGATATGTGAATGCCATCCTCCGACTGATACTGCAACCATATTGGCAGCATATTGGTGGACGACAATTCGCGCCCCCATCGTGCACATCTTGTGAATGACTTCCTTCAGGATAACGACATCGCTCGACTAGAGTGGCCAGCATGTTCTCCAGTCATGGACCCTATCGAACATGCCTGGGATTGATTGAAAAGGGCTGTTTATTGATGAAGTGACCCACCAACCACTGTGAGGGATCTACGCCGAATCGCCGTTGAGGAGTGAGACAATCTGGACCAACAGTGCGTTGGTGAATTTGTGAATAGTATACCACAACGAATACAGGCAAGCATCAATGCAAGAGGACGTGCTGCTGGGTATTAGAGGTACCAGTGTGTGCAGCAATCTGGACCACCACCTCTGAAGGTCTCGCTGTATCGTGGTACAACATGCAATATGTGGTTTTCATGGGCAGTGAAAAGGGCAAAAACGATGTTTATGTTGATCGCTATTCCAATTTTTTTGTACAGGTTCCCGAACTCTCGGAACCGATGTGATTCAAAACTTTTTTTGATGTGTGTATCTCTGTAGACTTACAAACTGTATTGTAAGTTGATCACATGATCACGATGTCATTTCCAGTGATGACTCCTAAAAAAAGTTAGCATACATATTGACACTATGGATAAAATAATTGTGTAATTTGATTGGCTGGTCCACGATATTTTGGATTTTTGTGTAAGGTACTTCACTAACGCTACTACAGGTAACTTGGTATTTGGAAGTGTGTCCATAACATAAGCATAATGTCAATATACTGTCGCGAAAAATACCCACAGTTACCCATCACGTTAGAGCTAATCTATAATTATTATTTATCACTCCCATACCGTGTTTCGGAAAATGATTCAACTTGTTTTTCGATGTGTGTTACGTAAAAATATCTCAGGTTATGTGATTTGCTCATCAGCCCGAGGCTCTTACCAAGTTGCATTAACAGATGTAGTATACAGATTGGAGATCAGAAGTAAGCTGTGTATACTCTGTTGAAACTCGCCAGAGTCATCTCCAAACTCGCCATCTCAGTATGCTCGTAGACTCTACTCGTGGTCTGTCACAGCCCACGCGTCATCGAATATGCTGTTGGGCGCAAGAGGACTTCACTCACTCATAAAGACAGCGAGTACACGAGTTTGCACTCGTGGCATTCGCTCTACATATGCAACCGTTTTGAAAGAAATTTCTGCCATTAAACTATAAATTACTACTCATTTATTTCACACAATCGTGATTTTGGCTTCGTATCCATTGTGATGTGCAGGTTGAAATATCACAAAATGTTTAGCCTGCCTAAATGACAGAAGCAAGTTATTTCTATATACAGGGTGACAGTTGTTGAACTATATGAAATAGTCATAACTTTTGAACGGTTTGCGCTGGGACGTTGAAACTGCACAGTTGACCACAGGGCACAATGGGAACTAGTATGGGCATGCACAGTTTGATTTAGCCATGAAGCCCACTTTAATTTGGATGGGTTCGTCGAGAAGCAAAATTGTCACATTTCGGGGACTGAGAATCCGCATTTCGCGATCGAGAAGTCCCCTTCACCATCAACGGATGACTGTGTGATGTGCAATGTGCAGTCACGGAATAATTGGTGCGATATTCCTCGATGGCACAGTGACTGCTGGACGGTACGCGAAGGTCTCTGAAGATGATTTCATTCCTATTATCCAAAGTGATTCAGATTTCGACATGATGTGGTTCTTGCAAGACAGAACTTCACCCCATCGGAGGAGGAGAGTGTTCGATGCCCTGGAGGGGCGCTTTAGGGACCGCATTCTGACTCTGGGGTACCCAGAGGCCACTGACGTGGGCCTTGATTGGCCGCCATATTCTCCGGATCTGAACACAAGCGGCTCCTTTTTGTGGGGTTGTATTGAAGACAAGGCGTTCAGCAATAATCCCAAAACCATTTTCGAGCTGAAAACAGTCATTCAGGAGGTCATAGACAGCATCGATGTACCAACACTTCCGCGGGTCGTGCAGAATTTCGCTGTTCGTCTTCGCCACATCACCAATGATGGCAGGCACACCGAATATAAATCCGAATATCTGTAGTGGCCTTTACAAGTTGAATCAAGTGTGTGCTCGCCGTAGTTTGTAGCGAACTTAGGTTTCTTTTCATGCAGTACAGTCATAGTCACTTGCATATAAAGGCAATGTCCCAACTGCTTCACACATTGACTCATCGCCCAGCCCAAACCACTAAAGACTGGAACTTGAAATTTGCGGAGCGTGTTGATGTCTACTGTAAGCATCGTTTAAGAAGGAATTGTTCGAAATTCCATACCTAAGGTGGTGAAATAGGGAACGAAAGTTTTTCAGAAAATATGTCACTACAGACATAATTTTGAAGCTAGGATTACCAAAATTGGTACTCGGTTTTCCAGTTAGAAATAAAAAAAAGCGAAGAGAGAAAGGAGTTACAGACAGTGCTGTGAATGGGCATAGATTGAAACCAGAAGGAAAAATTGAAAAATTTGTGCCAGACCAGGACTCAAACCCGGTCTCTTGCTTACTAGGCAGAGGCCGCGACCACTGAGCCATCCGGACACAGTGGTCATACGGAATGCCCTAGCATGCCTCCCATCGGGACCAAATTTTCAAATTATCCACACACTACAAATGTAGAACACGTTGCTCGCTCGGCTTTACGCAGATTCCCGTGTGTGTTTCAGCTGGGAGCAAAAGACGAGACGGCCAGTGATCTCTTCAGTCTACATGTACACCAGGCTCGAACTCTTACAGGAATTGGCGAAATGCCGCAAGTAATGAGAATAGTGGGCGAACTGCAATACATTCGTAGCGTGTGGATAAGTTGAAAGTCTGGGGCAATCCGGATGGCTCAGTGGTCAGAACATTTGTTTTTCGAAACTCCCAAGGGGGTTGAAATAGGGGATGAAAATTTTTATGAAAATACACAACTGGTCACTAACACTGCTACACCAAGAAGAAATGCAGATGATAAATCGGTATTCATTGGACAAATATACTAAAACTGACATGTGATTACATTTTCACACAGTTTGGGTGCATAGATCCTGAGAAATCAGTACCGAGAACAACCACCTCTGGTCGTAATAATGGCCTTGATACGCCTGGGCATTGAGTCAAACGGAGCTTCGATGGCGTGTACAGGTACAGCTGCCCATGCAGCTTCAACACGATACCACAGTTCATCAAGAGTAGTGACTGGCGTATTGTGACGAGCCAGTTGCTCGGCCACCATTGACCAGACGTTTTCAATTGGTGAGAGATCTGGAGAGTGTGCTGGCCAGGGCAGTAGTCGAACATTTTCTGTATCCAGAAAGGCTAGTACAGAACCTGCAACATGTGGTCGTGCATTATCCTTCTGAAATGTAGGGTTTCGCTGGGATCGAATGAAGGGTAGAGCCACGCGTCATAACACACCTCAAATGTAACGTCCACTGTTCAAAGTACCGTCAGTGCGAACAAGAGGTGACAGAGACGTGTAACCAATGGCACACCAGACCATCACGCCGGGTGATACGCCAGTATGGCGATGACGAATACACGCTTCCAATTTGCATTCACCGCGATGTTGCCAAACACGGATGCGACCATCATGATGCTGTAAACAGAACCTGGATTCATCCGAAAAAATGACTGTTTGCCATTCGTGCACCCAGGTTCGTCGTTGAGTACACCATCGCAGGCGCTCCTGTCTGTGATGCAGCGTCAATGGGAACCGCAGCCTTGGTCTCCGAGCTGATAGTCCATGCTGCTGCAAACGTAGTCGAACTGTTCGTGCAGATGGTTGTTGTCTTGCAAACGTCTCCATCTGTTGACTCAGGGATCGAGACGTGGCTGCACGATCCGTTACAGCCATGCGGATAAGATGCCTGTCATCTCGACTGCTAGTGATAACGAGGCCGTTGGAATCCAGCACGGCGTTCCGTGTTACCCTCCTGAACCCACCGATTTCATATTCTGCTAACAGTCATTGGAGCTCGACCAACGCGAGCAACAATGTCGCGATACGATAAACCGCAATCGCGATAGGCTACAATCCAACCTTCATCAAAGTAGGAAACGGGATGGTACCCATTTCTCCTCCTTACGAGGCACCACAACGACGTTTCACCAGGCAACACCGATCAACTGCTGTTTGTGTAAGAGAAATTGGTTGGAAACTTTCCTCATGTCAGCACGCTGTAGGTGTCGCCACCGGCGCCAACCTTGTGTGAATGCTCTGAAAAGCTAATCATTTGCATATATCAGCATCTTCTTCCTGTCGGTTAAATTTCGCGTCTGTAGCACATCATCTTCGTGGTGTAGCAATTTTAATGGCCAGTAGTGCATTTCGTTACATTAAAAAAGAAAGCTAGATCCGTGAAAACTGGTATTCAACATTTGGGTTACATACTGTGATGTATGTGTTAGAGGATGGAAGTCTGCATGAGAAATATATCCCCAAGAACGAAAAAAACACGATCAACAAAAACTTTGAACTCCAGCTACCAGAATTGCTTTTTGGTCAGAAGTATGTTCGCAAAAGATCTAGCCTTGGAAGCCTTAATTAGCGTGAGAAGTTCAGGTGGTGGTGCAGTTTGTGCACTACATCAAAGAAAGCTGTTTAACAGGCACCACAACAAATATTACATAAAAAAAAGAAACACCTCATTAATACGTAAATTTTTCAGTAGGCCTAACATATGTTTAGGAAACTATTTTTGATGTAATTACGACACAAACACGAGCAAAGCAGCGGACGCTAACCTAGTATACCAATATAACAACTGATCGGTTAGCAGTAAATATTATTGTATTTATATATACATGTATATAGATAAAACTTTTTCAAAGACTGCTATTGTTAGAGGCCATTTCATAACGACAGTCTGTCATTTCGCCTTAGCAGCGTTACTTTACACCAGCAAGATCGTGTACTCACCTTCCATACTAAAAAGAAGTCACAAGTAGCCTTACGCTCCCGCATGCTTCAGGAAGAGAGAAAGAGTAGAAGAGTATGAAGCGGCCGTAGCGCCACAGTTAATCGCGAACTGCAGCCCGTTAGCACCAGCAGTGGCACCTCGATTCCTGAAGTATGTAACCCGAATATTAGATTCGTACTTGCTCCATTTCTGATCCCTAATACAGAGCCCCCTCTAGACAGCAACTTGACACTTAGGCGATTTGCGTTAACATTGGTCTGAACTCTGTCGCTGTATCCTTGTAAACTGGTCACTTGCTCACGAACGTTGCTCCATAAGTATTTTTTTAATAGAGAGAGAGAGAGAGAGCGAGCGAGCGAGCGCTCTAATTTGTCTTGTCTTAAGCGAAATGTACATAGTCAGCTGTGAATGTCAGTTCCATACGATTTTCATGAAAAGAACGATGTCTTCTTCTCTCTCGAGCTCACGAGACATCTCCATAATACTAGCGTGTTGATCGAGCCTACCGATAACAAATCTAGTATTACATTGTTGTATGTTCGTGAAGAGTGTGGTAGAGCATTTCCACAAGCAACGGAAGCTCTGCTACTACCGAGTGCAGACGGCAACCTTAAAAACCTGGGCTGCTTATAATTTGTTATTATGTTTCCTGTCTCTTTTCTTTGTAGGAAGCAGTATGTGAACCTGTCTTGCGACACAGCGATCGTGGCTTACCACTGAAAGCGTATACAAAATTAATGTTTAATGATCTCATCGTGGTGGTCAGACTGTCAAGTAACAAGTTACTGCACGACTTCCACTGCTAACATCTCACAATGTTTTTTCTTAATACAATCCACTTACCAAATTCCTATTGCACTGTAAAACTCTGCTACCATTAGTAGTGTGTCATTGGTGTGGTATTCTTGATATTTATACAGACATGTAATAAAAAAGATTTTTAGACTGTCTTCTTACTGAACATGCTGCACTTACCACGGCCATTCGCACCACAGTTCGGCAGGCAGCCACACTCATACAGAGACCAACACACAGCTTGCGTGGGGGTCTTCATCTGGCGGCGGCAATAGGGTATTTGACTGTTTACTGGAAATTGTCTTAAATTATTGTCATTTTATGCCCCTAACATGCTTGTTTTCCTCTTGAATTTCAGTAGTGTTTTATAAAAACGGAAATGAAATCCAAATAATTTGAAAGCCCGCTAAAACGCTCCATTCGAGTCGTGTGATGCCGGTGACGTCACTGAATAGCTAGCTCGCTGCTGCTACTGTCTTAACGGTTATTCACAGTGAAGTCTTGTTTAGGAATTTACGTTTCGGAAAATGGGTTACAAATGGTATGTAGCATTGTATCGTACAAATACGTATTTAAAAACTCCTTAAAAGTTGTTTTTGAGCGTGCCTGAGAATGAGAATATTAGTAAAACGTTGTTGCACTGTACCAGCAAATTGCCTCCACTTTGATGCACGATTTCACTTAACTTAATTAAAAATGTGTTTCACTGTGAAGATAACAAAAACTTTAATCCGAGATATTTTCTCCCACTGTTAAATCGAAGGATAGCGTCATTTGACGAAATTAAACACCTAGTGAAAATTGTCGTTTCACCCAACACCACCTCAGTTATTTGGTAGCTCAGTTGTTACAGCAGCAGACCGTCGAATTTTGTAAGATGGCGACCGTAGCTCGCTGGTTCGAATCTAACCCGAAAGAATATTTTAATGTATTTGTAAAACGACTCGACAGTCCTCTCCTAAACCAATTCACAGTTACAAAACTTTACCACACCGGCCAGAAATAGAATATTATGTTTTCCTTGTTGTTGCTTACATTTGCAATCACTGTTCACACGCGTCACGTTCAAAAAGATTTTTTTCTAGTTGCTATGACCACACAGTGTGTGCTTTACTAGTCAATGTTTTTATCTCCATGCTGTCCAGCTATGATCCTTATTGTTTAAACTTTCGCAGTTTCATCATCATCTTACATAATGATGAAGCAAGTGTTTTTAAGACGCTAAAGTTACTTTACACCTGGAAACATCACAGCCCTTACGTTTGTGTCACCTGCATGTTGCACACGCTTTATATTTCTGCGTAGAACCTCATTGTCATACATCTCGTACTATGGGCATATGGCGATTTCTTCAGTACCAGCAATGCTTTCCAAAAAAGTGAGTAGTTTCCGCAAAGTAAATACATTTATCGTCTCTTGTCCATTTCTCTGACTACAATGTATGTGATGCTATATATCATACATCCCACAATCGAAGGAACTCCCTACACTGAGTTCTTGATGTAAAACTTAAAAATAGATGACCCTTCCTGGATTCTAACATGTATTCTCTCCATCTGCAGTCGGATGCGTTATCCGTAGTGCCACCGAACGCCTACTGGGTAGAGTATCTCTGAGTGTCTTCTACATAGGAAAGAAGCACCAAGTTTTGCCAAGAATAATTTTATTATTTGTGCTTCGGGTCGTAGCTCTTGACTGACAGTGGGTAATCTGGTTATAATATACAGACCCATTTACAAAAGTTCTAAAATTCCATAGTTTTGAGCGATTTTAGGATGGAACATGGAAAATGTCCGTTGTTGCACATATCACTGCTGTAAGTGGGTTGAGCGTAAACGCATCAACTGTCAGCGTTCGCAAAATTCCTTTCTATTGTTCCTTAAAAGTTGTTATTGCGTTTTCCATCACTAAATAGCAAAACTATTTGTAGAAAAAGTACGTAAAAACCTCGTAATTTCAGGTAACGCTCCTTGACATACATATTGCTTCGTCTGACTCCTAGTCTGTGACGTCACCAGAGAATCAGCTATTATCAGCGTTTTTTGTCACTCGACCAAATCTTGATATTTAATTATTTTTAACCGTTAATTACATAAAAATAACAGATATTTTGTGAGAATATTGACCGTAAATGATACATTCAGTCATTCTATGTTACATTCAATCAGACAAACAACAATCCGAACCGTATTTCGAACACAGGAAAATAGCCTGTTGCGAGTATTCCAAGCCAGTGGAAGGAATTTCTCGACCTTTACGTATAGCGATACGCAGGTCGCTATTCTCCTGCCTTTTATCAGTTTTATGTAGGACGCTTTTCAGCAGTAGCTGTCCTGGCTAGGCAGTTGTCTTCACCCGAAGACTCCTGCCGCCAGGGCTTACGCCAGTCGAAAACCTGGGAGAACCCATCCCATGGAGTGGGACGACGAAATACCTAGGGGTCACCCTAGACCGCAGGCTCACCTGCACGCATTACATCCGTGATGTCAAAGGGAGAGCAATAGGACACCTTCGCGCCCTGTATCCACTGCTAAACTCGCAGTCGTCATTGCCACCGCAACACGGCATACCTACCATTGGTCCGCCCACTTTCAAGAGTATGCGGCCGTGGTCTGGGGGAAAGCCGCAGATGTCACATTATGACTCTTCAGCGGATACAGAATCGCGCCCTGAAGACTGCCATGCATCTTCCGAGGCGCTACTGGACGCGCCAACTCGACGAGGACACCGGGATCCTGCCGCTCCGAGATAGGATCCGCGCCATCGCCAGGAAGTTCTACGAGAAAGCGGGACACTCCCGCAACCTACTCATACGAGGTCTGGCCAACAACTGCACCACAGGCCATCCACGCGTTGGCCTGACCTGCTGAGGGATTAAGTTCTATTTATCTCCCAGCAGTTGTTTACTTCTGTTTTTACAGGTACCCACCAGCAAGGACGAATCAAGAAAAAAGGTAATACCTCCTCTCTCACCTCTTAGGAACCGCAGGAATGACAATTGCTGTCTAAACTGCACCATCTCGAGCCAAGGACATGCTCGCCTTTCTCAGCGTCAGCAGTTGCTCTCCACCAATGTCTGCATGTTTAGGCCATGGCAATTCTTCACAGGGGCTACGTTTCATTTACGCAAGGAGCGCCACTATGCCTACTGCTGTATTTGCTAAGCTACTTGGCGACCTGTGGAGGTGGAAGCAGCGTTAACTAGAGGTGGTTGTGGGAATCGAGACGAAATAGTGGTGATTCTACTGTTATCAGTTGTGTGCAGGTCGTTTTACCAGCAGTAACTGCACGTGTGGTGTTCACAAGTTGATTCTTGTTTGTATAAGGTAATTGTAATTATGTGCATGCCTTCGGAGAATCGGCTTACTGACAGATGGGGTGTGAACTCTGCAGATCTGAGATCGCGTTTTATTGTAGGCTATAGTGAGAGTGGTGCTGTGACTTGTCATACATGGAAATAGTTCATTTATGCTGCACTGTGGCCATTGCTCAGTCTCATTTGGGCGGTGAAAGTTTGTGTGTGTGTGTGTGTGTGTGTGTGTGTGTGTGTGTGTGTGTGTGTGTGTGTGTGTACTTAGGATTATTTCTGTATCAGTTTTTATGAATCTTATAGTGATGTAATACACTAATGTTGCTAATGTTTATTTTGTGTTGTCATTTTTTATTCTGCCTGGGAGGAAAAGCACATTTCGCCCACCACCAGTGTGCAGGATTGTATTTGTTGCCAATTTTTTCCGATCTGGCAGTGTGCCCCACATGTAGAAGAATACAGAAGTTTCGTCACATTGTGCCACTTTTGACAATGTTTGATGGAGACTGCAGACTAACCTTATCAATGTGATGGACACTGAAGGACTGGTAGCCCTCCTACTAGGATTTTTTTGTTGTATTTATTCAAGAGTCCTCTAGCAGTGTCCTATACTCACTAGTAATGGAATAGTTCATATTGTGTTTTGGTAGATTACATGGCTTTTTATTCTGCCTGGGTCAACTCTCTGGTGCAATTTTTGTAATGTTCTGCAAACTTTATACCCTCATAACATATCTTTGGTTGGAAATCAGTAAACATCAGAATTTTGCAAAGATGTCTTGATTTTACTGTGACCTCATTAACTCTAACACCATGCTCGTTTTAACACACAAACTGACCTCACACACAGGTCATTCGAGGGGAGGAGATGAATTAGCACCAGTTTTTCTATTGCGCTGTTGTATTTCTCATACATACAATAATTTTGGTCAGCAAGCAGTGAAATTTCAGTGCGTATAGAATTTTCTGTGGCATCATTAAGTTTGCAGAATATGTTGCGCTGCCATTATTTCTTTCAATAGGGGAATGTATTCGGTCTTTAAAATGTACACTGTAATCTCACATGTACACACAACATGAACATGTGTGCACAGTTATGTCTTAGTGATGATAAATAATTCAGATACTTTTGGACATGTGCACATTCTGAGTGACTGAGAGCATTGTGACAGCGACGCAACACTGAAAGCAGTGGGATAAAAACCTCATAATTGTAAAATTGTGGAAAATATGGAAAAATGAGAGTAATTACATGTGTCTAGGTGTGGTATTTGCTAGTGCGACAAATGACAGAAAAAGTGTATTTTTAAGTTTAACTTGTTGTAAACAAATACCCACACCCTAGACCTCAAGTGATGTGACTTAAAGTAAATACAGCAACATTAATTTGTTATTAACAAATAGTCATGCCCGGATGCTCTATGTACTGTGCACAGCTCCATAATGAAGCCATCCACTTGAGTGCTTCATTACAAAGCAGGAGGGGCTGCTTGACTCTTATTAGTCTGGGGGTGTGGAGGGGAAAAGTGGTGGTGGTCTTGATCAATTGCCAATGACTTCACAGAGGGAGGGGAGTGGTGTGGTAGTGGTGGTGACGACCTTGAATGTAACTAACACAGGTGTGTAACCTGACACCAGATGTGACCTTGACAGAAGATCATTATCTGTTCCCGTATGCCCACTGACAACCTACTTAGTATCAATTGCAGTGTTATAATCGCTGCTAGTGCAGGTTGCCTGTCATCCTTGTCCCTGGGACTTAACCCACAGTGCTGTCCTACAGTGACATACATCCTAAACAGGGAGATTTAAAAAAGCCTTCCGTGGTATCCTGTCTTCAGAATCTTCCAAAACTAAATTGGAGACTATGGGGGTAAAGGACTCGCCATGGCCGTCAGTTTACTCAGAATAATTATTATTGGACGAGAAAGTCTATTCTGTACACGATGGCTGAGCTTCGTCATTCCCGTGTCCAGTTTTTCATTATTTAACATTTAAAGAATTCTTAAAGAGGGACCCAAGTACTATGAGAGAACTGACAGGATGGCTGTGGGGAGTCTATTATCCCCAATAGTTGCAAATTTATTTATGGAAGATTTTGAATACAGGTCACTGAAGACAGTATTTCTGAAACCTACCTGTTTTTGGAAGTACGTTGATGATCCATTTATGGTGTGGCGTCATAAAATTGATGCTTTGAACCATTTCGTAGATGATTTTACCCACTTTCATCCCAGCCAGAAGTTCTCAATAAAGTTGAAAGGCATGAAAAGATTCTGTTTCTAGATGTATTAATCAGCAGAAAGGAGAATCGTATGATAGGACGTTGTGTTTATCAAAAACTGATACATACGGACCATTATCTACGTGCATAAAGTTGTCATCCATCATACCAATGCACAGGGGTTCTGCAGACATTGGCAAAGAGGGTGTAAATTTAAGATGTAGAGAGCTTGACACAAGAGCTTGATCACTTTGAGCTCACATTCAAGCAGAATGGCTACACAGACAAACTGGTCTCATTGGAGTATGGACCTGTGCCAGAACCAGGAGAAGATGCATTTAGATTGGTGGTCTCTCTACTATATGCTGGGGGTATATCTCCGAAAACGGGAAAAATTTTTAAAAATATCAGAAGTGTATTTTGCCGGTCAGCCATGATCAGAGCACTCCTTGGTTTGGTTAAATATGACCTAAGACTGAGAAAGCCCAGTATTTATAAAATCCCTTGTCACTGGTATATCATATATCGACCACACAGTTCACACTAACACAGTTGTACTGAGCACCATCAGCACACGGCATAATGCATATCATTTCAGGCAGGTGGTTTACGTTCATAGTCTAGGATGTTATTGAATTTAGCATATGTTAAAATTCAGGAGTAAGTAAGAAACACATGTTTTTGGTTTCTCCAAAAAATTCCTGCCTTGAGACATAGGCCTCCAAAGATGACACTGTGAACACCATTTTGAAGATGTGAATGTAGGAAAAATTCTTAAAATGCTGTATCTCTGTAACATTTCAAGACATTTTGTTACAGTATTTTTATTTGAAAGATAATTGCCTTACAATTACAATGGTATCGTCCATTTGGACGTATCTGTCAAAGTTCTTTTAATGTCACCTTTTGAATTTTTTTTTATAGTTTACAGAAATTTTTCAAAAATGCCAATCCAGAAAAGCTACGTTTTTTCTGTTGATTAGTTGATTTACTGATTCATCATATAAATCTTTCCAGATTGTGGGATGCGCCCCCCCCCCCCCCCACACACTCTCTCTCTCTCTCTCTCTCTCTCTCTCTCTCTCTCTCTCTCTCTCTCTCTCTCTCTCTCTCTCTCTCTCTCTCTCTCTCTCTCTCTGTGTGTGTGTGTGTGTGTGTGTGTGTGTGTGTGTGTGTGTGTGTGTGTGTGTGTGTGTGTGTGTGTGTGGTTTTATAGGCTGGTGTGTCCTTATTGACTGGGCATGAAACATTTCCTTTTGTCTTATATCATGTTCATGGATATATTAATTTTCATTTACATGTTTTAAATTCTAATATATTTACAGATTTCTAGTATATACAGGGTTATTACAAATGATTGAAACGATTTCACAGCTGTACAATAACTTTATTATTTGAGATATTTTCACAATGCTTTGCACACACATACAAAAACTCGAAGTTTTTTTAGGCATTCACAAATGTTCGATATGTGCCCCTTTAGTGATTCGGCAGACATCAAGCCAATAATCAAGTTCCTCCCACACTCGGCACAGCATGTCCCCATCAATGAGTTCGAAAGCATCGTTGATGTGAGCTCGCAGTTCTGGCACGTTTCTTGGTAGAGGAGGTTTAAACACTGAATCTTTCACATAACCCCACAGAAAGAAATCGCATGGGGTTAAGTCGGGAGAGCGTGGATGCCATGACATGAATTGCTGATCATGATCTCCACCACGATCGATCCATCGGTTTTCCAATCTCCTGTTTAAGAAATGCCGAACATCATGATGGAAGTGCGGTGGAGCACCATCCTGTTCAAAGATGAAGTCGGCACTGTCGGTCTCCAGTTGTGGCATGAGCCAATTTTCCAGAATTTCCTGATACAGGCGTGTCCTGTAACGTTTTTTTCGCAGAAGAAAAAGGGGCCGTAAACTTTAAACCGTAAGATTGCACAAAACACGTTAACTTTTGGTGAATTGCAAATTTGCTGCACGAATGCGTGAGGATTCTCTACCGCCCAGATTTGCACACTGTGTCTGTTCACTTCACCATTAAGAAAAAATGTTGCTTTATCACTGAAAACAAGTTTCACACTGAGCGCATCCTCTTCCATGAGCTATTGCAACCGTGCCGAAAATTCAAAGCGTTTGACTTTGTCATCGGGTGTCAGGGCTTGTAGCAATTGTAAATGGTAAGGCTTCTGCTTTAGCCTTTTCCATAAGATTTTCCAAACCGTCGGCTGTGGTACGTTCAGCTCCCTGCTTGCTTTATTCGTCGACTTCCGCGGGCTACGCGTGAAACTTCCCCGCACACGTTCAACCATTTCTTCGCTCACTGCAGGCCGACCCGTTGATTTCCCCTTACAGAGGCATCCAGAAGCTTTAAACTGCGCATACCATCGCCGAATGGAGTTAGCAGTTGGTGGATCTTTGTTGAACTTCATCCTGAAGTGTCGTTGCACTGTTATGACTGACTGATGTGAGTGCATTTCAAACACGACATACACTTTCTCGGCTCCTGTCGCCATTTTGTCACACTGCGCTCTCGAGCGCTCTGGCGGCAGAAACCTGAAGTGCGGCTTCAGCCGAACAAAACTTTATGAGTTTTTCTACGTATCTGTAGTGTGTCGTGACCATATGTCAATGAATGGAGCTACAGTGAATTTATGAAATCGCTTCAATCATTTGTAATAATCCTGTACGTACAGGGAAGAGGGAGAATTTATGACTTTTGAAAGAGGGGTTTGCAAGAATCTGTCTGTCTGAGCATGTTGCATGTCTCTTACAGTTCTTTTTTGAGTTAAGATGATAACTGAACTAGGTGGTGTATAACCCCAGAATATCATTCCATACAATAGGATGCAGTGGAATTGGCCAGAGTAGGCAGTTCGTACAGTGCCATAACTTACTTTGACAGAACGTAAACGCAGACTGTAACATATTTTATTTAGTATTCCATTAATTTTGTTTATATGTGTGTGCCATTTGAAGTTATTTTTAAGCCATAAACCTAAAAACGTAGTTTCTGGAGTAGATGAAATTTTGTTTGAGTTTGTCTCTCTAGTGCAACATGCATCACCTTTTAAACAGAAATTTTAGGAATGTTGTTGTTTTTTGGTGTTAATCATCAGTTTATTCCCCTCAAACCATCTATTTAGCTGTTCTGTAGTCTTGTTAACAGCTGTTTGAAGCTGACTTATGGCATTTCCTGTAATTAGGATGCTTGTGTCATCTGCAAAAAAGTGTTTGTTTGTGACCCAGAGTTCAGGTCTAGATCCTTTATATAAAGGAGAAAGAGGACTGGCCCAAGAATGGAACCCTGAGAGACTCCTTTATTTAGAACTTGGTATTTTGCTTTAGTTCATGTTTTGTGTTTTTTGTTTCCTGTTCGTCAAGTATGAAGTGAACCATTCTAGTGCAGTGCCTCTAATGCCATATACTTGGAGCTTCTTCAACAGTATGTTGTGGTCCACTATGTCAAAGGCTTTACTTAAATCTAAAAAAATGCCAGTGGCGCTTTGTTTTTTGCCTATTGCCTGCAGGGCATTTTCTATAAAGTCATAGATTGCGCTGGTTGTAGTTTTATTTTTCCTGAATCCATGCTGAGAATCGGTGAGAATTTTTTTTTCTCTAAAAATTTCATTAACCTATTATACATTACTTTTTCTATGATTTTACGAAAGCCTGATAATATTTCTGTATCTGTTTTGTCTCCTTTCTTATGGATGGGGACCACTTCAGCAATTTTTGAACTGTCTGGAAATATAGTACTATATCCTCTGTAAAGGAGAGCTTCCCCTTGTAAGTTGGACAGGTTTTATTTTCAAAAATCATTTTTTTTAACTTCAGTGGTAATGTATGTCTTCACTGAAGTTGTTTCGTACTAATTTCTTTGTTACAATGTTTATTTCTGTAGTCTTTGTTGCAGCTATTTCTTATCACTTTCATTGTTGGAGCTATTTCTTAAACTTTGTTGTAGTTTCTTGTCAGTTTATTTGTCATGGTAGTTCATGTTTTAACTATTATTCCAGAGACATTTTCAAAGAGAACAATTTTGAACCATGTTCTATCAATATCAGAGTACATGGTAGACAAACCAAGAAATGTGAGGTCTGTAAAAGGAGGCTTCAGAAGACCAGATACCTATTATGGTCATCCTGTAGAAGCAGCTCAAGTTCAAATAGTACAGACATTTTATCTGGAAGATAAATGAGACTGTTCCTGCCAGAGCGCCAACAAAAAAAAACACTAACTGTAACAGTTGAAAGTGAAAAAGTTGTGAAAGTGAAGAGCTACATGACTCGCAGTATTACAGAAACTTTTGCAATTTATAAGAGCAGCTATACAACTTCACATATTGGAAGATGTACTGCGACCTAAGTCGATGGTTCCACACCCACATAGAGATTCCTGTTTGTGTGTGTATTGCACAAATTTTGAACTTTGTTTGTAAATTTGAAGAACTTACGGAAGCACATGACATAAGACACTTCTGTAAGGTCTGAGAAGTCATTAGTAGGCTGCGATGTAAAGCAAGAGATTAGTTTGTTTCAAGAATGTGGTGACTGCCCTGGAAAGGGAGGACTGTCTTTACACACACTTGATCTGGAAGATGTAGCAGATAACTTTGCAAAAATTACGTAGGTGTAATGGGAGAAAAATAAACTAATTAAGAAAACTGTTGCCTCTGACAGTTTCATTGATGAACGTGGTAAGTGGTTAGTGAAAGCAGTAACACACTAGCGTCTGAAGAAATTGCAACAACACATTGTAGAAGTTAAAGGGTGTGTACAGGCTGAAGAAATATGTTTAGGGCTTTGCTGTGATTTTGCAGAGAACAGGTCTGTAATTCTCCCAAAAGAAGTACAGGGGTGCTCATACTCGTAAGCTCTTTCTTAGCTGGTCAGGGAACTGGCTTGATTCGAGGAGTGAGGAGGTCTTTCAGTGTACTGCACCTTTTGGATCCTCCCAAAGATCATGATACTCAGTCCTGTAGTAAGCTGCCATCTTGCCATTTGGGTTGTTGCAGGCGGAACAGCAGCTGCTTTGCCCTTGCAGCAGGTAAAATTACTATTTCCATGTCTTATCTTGAAGATCATAGTGCTTTTCTTTCCTCATTGGCAATGTTCTACTTGGATCTGAGCATCCAAGTTGTGACCCTGCAGTGCCTTATTTCTTCAGCAGTATCACTGAGAAGTTTCAAAATACTGTGCTCCATGGCACTGCTAAAATTTTTGATGTGCATAGTCTTTGGAGTGGGTGCAAATTGTAGTCCCATTTCCAACACTGATATCAAATTGTCACTAAGAGGTTTATCTGTGAAACTAGATACAGTGTGTCTGTATGGTATATCTTCTTGCAATCATCAGTGTGTAAGGCTGTAAAGTTTCTTGCACAATGGCCCACTGCTGCAGCCAGTCTTAAAACTAGTGTGTAGTCCTTTCCACTCTTCTGATAATATGAAAAAGATTTTAAGGGTAAGAGTGAAAGTTCCACCTTGACTTCATGGCCTGCTAAAGATAGATAAAGAGGGAGTTCCACTTCGCCCCATTGTGAGCAGTATAGGAGTCCCAAAATACTACCTAGCAAAACATTGGGCTTCACTTTTGAGCCCTTTGGTAGGCAAATATGAACATCATATTTGGAACTCTGAAAATTTTATACAGTGACTGAAGACCATGTGCCTCAAACCAATAGACATATTAACAATTTTTGATGTGATCTCTGTCCGCGCGCGCGCGTGCGTGTGTGTGTGTGTGTGTGTGTGTGTGTGTGTGTGTGTGTGTGTGTGTGTGTGTTGGATCCGCTAAAACTCATGGAAGAGGACATCCTTAATCTTTTCAAAGATGTGTTTACCTGGAATTACTTTTCATTTAACAACCAATACCTTGAAAAAGCTGGAAGGTGTTGCTGTCAGTAGCCATCTGCCCATCTTCCATAGTAGCTAAACTGGAAGACTTTGAGGACAGAGCAGTTCAGTCTGTGGTTTTGAAACCGAGAAGTTTTTAGAGATTGGTTGTCTACACCATCTTCTTACGGTCACGTGGGACAGAAATTTAGGACGTCTCTTCCCATCTAAGTCTCTGCTTCACGACAGAAGTGGAGAAAAATGATGTCCCATTTCTGGATTTCATGGTTTGTGCAAAAGGAAAGGTCTTCTTGGATCACAGTGTTTCATAAACTTAGACATAGTTACCTCTGCTCTGTTTTTTTTTTTTCCAGAAAGAGTACCTCATTAAACTGATTCACAATTCATGCTGACCAACAAGAATCAAATCTACAGAGCAGCCAGATGAAACAGAGAACTTCACGAGGATGGTTCTCCTATCTTACATTGGTGGCGTGTCCTTCAAATTAGCAGCATATTGAAGACATCTCAAATAAAGTGTTTCTTGCACCCTCTGGTGCGAGTGCAAATTATGCTGGGTTTTGTTAAAGATGAACTAGATCTAAGGGGACCAGACTATATAAAATCCCATGCCAGAGTGGGAAATCATAGTGTCCAGACATGATGCACCGTTGAAGAAAGATGTGATGAGCATGTACTTCATACCAGATTGCTGTTGCTGAACAGTCCTGATCCGCAACACGGCATGAACTATGGAGGGACAAAACCCTCTCATCCGCTTCCACTTACTGTAATTCCATCAAAGAGAAGTGGACAAAAAATGTGTAGCTAGCAACTTAAGAGACACAGGATTTGAAATTGACAAAGAATGGAAACTACTGCTGGTGGTACAAAGGTATTGTCTGTTGCATACCAACAAACTCAATGAGTGAACACACGTGGAGTGGAAGCCAAGAGAGTTAAAACTGGGTACCAACACTTTGCCTGTGCGCGTACACTGAAGTCTGGATTTTACAGCCTTGCTTTCCTGCACCTCGTATGCTGAATCTGTGACCCATTTCCTCAGCAGGGGGCTCTGGGTGTTGATGTTCTCCATGATAATGTTATAGACCTGCCCCCTGGGCCTGAGCTTTTCTAGGAAATCAGTGCGCAGATTGACAAACCACAACAGCAAGCAACAGTAGCACCTCAAATACGTGCAGCTGCCGTGTGAAATATTGCGCACTTTACACAACACTGTCCGATGCAATGCTTGTAATTTTTTGCAGTAATTTCCATCTTCTCTGCAAATAATTACCTAAGGCATGAAACCAGGTGTTACCATTTCACTCCAAAGTGCAGATGACCATCACTGATTCATATTGATGATCTCAGTGTGCAAAGCTTTGTTTGACAGTGATAGCATTATACACTGGGAGTTCATACATGAAAGACAAAATTGGAGCTCCTAATCTGATGAAGTTTTATTATATTGCTATGTTGTATCTAGCATTTTTGAACAGTGTTCTTATAGTGCAGGAAAGTGGAGTGTGGTCTTGAAAATGTGCCTCCAAGGAAATCCTAACCTACTGGACATTCAAAGGTATGCATTACTGATATTAAACTCCTTTTGTGGACAGTTTCTGATGCTTCGCTCTTACTGCAGAAAGCTCATGTCAAGTGTGTATTTCTTAAAGGTCGATAAAGTAGTATATTCAAATCTGTTTTCTACATTTTATGATGCAGAAATCCCAGTGAGCATTGAGGCAATCATCCCATTGACACACTAGGTTGAAGATGCCCATTTGGTAAAACATCATGTCCTGTTGTGTGAAGAATTCTGTAACTGTGTGCTACTCATCCTCAGCCAACAGGAATTTTTCGCCCTTTAAGGAGTCAAAAGCATGATAATTGCATGGGGAGGGATCAGGACTGTAGGGTAGGTGGTAGTGTGTGTCACTTGAGTTGTCATAACTTTTGCCTCTTGTGCCAGATGGTGACCAACATGGAACTTGGCGCACCATTCCACATTGGTGGTTTTCAACAGACTTGCTTCCCCATAGGCATTCTTCACTGTCTGATGGATGTCTACCAGTGTTTGTCCTTTGATAGCTGTGAAAAGAATAGCATGATGTTGGTCCTGTTCGGCTACATTTGGTAATAATGTCATCATAGTGTAAATTGCCTCATTTACTGCATGCACATCAGAAAGACAGAAGTGCAACGCAAATCCCTTGCCTACGTGTCAGTGCTTAAATATCCACATCAGAGTTCCAGAATGTTGCATATACACGGCAGCAACATCCTCAAATGGAAACTTTTTCATCACCCCCTGACAGCATTCACCAAAATTTTGAGGTGCTCCTTATGTACAAAATGAAGGTACTATAAAAAGTGAGTAATGAAATTCTGTCATTGATGGATGAATGCAAAAGTGTAGATCGCAGACAGATCAATCTAATTATAACAACATTTAAAAAGATTAGAGCAGCAGAAAATGATTGCTTATGACATGAATGTGAAGAAACTGAAAGCTTGTAGGCTTCATGTGATTTTTAACTGCTAGGATATATAGAAGAAGAAATGTCATCGACAGAGGGAATAAAATAGTTCTTGGTGTTGTGGAGAAGAAAGAGATATTGGAAGACTGTGTTTGGGACATCTTTCCAGACAGTGATCCAAAAGTTCTAAGTTGTAGAAACAACAATCAACCAGGACCTCCAATTACAAAAACAAGAAAGTGATATGAAACTTAAAAACCAACAAAACAGCAGGGCCTGATCAAATTCTAGTGGAAACACTGAATCTTATTTATTTTTTATTTATTTATTTATTGTTCCGTGGGACCAAACTAAGGAGAAGTCTCCATGGTCACGGAACGAGTCAATACATAACACGATATTAGAAACAGATAAAATGAAATATAAAAAAACATATTCAGGTGCCAAGTCGTAAGTTTAAATGAAGAAAATCAACAATGTAACACTGGAATTTGCTTAATTTTTTAGCTCTTCCAGGAGCTCCTCGACAGAATAGGAGTAGTGAGCCATGAGGAAACCCTTCAGTTTAGACTTAAAAGAGTTTGGGCTACTGCTAAGATTTTTGAGTTCTTGTGGTAGCTTATTGAAAATGGATGCAGCAGAATACTGCACCCCTTTCTGCACAAGAGTCAAGGAAGTGCATTCCACATGCAGATTGGATTTCTGCCTAGTATTAACTGAGTGAAGGCTGCTAACTCTTGGGAATAGGCTAATATTGCTAACAACAAACGACATTAAAGAAAATATATACTGTGAGGGCAATGTCAGAATTCCTGGACTATTGAATAGGGGTCGACAAGAGGTTCTCGAACTTACACCACATATAGCTCGAACAGCCCGTTTTTGAGCCAAAAATACCCTTTTTGAATCGGAAGAATTACCCCAAAAAATAATACCATACGACATAAGCGTATGAAAATATTCGAAGTAGACTACTTTTCGTGTTGAAGTGTCACTTATTTCAGATACTGTTCTAATTGTAAATAAAGCAGCATTTAGCTTCTGAACAAGATCCTGGACATGGGCTTTCCACAACAGCTTACCATCTATCCGAATGCCTAGGAACTTGAACTGTTCCATCTCGCTTATAATATGCCTATTCTGTCTGACCAAAATATCGGTTCTTGTTGAATTGTGAGTTAGAAACTGTAAAAACTGAGTCTTACTGTGATTTAGCATCAAATTATTTTCAACAAGCCACGAACTTACTTCATGAACTACATTATTTGTTACTGTTTCAATATTACACACAAGATCCTTCACTATCAAGCTGGTGTCATCAGCAAACAGAAATATTTTTGAATCACCTGTAATACTAGAAGGCATATCATTTATATAAATGAGAAACAGCAGTGGCCCCAGCACCGACCCTTGGGGAATGGCCCACTTCACAGTGCCCCATTGGGACTGAACATAACTACCACTCTCAATATTGCGGAGAATTACCCTCTGCTTTCTGTTCTTAAAGTAAGAGACGAACCAATTGTAAGCTACTCCCCTTACTCCAAAATGGTCCAACTTCTGCAGTAATATTTTGTGGTCAACACAGTCAAAAGCCTTCGTTAAATCAAAGAAAACACCTAGCGTTCGCAACCTTTTATTTAATCCGTCCAAAACCTCACAGAGAAAAGAGAATATAGCATTTTCAGTTGTTAAACCATTTCTAAAACCAAACTGAACATTTGACAGCAAATTAAGTGAATGTATCCTTGTATATACAACCTTCTTGATAACTTTAGCAAACACCGATGGCATAGAAATAGGTCTAAAATTGTCAACATTATCAATGTCTCCCTTTTTATAAAGTGGCTTCACTACCGAGTACTTTAATCGGTCAGGAAACCGACCACTCCTAAAGGAAAAGTTACAGATATGGCTGAGAACTGGGCTAACATACATAGAACAATACTTCAGTATTCTGCTAGATACCCCATCATATCCATGAGAGTTCTTGGTCTTTAGTGATTTAATTATTAACTCAATCTCCCTCTTGTCCGTATCATGGAGGAGCATTTCAGGTAACAATCTCGGAACACTTTTTTCTAAGAGCGCTATATGATTCCCTGTTGGGACTAGGTTCACCTACTATATTCAGAAAGTGATTATTAAATACTGTACATATATGCGACTTATCAGTAACACGGACATTCCCACTACGCACTGATTCTGTATCCTCGACCTGTCTCTGCAGACCAGCAACTTCCTTTACGACTGACCATATGGTTTTAATTTTATCCTGAGGCTTGGCTATTCTATCTGCATACCACATACTTTTTGCCTTCCTAATAACATTTTGAAGCACCTTACAATACTGTTTGTAATGGGCTGCTGCATTTAGATTTTGACTGTTTCTAACGTTTTGATATAATTGCCACTTTGTTCTACAAGATATTCTTATCCCTCTAGTCAGCCACCCAGGCTGCCTGTTTGTGCTAGTACCCTGTTTTAAACGTTCTAACGGAAAGCAACTTTCAAAGAGCATGAGAAAAGTATTGAGGAAAGCATTATATTTATCGTCTACTGTATCAGCGCTATAAACATCTTGCCACTCTTGTTCCTTTATAAGGTTTACAAAGGTCTCTACAGCAACTGGATCAGCTTTCCTGAACAGCTGATGACTATATTTAACACGTGTTGCAGCACAAAAATCTTTTAAAGTTAAAATTTGTGCATCATGATCTGAAAGGCCATTCACCTTTTTGCTAACAGAATGCCCTTCTAGTAATGAGGATTGAACAAAAATGTTGTCTATGGTTGTTCTACTGTTCCCTTGGACTCTCGTTGAAAAGAATATGGTTTGCATAAGATTATATGAATTAAAGAGGTCTTCCAGCATCCTCTTCCTTGCACAATCACTTATACAATTAATATTGAAGTCACCACATATAACTAACTTTTTGTATTTCCTATAAAGTGAACCAAGAACCTCCTCTAGCTTTAGCAAAAATGTTGTGAAATCGGAGTCTGGGGATCTATAAATAACAACAGTTAGAAGTTTAGCTCCGTTAAATTTAACCACACCTGCACAACATTCAAACAACTTTTCAGTGCAGTACTTTGAAACATCAATTGACTCAAATGGGATGCCGCTTTTCACATACATGGCTACTCCCCCACACCGCAAAGAGCTCCTTGAAAAGCTGCCAGCGAACCCGTATCCTGGTAAAGGAAGCCTCTGAATTATCTCCTTATTTAAGAAGTGTTCAGATATACCAATAATTTCAGAGTCAACATCTATAAGCAGTTCACTAACTTTCTCTAATACCTTGTATATTTTGATGAAATATACTAATTCCCTCATTAATCGGATACCTAAGCTTTGTCAAAAGTGATTCCCTTGTTATAGAGACTTACCTTAAGCAGGAATACCTATCAGCTAACTTCAATCTAAAGAAGGAGCAGCTCTAACACCCACTACTGCAGGAATTTTCCCATGAGTGATCCCACCAGCCCCACCTATGCTGTCACCTATAAGCTTTGCCAACCTCCCCTTCCCATACCAGCTGAGGTGCAGGCCATGTCTAGTGAAACCCGTCCTGCTGATAGATTCCACCGACACCACTGAAATGTGACCCATGCTTTCTGTCATCAGTGCACCGCCAAGTCTCATGTTATTACGTCTGACGGCTGTATTAAGATGAGGCCAATCGTGACGCTGAAACAGTTCCACGAAATACACATTCGTGTTGCCAGTCTTAGTGGCTATCTTTTCCAGGTCACCATCTATGTTATACTCTCCATCCCTATCAATACTATTACCAGCCCCACCCACAATCACTACCTGATCCTCTTTAGTAAAATCCCTACATAACCCCCCTATGTTAACAGTCACCTGAGCCAACCTCGCATTAGGCTTCACAATGCTGGTGATCTGGTACTCACTCCCCAGCACTTCCTGCAACTGCTGGCCTACACCTCTGCCATGAGAACTACCTAACAGAACCTTCTTCTTCCTCTTCGACTTTGCAACTGTTCTAGGCACAGTAACTACTGAGGTCTGCTGCATACTTCCTGCATCTACAGCTACTAGTCTGACAGTTGGTCATATCTATTGTAAACACCGATAGTAAAACTATCTGAAAATCTTCTTCTCCTAGTAGATCTCTTGCCAACAGCCAGCTCCCATTCCCCAACCCCCTTCTCCCTCCTCATCCTATCTAGCTCCTCCTGTGCATTTTTGAATTGCACCTGAAGGGCACAGATCTTACGCTCCTGCTCCTCTATCAACTTACTCTTGCTACATAACCTGCAGTTCCAGGAGAGGATCTCACCAGAATGCCCACTGGCTTCCCCACTGCATTCCCCCCCC
Organism: Schistocerca serialis cubense; assembly: GCF_023864345.2. NCBI lineage: Eukaryota > Metazoa > Arthropoda > Insecta > Orthoptera > Acrididae > Schistocerca > Schistocerca serialis. The sequence continues at coordinate 206,096,712 of NC_064640.1, read as the reverse complement.
AGTGAAAATACTTCGAACAAGTCTCACACCGCAATCCACTACTCGCCAACCTACGGCTAAGCCCACACTTCTCACTCATGGTAAAATTTTACTTTTTCTATGTTCCGCCACTACAATAAGATGATGTTAAAAACCTGACTACAATAATCACAAACTTACTCTACAAGGGAAGTAACTACTATTATTAACAGTATTAATAAACAACAAATGTGAATATAGCAAAAGACTAACACAGAAAGAGAATCAAATGTCTAATGAGACAGTAACGAAGCTGAAAACAGTTCCCAAAAGGTTCTTCTGAAATTATTTCACCAGAAAACACCAAGAACACCGGTTGAAGACTACTAAAGTTCCTAAATAAACCACTATACAAAAAAAATTAATTAGTACTTAGCTTTCGATGCGCTGCTACAGCTGCAACTGCTCAGTGCGGAATGTAAACGACAGGCAAGAGGTTAAGTTGCTCGATACGAAACACTCACAAATATCAGGTCACAACACAAGAAAGGCAGAAGTGAATGAAGAAACCACTAATACGTCACTTATATAGTAAATATTATCACAAAACCGTTAAAATATGTATCTGAAACCTAAAAATATATGAAAACTTAGAGAGCGATCTCTCACGCAGTCACTCGCTTATGACGTCTGATGTCTGACAAAAAATACCAAATTTGGCAAAAAACAACACCTGGATTTGGCAAAATTGACAGCAAATTTAACAAAAAATTGCACTGAATTTGGTAAAAGCAACACTGACATTGACAAAAAAGACTCTGAACTGGCAAAAGCTGAAGCTGAATGTGGAAGAAAACAGACAAAACTTGGCAAAAATATTGAATTTGAGCAAAAACTACATATTGCTCCAATAGGACTTGTGAGATGAGATTAGATTAATTACAGCTTACACAGAGGCATTTAAAGAATCATTCTTGCTGTGTGTCGTACATGAATTGAACAGGAAAGATAACCAGTACAGTGGGCTGTAACCTGTATTGTACAATTCAAAATTGTTCACAGAATATAGATGTAGATGCAGAACATCACTTTGTGAAGACTGGAGAACAGATTTAAAGATAAAACGTCGTGTAGAGAATGCCCATAACACTTACATAAAACTCAAGAAAATTCTTGTTAGTACAGAGCTAGATTTAAACCTTTGAGATATTTGCAAGATACTGTATCTGGTCTGTACTTGTATGCAGCTCTGAAATATGGAAACTAAATATGGTAACAGCAAAGAAGGTGAAAGGATTTGAAGTATGGATTTATGGCAGAATGCTTAAAATATCACGGACAGCAATAATAACTAACACTGAAGTATTGTGGCAAAGACACAAACAGTGAGAAGCATTAAGAATGCTTAAAAGTAGAAAAATTGCATGTCTAGGACATATCTTCCTGAACACCAAAACAATACTTCTGCAGTTTACAAGAGAATGGAATATTAAGGATGAAAGAAGAAAAGGGCAAAGAAGAGTATATCAGTTACCAAATGCTTTAGGAGTAAAGGAGACTAATTACCAAATAGCACAAGCTCTGAGTCACTGATCACACAAAAGAGAAAGAAAACTTGCCAGCTTTTGCAATAAATCCTGTGTCAAGCTAGAATATAACTACACACGTGCATGCACCAGCAGTCTGCCAGAATGAATTGCATCTGCCAAACTGTTGCCAAGAACAAAGTTTACCACACACTTGGCTAACGTGCAGCTGAGCCCAACATACTGCAGTTGCACAGCTGCATCACGTGGGCTGTGATGCAGCTGTGCAACTGCAGTATGTTGGGCTCAGCTGCACGTTAGCCAAGTGTGTGGTAAAAGTTCAATCCTTCTGTGTGCAACGGCTTCTCGGAACTGTGCAGTTTGGGGTTACCTTTGCACCACATCCTTTGCTCCTGTAACACTCCTGGGCTCTCTCTCCTTTAATCCATTGTTCCCACACCCTCTACCCAACAGTTTTTCCCTTTCTCTGTCCTGTCACCCCCCCCCCCCCCCCCCCCCCTTTTCCAATCTGTCTCTCAACGTCATCTTCATGCTCCGCTGCCCGCTGTCCACAGGACCTGCGTATCACATGCCTTTCCCATGTACCTGCATACTCCTTCCTCCTGAATTCATAGCCAACAACCCTGCTGCCCCCTGCAACTGCATCTCTCTCTCTCTCTCTCTCTCTCTCTCTCTCTCTCTCTCTCTCTCTCTCTCTCTCTCTCTCTCTAACAACTCAGCACTTTCTCAATGCCCCACGTTGAGAAAATCTCTGACCCAGCCATAAATCAAACCCAGTCCCCCAGCCTGGCAGGCAGGTGTACTAATGTCTCAGCTAAGTGGTAATTATTCAGGCTGTTATGGTGTTTCTAGTACAGTATTAAAATTTTGTGCTGGCTTGTTGGACGTTGTCAAAGTCTTTGTAATTTGTTATAATTCAAGGCCCATTTTCTGGCAGAATTAATTATTGTGTAGTGACACCCAGATGAAAAATGGAGATGATGAAGTCACCTTTAATTAGAGATGTATTTCATTAACTTAAGCTATTTAAAATGGTTTGCAAATGTAACACCAAATATTTTTTCAAAGCATAACTTCTCAACTGCTGCCGAGTGTCAGCTTACACAGAAAGCCGTGCGAGATCTCACAATTGAAGGCATGGCAAAACTGAATGATGAAAATAATTGTTACTTTATTTTGAAACCTGACAATGCTTATGATTTTGTTGACCACAGAACTGTATATGCCAAACTAAAATTTTACAGCATTAGTGACATCTGTCTTACCTTAATAGCACAAAGTACAGGATTGCGTCAATAAACTCTACCACAGGAAAAAAGCTAAACTTAAAATGGACCAGCATTAAATATGCAGTCTTGTAAGGTTCAATACTTGGTTCATTTTGATTCGTAATCTTCCTAAATGACCTTCTAATGACTGTAGAGAGCTAGCATAGGTGACAGTAAAATTCTTTGCTGTCCAGCTGGACAAAAAGCTAAATTGCATTAAATTCCAAATAAATTAGTAGAGCACCTCACTTTAGTTTCTTTTTCACTCTGAAGTATGCAAAATTCCTATGTGATGATATAAAGTGGTCTCAGCACATACATAAACTGATTGTGCCGTGTGATATTTTGCTCTCAGCATACTGTCCGTGAAACAAATGTGTTTATCGAATGAAGTTCGAGTAAGAATTTGGAATCTTTCATGACATCACAGCAATGGGTACAGTTCTCTCCTTTCACACATTCTCATTGCTCAGTTCCACTGAGTAAATTGTTTACTTTTGCACATCGAAACAGTAAGTCAGAAAAATATGCTAGCACACTAACCTCAGTTTAGAGATGTACACAATCTCATCAAAAGTACCTGGACACATGTTAGTGGACATTAATGTCGGGTTCTTCCACCATTTGTGCTTCATGGCTTGAACTCTGCTGGGGACACTTTTTGAGCAAGTTGCCTGAACAACTGGAGGAATGGCAGCCCATTCTTTAAGAGCTGAAAACAAAGTAAATAGCGACCCTGGATGCTGAGGCCTGGAGTGAAATAGACATTCTGACTCATCCCAGATTATTCCAATGAATCCAGCTTGGGACTAATGTCAGGAAAGTAATTTTCAGGGACGTTATTGTCCACAAACAATTGCCTCGAAGATACTGGTTTATGGCAGGGTGCATTGTCATACAATTGGTCATTGTCTCCTAACTGTTCCTCCAATGTGTACAGTACACAATGGTATAAAATTTGCTCATAGCCTTCCACATCTAGCGTTTTCTTCAGCACAATAAGTGGACCACATTCTAAGCATTAAAAATGTCCCCATACGTTAACACCCCACCTCTTGTGTATTTGTGTTGGTGCTATATGTTATGATATATATAGTTTCTAGAGACATATGCCAAACTGGATTGCCACAAGGTATGGCATGGCTTGTCATTCCAGTTCACTCGTCTCCAGTCATCCACTGCCCAACCCCTGCGGGTCCGGGGATTAGAATAGGCCCGAGGTATTCCTGCCTGTCATAAGAGGCGACTAAAAGGAGTCCCTCCCCCTCAAGGGGGTAGTTAGCGCCTGCGTCCGGAGACGGATGGTTCCACGACCTCTATTTGCGGTCATTTTGCTTTTTCACTTCTCGTTTCTTCCTTCCTTCGGTTGGTTCCTTTCTTTGCTCTTCTCCACCTCACTGTCTTCCTTACTCTTTCCCTTGCCTTCTTCTCCTTGCCTTCTTCTCCTTGCCTTCTTCTCCTTGCCTTCTTCTCCTTGCCTTCTTCTCCTTGCCTTCTTCTCCTTGCCTTCTTCTCCTTGCCTTCTTCTCCTTGCCTTCTCATTGCCTTCTTCTCCTTGCCTTCTCTGGTCTCCGCCTCGGCGTTTGAGACAGTCTGTCCTCTCTCTCTCGCTCTCTCTCCTTTTTCCTCTCCTTCCTTCCTCCCTGTGCGCGCCTGAAGGCCAACCCACGCGTTCGCACGCGTAGCCGGTGACGGGGTAACGCGTAATTCCCCGCCCTGGGTAGACATGTAAGGCACGCACGTACCCCCTGGTAAAGGCCAGGCCCAGGGAGGGGTGATTGCCTGAGCTGATACCTTCTGACCATGCCGATTGGTCCCTCCGTCTGTTTCTCGGGAGGTGTGACCTGAGGTGTAAACATTCACCTAAGGCGGGAGTGCCCTCTGAGAGGGTCCCCACAAGGAAGGAGCGCGCCATCGGAGACGCTGGCAATCGTGGGGGATTCCTCCGCAATGGATTTCACTCCATCTCTCTCGACTTCTGCCCAAAAACGGAAACTTGACCAGCCACCAGTGACAAAAGTACTACCGCCTGCCCCACAGTTCCTCGTCGTTTCTCGATCTGAGGATGGAAAGGATTTTTCCTCTGTCAACCCTTTCGTTATCCAGAAGGGCGTAGATGCCATAGCCGGATCTGTCAAATCTTGTACCAGGTTGCGTAACGGTACCTTATTACTAGAAACTGAGAGCGCCTTTCAGGCACAAAAACTGCTTCGGGCCACACTCCTGTACACGTTCCCCGTCCGGGTGGAGGCTCACCAAACTTTGAATTCGTCTCGTGGTGTGGTCTATACTAGATCCCTCGACAGATTGACTGACGAGGAGATTCAACCTTTCCTCGCTGAGCAGGGCGTGACGGCTGTCCATAGGGCCATGAAAAAGGTCAACAATGACCTTGTACCGACCCAGACACTTTTCTTGATCTTTGATAGTGTTAAGCTGCCATCGCGCATCAAGGCGGGCTACGAGGTCATTTCTGTTCGCCCCTATGTCCCGACACCTACGCGCTGCTACCAGTGTCAGCGTTTCAATCACACTCGCCAGTCTTGTTCCAATGCGGCTAAATGTGTCACTTGTGGCAGGGATGCCCATGAGGGTGACTGTCCACCTCCGTCTCCTCGTTGTGTGAACTGTCAGGGTGACAATGCCGCATCCTCCCGCGACTGTCCTGTCTATAAGGAAGAACGCTGTATCCAAGAAATTCGGGTCAAAGAGAAAGTGTCCACCTCGGCTGCTTGCAAGCTATTGGCTAGTAGGAAGCCCACGCTGCTCCCAGTGGGGAAATACAGTACTGTCCTCGCCTCTCTCCTCGGACTACCAGGGAGGTGGCAACCCAGACATGCGATCTGACCTTCAGCACCACGGTCGTCCGTTCGGCCAGTGCTAAGATCGCGCGGTCGACATCTCCTCTTCCTCCCATCACCCCACAGACACCAGCCCCTTCATCAGCTTCTGCTAAGACGAAGACCCAGAAGTCAGATGCACGGGCCTTCAAGAAGGAACCGTCTCGTGCAGACTTCCTACGTACCTCGACCTCCCAGCATTCGACCGGTACTTCCAACAGACGACCTTCCAAGAAGGCTCATAGGAAGCACAGTTCTCCTTCTCCGCCACGGCGCATTTTTTCTCCTGCGCCACCCAGCGGTTACCGCCCCAGGCCGTCATCCGTTTCGCCTGGCCGCACCGCTGGTAGCCGAACATCTGGCCGTTCACCGGCGGAGGAAGCTCCCCCTCCCGGCCATCTTACCAAGATGGCCGATGAACCTATAGACCCAATGGACGATGACTGTCCGCCTATTGATAGCGGCGGCAGTGCTCGCTCGAAGCCAGGCCCTCAGCGGCCTTCGAGGTGACCCCTTCTTTCATCTTCCTTTTCTTCTTACGATGGCACTTATTCACTGGAATATTTGCAGCATTCGCTCCAACCGAGAGGACTTGAAGTTGCTGCTCTGCTTGCACCGTCCGCTCGTCGTCGCCCTCCAGGAAACGAAGCTACGCCCATGCGATAAAATTGTCTTGGCACACTACACCTCTGTGCGTTTTGACCTACCCCCTGTGGTAGGTATTCCGGCTCATGGAGGGGTTATGTTGCTGGTCCGGGATGATATTTACTACGATCCCATCACATTGCACACCGGCCTGCAGGCAGTTGCCATCCGCATTACTCTCCCCACTTTTACATTTTCCATTTGTACCGTCTACACTCCATCGTCATCTGCCGTTACCAGGGCAGACATGATGCAGCTTATTGCTCAGCTACCTGCCCCAATTTTGTTAACTGGAGACTTCAATGCCCACCATCCCCTTTGGGGCTCTCCGGCATCCTGCCCGAGGGGCTCCCTGTTAGCAGACCTTTTCAACCAGCTCAATCTTGTCTGCCTCAATACTGGCGCCCCTACTTTTCTTTCAGACACATCTCACACCTATTCCCATTTAGACCTCTCTATATGTAATACCCAACTTGCACGCCGGTTTGAGTGGTATGCACTTTCCGATACGTATTCGAGCGACCACTTCCCGTGTGTTATCCATCTCCTGCAGCATACCCCCTCCCCGTGCTCATCCAGTTGGAACATCTCCAAAGCAGACTGGGGGCTCTTCTCTTCCAGGGCGACCTTTCAGGATCAAACCTTCACAAGCTGCGATTGTCAGGTCACACACCTCACGGAAGTCATTCTCACTGCTGCTGAATATTCCATCCCTCACCCTACTTCTTCTCCACGTCATGTACCGGTCCCCTGGTGGACCCCAGCATGTAGAGATGGTTTACGTGCTCGTCGACGTGCTTTACGCACCTTTAAACGCCACCCTACTGTGGCGAATTGTATCACTTATAAACGATTACGTGCACAGTGTCGTCGTATTAGTAAAGAAAGCAAGAAAGCCAGCTGGGCTGCTTTCACAAGCACCTTCAACAGTTTTACTCCTTCTCCTGTTGTCTGGGGTAGCCTGCGCCGGCTATCTGGTGCTAAGGTCCACTCACCAGTTTCTGGCTTGATGGTCGCGAATGGCGTCCTTGTGGCCCCGGAGGATGTCTCCAATGCCTTCGGCCGCTTTTTCGCAGAGGTTTCGAGCTCCGCTCATTACCACCCTGCCTTCCTCCCCCGCAAACAGGCAGAGGAGGCTAGGCCACCTCACTTCCGCTCCTCGAATCGTGAAAGTTATAATGCCCCATTCACCATGCGGGAACTCGAAAACGCACTTGCCCGGTCACGGTCCTCCGCTCCAGGGCCTGATCCTATTCATATTCAGATGCTGAAGAACCTTTCTCCTGCGGGTAAAGGTTTTCTTCTTCGTACTTATAATCGCATCTGGACTGAGGGACATGTTTCAGCATGCTGGCGCGAGTCTATTGTTGTCCCGATTCCTAAACCGGGGAAGGACAAGCACTTGCCTTCCAGTTATCGACCCATCTCGCTTACCAGCTGTGTCTGTAAAGTGATGGAGCGAATGGTTAACTCTCGTTTGGTTTGGCTGCTCGAGTCTCGATGCCTACTTACCAATGTACAATGTGGATTTCGTAGGCGCCGCTCTGCTGTTGACCATCTGGTTACCTTGTCAACCTTCATTATGAATAACTTCTTGCGGAAGCGCCCGACCGCAGCTGTGTTCTTTGATTTGGAGAAGGCTTACGACACCTGTTGGAGGGCGGGCATTCTCCGCACCATGCATACATGGGGTCTTCGCGGTCGCCTCCCTCTTTTTATTCGTTCCTTTTTAATGGATCGACAGTTCAGGGTACGTGTGGGTTCGGTCCTGTCAGACACCTTTCACCAGGAGAATGGGGTGCCACAGGGCTCAGTTTTGAGCGTCGCTCTCTTCGCCATAGCGATCAATCCAATAATGGATTGCCTCCCAGCTGATGTATCAGGCTCCCTTTTCGTGGACGATTTTACCACCTATTGCAGCGCGCAGCATACACGTGTCCTGGAGCGCTGTCTTCAGCGTTCTCTTGACCGTCTTTACTCCTGGAGTGTCGCCAATGGCTTCCGTTTTTCTGCCGAGAAGACGGTCTGTATTAACTTCTGGCGCTACAAAGAGTTTCTCCCACCATCTTTATGACTCGGTCCCGTTGCTCTCCCATTCATGGAGACAACAAAATTTTTAGGTCTTACGTTTGACAGGAAACTTAGCTGGTCTCCACATGTTATATTTGGCTGCTCGTTGTACCCGTTCTTTGAATGTCCTCAGTGTTCTCAGTGGTATGTCGTGGGGAGCGGATCGAACCGTCGTACTTTGTCTATATCGGTAGATCGTCTGCTCCAAGCTGGATTATGGGAGCTTTGTATACTCCTCTGCACAGCCATCCATCTTACGCCGCCTCAACTCCATACAACATCGGGGTTTACGACTTGCGATCGGAGCATTTTATACTAGTCCTGTAGAGTGTCTTCATGCTGATGCTGGCGAATTGCCACTCACCTACCGGCGCGATATAATGCTTTGTCGGTATGCCTGTCGGCTACTGTCAATGCCCGACCACCCGTCTTATCGTTCCTTTTTTGACGACTCTCTCGACCGTCAATACGGGTTGTATGTCTCTGCCCTGCTACCCTACCCCCTGGAGTTCGCTTTCGTCGCCTCCTTCAACACCTTAATTTTTCACTCCCTGCAACCTTTCGAGTGGGCGAGAGCCACACGCCACCTTGGCTCCAGGCTCAGGTTTGCGTTCACCTTGACCTCAGCTCGCTCCCAAACGAGGTTACCCCCGGTTCGGTCTACCACTCCCGTTTTGTCGAACTTCGTTCGAAGTTCATTAATATGACCTTCATTTATACAGATGGCTCAAAGACCAATGACGGGGTCGGGTGTTCCTTTGTCGGGGCACAAAGTTTCAAATACCGGCTCCATGGCCATTGTTCGGTCTTCACAGCTGAGCTCTTTGCCCTCTACCAGGCTGTTCTTTACATCTGCCGCCACCGACATTCTGCTTATGTCATCTGCTCTGATTCCCTGAGCGCCATCCAGAGCCTCAGTGATCCGTATCCGGTTCACCCTTTCGTGCACCGGATCCAACGCTCTCTTCAGCAGCTGGTGGACATCGGTTCTCCGGTTACCTTTATGTGGGTTCCTGGCCATGTCAGTATCCCTGGGAACGAAGCTGCAGATGCCGCAGCCAAGGCTGCGGTCCTCCAGCCTCGGACAGCTTCTTGTTGTGTCCCTTCGTCGGATTGTAGCAGGGTAATTTGTCGGCGCATTTTATCGCTGTGGCATGCCGATTGGGCTGCACTTACGGACATCAAGCTTCGGGCCTTGAAACCTCTTCCCGCGGCTTGGACGTCCTCCTCCCGCCCTTCTTGGCGGGAGGAGGTCGTTTTGGCCCGGTTACGGATTGGCCACTGCCGGTTCAGCCATCGCCATCTGCTGACGGCTGCGCCGGCGCCGTTCTGCCCATGTGGGCAATTGCTGACGGTCCACCACATTTTAACGTCCTGTCCGGATTTTAACACACTGCGTTTTGATGTTGGCCTGCCATGTACTCTAGATGCCATTTTAGTGGATGACCCACGAGCAGCTGCTCGCGTTCTTCGTTTTATCAATTTGACAAACCTCTCTAAGGACATTTGATTATGCTGTTTTTTTAATCCTATGCCTGTCAGTCGCTTTTATCGTGTTTTCCCTTTTAGTTGTTGTTTTAAACTTGTGCCTCGCGGTGCATTCTTAACGTAGTCAAATCCACTGCCCAGTGGCACCACTCTTTACAGCTCCTCAAGCATCACTTGGCATTCATGGACTGCAAAAATGTCTGACTTACAAGGATCTCCTCAACCATGGTGCTAACTGGACTGCTGATGGCACTATGTAACCCAACAAGTGGTTTCTTCCACAGATTTCATGTGATTTTTACAATCGCCCTTCGCAATCTCAACTGTCACCACTTGTTAGTATGTGAGGTGTGCCTGTATTGGTTTATCAGCATTTGTTCTTTCACAACTGCATCACCAACAGTCAGCTTTAGAAGGATTTAAATGCCCCTAGTGGGTTTGTTAATCAGGTGATATCCAATGACTGATCCGCAATCAAAGTTACTTGACTTTCCTGTTCTGCTATTAATGCTTCTCTACTAACAACACAGTACTCCCCCATCTCCTTTTATGCTGTTGGGCCCACAACTCATGACATCTAGTGGTCAAATCTGCATTTTACAGAGCTGTGAGGATACTATTGATCAAATAGTATATCCTTCTAAGTGTATACCAAACAGAACTGAGCTTCTTAATTAGTCTGTGTGTTGAATCCACTTCATTATGAAATGTTTGTAGTCACCAAGGAATTTTAGTGTTCTGTTTAATGCATCCACATTGTTTCTGACTAGTCCTATTAGATAATTTATAGTTGGTTGAAATTGCATTATGTGAATCTTGGTGAAATTAAAGCTTAAACTGTTCTTTGATCAGTTTTTAGCTCTTATCTAGGATGTGACTGATAGTTTTGATCCCAAGCCATTGATATGCATATATTTAATGAACAAATATTATTGTTTTCAAACAGTCGTGTATTATGAATTCTGAAAGTTGATGTTTACAGCTAAAGAGTGTGACCAGTACTAAACCTTGTACTGATTCTCATTTGTGAGACCTAATTGTAGCTGAGCTTTGTTACTGTGTGCACTTTTTAGGTGTGGCCTCTTGCATTCTGTTAAGAAAGTAACATTCCACCAGTGTTATGGGATTAGTATTAGAAATGTAATCGACCAAGGGTCATTTTACAATCATATGAAAAGAGATCTCACCTAAATACAAAGAAACCAATAGTCGTACAAGCATATGAATGTACACTAATTTAATGATTAGATCGATAGGACAGATATCAGACAGGACAGTGTTGAAGGAACCATCCCAGCATTTGCCTAAAGCCATTTAGGAATACCACAGAAAACCTAAATCGGATCAGGATGGCCAGATAAGAGCATGAACCTCCATCCTGCTCAATCTGAGGCTAGCGTCTTAAACAGTTACACCATCTCATTTAGTTATTTGCACAAATACCATTACATTTGAATTTCCTACTTGGAATTCTGTGAGTCACACAGACAGGTACTTTGACAAGATGGAAACTATGCCTACAGGATATTTTTTGTTTTCAAGGTTCCATACCTCAGCTGGTAAAAACAGAACATTTATAGAATCACTTTGTCTGCCTGTCTTCCTATAACCATTTTTCTGAGGAATGGGCAGATGTGTCAAGTTAAAATTTATGTCTGATGCTAAGGGGTGTGTGGTCTCACGACAATGATATAACTTTAAGCTTCTATGTAAGTGCAATCAGGATATGGCCATTTGTCATACATATTGATACTCACAAACTCGCTCATCCAAACCTATGTTGTACTACTTGTTCATCTAGACGCATGAAAATTTGCAAGAAGCAAGGTTTCACAGTACAAGTAATGGAAAAATCCTAAAATTGTCAATTTTTAGTTATTAAATGAAAAAGGTACTATTTTTTTTCATTTGTTATCCTGTCTGTCTGTCTGTCTGTCTGTCTGATAAGACCCCGGATCTGGTAGATGTATGAAGCTGAAATTTGTCACATATTAATGTCTATGGTCCCTTTGTGGTATGAAACATTTAAAGTGCAATCAAAAGATACACCCATTTATGTCGCATACTTGATATTCACAAACTCGCTCATCAAAACTTGTACAGTATTTCTCGTTGACCTAGAATCATGAAATTTGGCAAGAAGCAAGGTTTCACAGTACAAGTAAGGGAAAAATTCAGAAGTAATTAATTTGTAATTATATCACAGGAAGAGAATATGTTTTTGTAATCTGTTATGAGACTGTCCCTACATCTGTTTGTTAAGACCCCTCTTTCTCAAGTTTGGATAGACATATCAAGTTGAAATTCATTTATGGTGCCTTGGCTGTGTGAGAACTTCAAGCTTCGAAATCAAGGTCATCAAGATATGGCCATTTATGTCACATATTTTGATATCTTGCCATTATCGATATTGATAACAGGCAAAAGTAACAGAAAATCTTGATTCCTTGGCTGGATGAACGGTCTATATACATAATTCACTTTTACAGAACCCTCAGCGAGTTCATACTATTCACACACATGAGGATCTTTTATATCTGCTGCAGCTTCCATTTGTAAAGTGATGCATAGATCTTTTTTTTAGAATTTGCATGTAGTTGTTGAGTGATGATTGATTAATTGTAATTAGGACCATTCTCAAATTATTTTCATATAAAACTAACTCTGTTAATATTAAGAAAAAAAAACCTTCATACTTACAAGAATTACCATCTTGTAATTGCTCAGTAATTTTATGTTGAACTGGTTTAATTCTCCTGTTATCAGAATGTAAGTGCATTTACACAATGTTATCATGGAATATATAGCAACTGATAATAAGTAAGTGTGTTTTTAAGGAGGCATCAGAATAAGCTGTTTCATTTAGAGGCTCAAATTGTCTCAGTAGTTCCAATAATGTTCAGATGTGAAATTGCTGACAACAGACTGGTTTCTCACTGTGTAAATATTTTACGAACTACAGATTTCAAGTCAATGCTCTCTTATGGAGCATTTCGCACATATTCGTGGAGGAGATGTGATAAGTTTCCTATACAAGTAAATATGCAAACTCCTTGTTACTGTCAGGAAAGTTCAGCCTTAGTATGTATGTATGTATGTATGTATGTATGTATGTATGTATGTATGTATGTATGTACGTACGTATGTTCTTGAATTAATTCATAGGTACTGTGCATATGTCACATTGCTTTCGTCTGCAGTCCAGAATGAAAAATATTGGAATAAACTTTAAAGAAATTTCAGCTTCAAAAGTCAAAAACTGAATTTTTCACAGTTTGGTTGAGTAGCCAATGTGTAGGGAAACATCAGAAGACTTGTTTTTGTACGTCTTTTGTAGTTTATAGTTGCATCACTGTGTTCTATATTGTTAAAGATTTATGAAGTTCTGCTGTAAATTATTTGTAGCAAGTTTCACATTGGGGCCCAGAGCTTATTGAACTGGAATACCAGGCGAAGCAAAATGCAACAGTGTTGTTCTTCGTTATTGACAACCAGACGCGGAGCATTGCATCCATCATTGAGGCAGCTCATATTTCTGGAAAGAGGCGGAAACTTATCTTGGTCATACATACCTACCAAGGACCTGGTCAGAAGATATGGGGCGAACCAATTTCGGAAGAGTAAGCAACTTTCATCACTGATAATAGTAACTCTAACGAAAATTTAGTTGCCGTATGGTTACACAAAAGCTTCACATTTACATGCACCAAATTGCGTCTTAACATGTGGAATACTGAGTTTGTGGCATATTAACAACTATTATGTTTATTAATTATTTTTAATGGAAGAAGGGAAGGTATCATTCTGCCACTTGAGCTTAATTTTCATCTGCACAATCTGTATTAGTTGTTAGTGTGTTATTAATGTGGAAGTGCATTTGGGGATGGAAGGTGGAAGGTAAAAGTGAAATTCCTGTTCAATCCAGGGAGAGAACAAAGTGTTATTATGTGGTGAAGAATAATCATCATCTTCAGAAAAAGTAGTTGCTGGAATGTGAAAGAAACATCAAGGGGAAGTTTATTTACTGGAATTCATAATGTTATAAAAAAAAAAATGAAAGGTTTGAAATGTTAAGTTGATGTGGCTGTCCTTAGGATCAGTTCTAGAATCAGAATTGTCAACATGAAGCCTATTATGTGAACTTAATTTATCATGGTGTCCGTACTGATGTGGATCTTTCTTTCTATCTGCTCTTTGATCCTGCATCTTTTGTAGTTGTAACTATTATTTCAAGAGCATTTACACAAAACTTAATGTGTTTTGTCCCATACTCTAACATTACAATTTGTGATGTGAATTACCTGAAAATGTTTCATAGTCACTGTCATGAACAAAGTACAGTCTCTGAAGAACCATAGTGGAAATTTTGAAATCAAAAGCCAGTATGTTATATCAGTAGAAGAGTCAAACAATGGAAAGTCCAGGATGGAATAACATATTATGAAAAAGATAGATTGCTACTCTTTAACCTTTACAATAGAGGAGTTCAATATTCTCTCTCTCTCTCTCTCTCTCTCTCTCTCTCTCTCTCTCTCAATCTCTCTCTCTCTCTCTCTCTCAATCTCTCTCTCTCTCTCTCTCTCTCTCAATCTCTCTCTCTCTCTCTCTCTCAGCACCAGCACCATCGCACAACCAAAGAGAACTGATGACAGAAATTAAAGGCCCTCTAGCAGCACTTGACTCCTGCAGTTTTGCCTTGAAAGTGACAGGGTGCGCTCCTGTCGAAATATCTGTGGTTGTAAATGTCACTTGGCTCCATTTTCACAAGTTATTTGAACAGAGTTTAAACTGCTTGCTTTGCTTCTTTGTCTTAGGATCATAGTGCTACACCCAGCCCTCATTATTAGGTAGCTGCAGAAGTCATCTGTATTGGTCTGATGCACCTGCCACATTTCCATGGAACACAGCATGCAGCGGCTTCAGTCACGTTCGAAATGTCTTGAGAGGCATCAGAAACCGATCGGTAATGGATTTTCACTTTCTCCACTACAGCCCAGATGGGATACAATGGTCTCAAATCAAGAGTGCCTGTGCTCCTTTCATGATTCCTAGTTCTCTGTAAAGAGACAGTCTGCCACTTCGTTCTTGGTGATTCGAACTTGTTTGGCCACACTGAAATGTCTGTGCCACATAATCCTTGTGTAATGTGCTGGTGCATTATTGTCATTCACTTCTACCATCCCAGCATAGATTTTTGAAGTTTTGTTGCCTTTCAAATGTGGAAAACAAATTACAACATGATACTCCCATTTTTAAGTGGGCTATACCATTTGGTTTCAGCTTCTCTACAGATGAGCTATGGTTCTGTACCTACAAACAAATTAAGTGATTAACTTAATTTTTTCAAAGTTATAATTAAAACTTTATTACTACTCATTGTGTACTTCTTTGGCGGTATTACTTGCATTGGAATACTTACAAAAAACATAAAATGGAACTGTCATGAAAGAGCCTTCAGGGATGTGGAATGAGAGACGGGCAGAAGCAACCCCTGCTGGAAAGTGCAATAATATCAAAACGTCACTAATGCATACCTGTTCTCATTGAGAATTGTGTGAATTACTTTTAGGTTACTGTATATACACTGTATACACACATTAATGTGACCACCTATCAAAAGCCTGAATAACCACGTTTTGCAGCCTGAATAACCATGTTCTGCAGTGTGAACTGTTGCAAGACATACAGGAAGAGTGTCAGTGAGGTTCTGGAAGGTACTGACAAGGATGGGGAGCCATGATGACTCTCGTGATGTGGTCAGCTGTGCTAGATTTCTCGATTCATGATCTGTGACATGAACAGCTTGATTGAGGTGGACCTGCAGATTCTCAATTTGTTTTAAATCTGGGTATTTGGGGGCCAGTGGTGTATAGTAAACTCATCCTGGCGCTCTTTGAACTGTGCATGTACACTACAAGCTGTGCAACATATTGCATTGTCTTGCTGGTAGATGCCATCGTGCCAAGAAAAAGAACTGCATGTAGGGATGGATATGGTCCCCAAGGATATAAGCATACCCATTGTCCCTTCGAGAATGATGTCATAACCCAGATAATTCCACAGAAGCATTCCTCAGACCATAACACTCTCTCCTGGTTGCACGGTGTATGGTTTCAGACATTACATGACAACAGCTGTCTGTTCGATGGAGCATAAAATATGATTCATCTGAGAAGGCCACCTGTCACCAATCAGTGGATATGCAGGTGTGGTATTGGCATGCAAATTCCAGCCTCCATTGCCAATGAACAGCCGTTAACAAGGGTGCACGGACCAGGCACATCCTACTGAGTACCATATGCGACAATGCTCTCTGAATGATTTTTTAGGAGACATTGTCAGTAGCCCCTCAGTTCATCTTGTCAGTCAGTTGCTCAACAGTCGCATGTCTGTTATCCATACACAACTCTGAAACCGTCATTCACCCCTGCCACCTATGGTCCATTGTGCACCACAGTTGCCTCAGTGCTGGTTTTGGATATGCCATTTTGCCATGCACAGTGTACTTCAACCACAGCAGCATGAAAACAGTTTACGAACTAAGCTGTTTTGGAAATGCTTCCATCCTTGACCCAAAAGCCAATGATCACACACTTTCAGATGTCTGATAAATTGCTCCATTTTCCCATTATGACACTGACTGCACTGTTTTCCATGTCCCCCTGACACACTTTGTATACCCTCCATTGCTAGTGCTGCCATCTGTGAATGGTTACTGCATGTTGATGTCGAACATAAGTGGTGGTCACATTAATGTGACTGGACTGTGTATGTATATGAGGAGGAAAAACAGGTCCTTTGAAGGAAAAAAAGACACTGGTCCTCTTCCTGCTCAGTAAATATCAATAGATTTAGACTTCGTATCACATTGTGGAATTCACATGGTATGTTGTGGTTTCTTGGCTGTGGATCTGAAATGTTGCTGATATACCAGAGTTGAACTGTTCTGAATGTGGCGCAAGGACACAGATTGTAACAGCAGACATTACTGCAGAATTGATGATCAAGGAAGGGTGTGCAAAGTTGATCCTTGAAGTGTTAACCAATTACTGGAAGGAGAAGAACCTTATTATTTATCAAGAACTTTTGAGGCACTTCACAATGACCCTGATTTTTTCAGACTACTGGTTACCTGTGACAAGACCTGGAATTTTAAGTGCAATCTGGAGATGCAATGCTACAGTTGCGAGTGGCACAGATTGTTATCTCTCTTCTCCACAAAAGGCATGTGTCAACAAGTTGAAAGTGTTTTTTAATTTTTTATTTTTTTTACTCAGTTCTGTTGGCAGAAGCAAAGTGTCAGCTGCATCAGAAGGGATATTGCCACTGTCTGGCAGCTGCAAACCCTGCCCACATGTCTCAGTGTATAACAAAACTGTACATGCCCATGCCAAAATTCTGCTCCTTTTCTAAGATGAGAGTTCATTTTTAGTATCAGTATTGGTGATGAATCATTTGATTACAAATGAGAAACCATTTTTAAGTGCAGAAGTGCTACAGCTCGTGTGTGTTTGTGTATTCCTTGCTCTTCTGTATATTATGCAAAATTTTCCAAATATTATCAGATTTAAAAGTGTTAAACAGTTCATTTGTGAAGGTTAAGAGTAAGACATTTATTTACGTAATTTCTGTATGGGTTATGGCAATTATTTGTAATCATTTCGTGCACCTTGGATAAAACATTATTTATATGTGCATTTTTTTGTTTCAGAGAGTATGATGACCTTACTACAGGTCAAATGATGCTACAAGATCTAGTTGAGCGTCAAGGAATACCGGTTTTTGAGAGTATACCAATTGCACTCAACTGCACTGCAAAAGTAAGATACAGATAACATTTTGCTTGTGAGTACATTGGCTGTTAAAGCTCTAAACAAGTCCACAAAGCTAGAGAACAATTTCATGGTAGTGTGAATGCATACAATACAAATTGAAGTTTGTCAAAATTGTTGCATACTGTGTTGCAATTTAAAGGCAAATATTATCACCTCCTGATCCAGCTCTGTATTTTCTAAGTACAGGAAATAGGTTACATTGGTCAGTGGAGTAATGGGATAAGCTGTTGTGTGAGAACAGAAAAACACATGGCAACCACTTTTATTTGAGAGTCAAAGGGAAATGTTGGAGGAAGGGTAAAAACTTTGTGGAGCTTAATAGTGTTTTATTATAATAGTCTGTTCCACTTATAAGATTTATTAACTTCGTGTGAATTAACAATGGTAGCCCATTTTCTTTTGAATTTCACTTCTAGGTGTTGCGGGACAACATTAGTGTGCAAGATTTAGGCTTGAATGATTTTGCTCAACCTGTCAAAATGGCCCATGTTCAACTAGGTGACAAACTTATGTAAGTAATATCTGTAGCACAGAGAGATTGTAGGAGTAAAAGTATGTCATCACATTTATCTCAATATTTTTCTTTTGTTTCAGAAAGCTGAAAGAAGCATTCGATGCCCTAGACACTGATAATACAGGAGAGATCAGTCTGGCAGATGTAAGTTACTTTCCTCCTCCTCATCCTCATTATTGTCACTGATAATTTTGCATATGGAAACATTGCAGTTGAACGAAATATACTCACCTTGCCATGAAAGATTGCTTCCACCCACCTCCCCATTAATGTATTACTGGACCACCTTTACCTCTAGCTAGACAGCATTATTAAAGATCAAAATCAGTTCTAATTAAAATATCTTAGAGTTGCGTTTCACATTACAAGCTACAGTGTCCAACTGCATTGATTGTTTGTTGTGAAAATACAAAGTAATGCATAAATGTAATTCTAATTCATTTATTAAATGAATAAACAATTACTATACTGATTATTTGTGATTATTAACAACAGTGTGCTGAATGTTGACTGAATTTTTAAGATTACTGCCCACAAGACACAAGTTTATAGGGTATATGGGTCATGAGGGCATGCAGGCATGTCGGCTGTTAAGTGTGCAGTAGCTAAAGGTTTGACTTACTTCACATCCATGAGGATAATTTAAATGAGGGAACAGGGCATACCCAACTAGAGATTGTGGTGCAAGTTCCTATTCCACTGACTAGCAGAGAGAGTTGAGAATGCCAGCCGTATTTATGGAGTTTCAATGAAGCCCACAGTTGCAGCATTGTCTCCAGAACATATCACAGCCCCACTGGTTCTTAGTCGGCTGGAAGCCTTGAACCAGAGGCTCTGAGGATTCTGTGACAATCTAGGCTGAGTTAACCCCTCTGTTAACTATAATCTGTTGTAGATCCCTTGAACAAAACACTGTGTCCAGTAGTTGGAAGAAATCACAAGTCATACGTGTCTACAAGAAGGGTAGCAGAAGGGATCACAAAACTACCATCCAATATCTTTTACTATCTGTAGTAGAATCTCAGAATATATTCTGAGGTCAAACACACTATCTCGAACAGAACAACCTCCTCCATGCCAACCAGCATAGTTTTTGAAAACATAGATCATGTGAAACCCAACTCACATTTTTCCTCACATGATAGCCTGAAAGCAGTCAACTAGATGCAGCAATTCTCAATTCTTGCTTAAGCTTGTGGCCGAGCATCATACCTGTGCTTATTATCAAAAGTATGATCATATAGGGGAATCAGATGAAATACATGGCAGGACTGAGGGTTTCTTGGTAGGTTGGACACAGCATGTTATCTTGGGTGGGGAGTCATCAACAGATGCAGAAACAACTTCAGATCTACCCGAGGAAAGAGAGTTGGGTCTGTTGCTGTTCATGTTGTATATTAATGATCTTGTGGACAATATTAATAGTTACCTCAGATTTTTCACAGATGATGAAGTTATCTACAATGAAATACAGTCTGAACGAAGTTGTACAAATATCCCGTCAGACCTTGATAAGATTCCAAAGTGGTCCAGTCATTGGCAGCTTGCTTTAAATGTTCAAAAATGTAAATAGTGCATTTCGCTGAATGAAAACATGTAGTACTATGAACGTAATAGTAGTGAGTCACAGTTGGAGTCTGTAAAGTCATACAAATACTTGGGTATAACACTTAATAGGGACAAGTAATGGAACAATCACATAGGCTCAGTTGTGGGTAAAGCAGGATATCAGACTTTCATTTATATTTGGAATACATGTGAAATGAAATGCAACTGGTCTACAAAGTAGATTGTGTACGTATCTCTAGTGCGACCCATCCTAGAATATTCTTAAAGTGTGTGGGATTCACACCAAATGTGACTATAAGGGGATATTGAATATAAATACAGAGAAGGGCAGCACGAATAGTTGGAGGTTTGTTTCACTTATGGGAGAGTCTCACTGAGAAGTTGAAAGAACTGAACTGGAAGACATCTCAAAAAGAGATGGAAACTACCACAATAAAGTCTACTGAGAAAGTTTCAAGAATCGGCTGTAAATGATGACTCCAGGTTCATACTACAACCCTCTGCACATTTCTTCGATAGGGATCATGATGATAAGATTAGATTAATTACAGCACACACAGAGCCAATTAAACAATAATTTTTCATGCCCTCCATAAGTGAATGGTACAGGGAAAAGCCTTAATAAATGGTAGAGTGGGACGTGCTATTGGCTACATATTTCAGTGGTTCGCAGTCCGTAGATGTAGATGTAAAATAAGGGGCTAGTTTTCCAAAGACCCATTGACCGATACCTTGCAGTACTAAAAGAATAAAATAAAGCCTTTATCCCATGCATTTAGGTGACATACCTCAGTTAAATTCATTTTAACTGTTTGAACCTCACATTGATGATGATTACTCAAAGCCTGACAGTTCATCTTCATTTCTTTTGCGACTGTTTGATGCACACGGTGTCTTCTCATCACTAAACAGATTGTTTACTCTGTCTGTGACTCACCTACTTTCTATGATTTGTAAGTAAACAATACATAAGCCATCAATGTTATGAGAATACTTCTGATGGCTCCAATCCAAATTCAGTTATTTCCACCAGCACAATAACTGTAGCAACGAAGTTCTTACGATCGCCTGCCATCTGATGACTTGCCCAAATTGACTATGTTTGTGACTAATTTAAAAAGATTGTTAGGTGACTGGCTGTAGTTTGTTCTCAAGTCAGCTGCTGTTTGTTCCTCTGTTGTGTGTGGGAAATATATAAACAATGAGGGTATTGTCATTCTCAACTAATAAACTCACAGGCACATTTGAGAAACTTCCTCACGTCAGCCACACTTCTTAAGCTTGTTGCCCATCGTAAATCCTCTGAATCAAACTATGTACTAGTTTGGACTCTATGTGGTTTTGGAGTGAATAATAAAATTTTAAGCACTTGTGTTCTGTGATTTCTAATTTTTCAGGTTTGCATGGCATTTAGGATTCTTACTGACCGAAAACTTTGTCTCTCGGACATAAGGAATATCTTGGCTACTCAGACAGGTTAGTTACTGTTTTATTATTTTACTGTTGCTATTGTACTTGATGCTAATGACGCATAGACTTAATTGTTTCACGTATCAGTAACTGGAGATAAACTGATTGGTGTGTCAGTTCGATAATGTGTCATTGTCGTCTTCAGTTCTGAAGAGGGGTTTGAATTCAGCTCTTCATGCTAGACTGTCCTGTACAAGCCTCATCATCTCTGAATAACTACTGTGACCTACATCAGTTTGAGGCTGCTTACCATATCCATACCTAGGTCTCTCCCTACACCTTCTACACCCACAGTTCCCTCCACCATTACCTTTCAAAATACTATCCATTCCCTTCAAATGCTCTTCAAAGTCCTTTGCTGTCTCTGACAGACTTACAAAATATTTGACAAACTTTAGAGTTTTTATTTCTTCTCCCTGAACTTGATTTCAT
The DNA here is from genome assembly GCF_023864345.2 of Schistocerca serialis cubense. NCBI lineage: Eukaryota > Metazoa > Arthropoda > Insecta > Orthoptera > Acrididae > Schistocerca > Schistocerca serialis. The sequence goes on along the minus strand of NC_064640.1, from coordinate 206,075,076 downwards.
TTCTAAAGCCCTCCTTGGTTTCATTTTGTGCCTGCTCGATTTACAGATTGAGTAACATAAGGGGAAGACTAGAACTACTGTTTCACTTTCATTTCTGTCAACTCTTATAACTGCCATGTAGTTTCTGTAAGAGTTACAAATGACCTTTTGTTCCTTACAGTTTATCCAGGTTCCTTTAAAAACTCCAAAGAGTGTAGCTCAGTGCACATTGTCTAAAGCTTTCTCTAAATCTACAAATATTTTAAATGTTGGTTTATCTTTTTTCAACCTGTCTTTTAAGATAAGATGTGGGGTCAGTATTGCCTCTCTTTATCTTACATTTCTCTGGAACCTCAACCGATCTTCCCCAAAGTCGGCTTCTGATTCTGTTTTTTCCAAAGCTATCTTAAATTTTCATGTCTGTGGCATCTGTCCTTACCTGGCACACCATTTTTCTGTGGTGTTATTACATTTGTCCTCTAGCCTTTTTGCATTTCCAATCAATCACTTTTTAGACAGCTGTATTCCCTTTCATGTGCTGTATTTGCTACATTTTATATATTCACTCTGTCAATTAAATTAAATATTTCCTGTGTTATCAGAGGATTTGTACTAGGTCTTTCACTTGTTATCTTCATTGAGACTGGATCTGCAGCTATGATTAATAGTTTAAATGACTTAGTGCCACCTACAGCTGTCATTTTTTGTATATTGGTTGTAAGATTGTAAAATTTTGATCCTAGACCATTACCAAGTATTTTACAAAACCTTACTAATGACACATTGTGCCATACAGCTCCCTGCTCCTTTTTGCATTTAAACAGCATCCATCACTACTGTGGCTGTTGAGTGCAGGTATTGCAATTTTCATTGTCCATTACTATGAAAGCACGTCACAGTTCCAAAAACTACAGACCTGTGCATTTCACATCCTGTAGCCCTCCAAACACTTAGTGGTCACACAATGTTTAATGTGAGCATATATTGTAACAGCTAAGTCACCTGCAGTTGCAGGCATAATAACTGTGGATAATATTTAAATATACCTGTATGGTGTAATGTGTTGTCAATCAGTTTTTGTAAATTGATAGATAATTGTACAATTGTACTACCAGTAAAGGAAAAATGACAGTTGCAGGAGGCAGTAAATCATTTAAATAAGCCTTTTTAGCAGTGTGGTACTCTGCTACTTGCACTTTCATCTCTCGAAGTTACCAATTCATTTTCTATTGCATTCTTTCCCCCCCCCCCCCCCCCCCTTTCTTGTCAAGCATTGCCTAATGATCTCATAAACTCTCAGCAACCTCTGGTTCTTTCAATTTATCCAGTTTCTATCTCTTTAAATTCTTAAGTCTTCATCGAGCGAGGTGGCACAGTGGTTAGCACACTGGACTTGCATTAGAGAGGATAATGGTTTAAACCTGCGTACGGCCATCCTGATTTAGGTTTTCCATGATTTCCCTAAATCGCTTCCGGTAGATGATGCGATGGTCCCTTTGAATGGGCATGGCCAACTTCATTCCCCATCCTTCCCTAATTTGATGGGACCAATAACCTCGCTCTTCGGTCCCCTCCCCAGAATGAATCAACCTTACCTTTTTGCAATTGTTTTCAGTTGTAATCTACAGGTCATAACCAATAAAATTATGGTCAGTTCACATCTGGAAATATTCTGCATTTAAAGTCTGGTTTCAAAATCTCTACCTTCGTTTTTTTAATTCTTAAACTAAGTATTAACAATGATTTAATTATACTCTGGAAAATTCTGCCAGGCAACTTCCACTTTCTTTCTTTATTCTCCCACCCCCCCCCCCCCCCTCTCTCTCCCCCAATTTCAGTCAGTGTTGCCCTACTAGTTTCCCTTCTCTTCCATTTCCTAGTATCAAATTCCAGTGATCTACCACAATTAAATTTTTTCTGTCCTCTAATTACCTGAATAATTTCCTTCACGTCATAATATTTTCTTTCAATCTCTCCATCTGTGGAGCTAGTTGACAAACATGTGCTACTCTTGTGTGTCTCAGCTTTGTGTTTACCATGACTATGATAATGCATTCACTATGATATTTGTAGTAGCTTACCTGTGTTCCTATTTTCTTACTCATCATTAAGCTTACTCCTGCATTACCCATTCTTCCCTGCCACCTCACTTCATTAAATCCCACTGCTTCTAACTTCAACCTGTCCCTTTACCTTTTTAAATTCTTTAACCTACCTACCCAGTTAAGAGCTCTAACATTTCACACTCTGTGACACATAGAATGTTTTTGTTTTTCCTACCAAGTAATCCTTGTCCAGTAAATCAAATGGGGAACTATTTTATCTCCAGAATATATTATCCAAGAGGACACAGTCATTAACCCATACATCAGAGCTGCATGCCCTTGGGAAAAATTATGGATGTAATTTCCCCTGCTTTCAGCTGTTCATGCCACCAGCACAGCAGAGCCATGTTGGCCAAAGTTAAGTTCAGATCAGTCAATCACTGACACTGCTGCCCCTGCAACTAGTGAAAAGGGTGCTACCCCTCTTAAGAACCATGAGTTAGTGTAGCCTGTCCCCAAATACCCCTCTGTTGTGGTTGTAGCAGAACAGTCACCCCACCTTGGGAAGGTCCATTGTTCATAGAGTGGGAGTAAAAAGGGGTGGGGGGATGGGAGATAACTGTTAAAGAATTAAATAGTCCAGAATTTTACAGTTGTAAAGTGATATATCATAACTGTTTGGTTAGCAGTTTATCGCATAAAAGTTATACTTTGCGTAGCGTTTCAAAAAAATTAAAATTTATGTGAACTGTTTAATTTGACACACCCAAAAATCACTTCTTTTTTGCAACTTACCAATATATTTCCCAGGCATAGAACTTACTCCAGCACTCATATATTCAACAAGAAATGTAATTTAAATTTACTCCATACCTACCGCTGAACTTTATTTTGGGAGTACGATACATAAGTACATTGTGTATTTACAAACTGAGGTGTCAGATTCTTAAGTCTTAACTGTAAAAAATGTTGTGTGAGATTACTATTATTATTTACTGAAAAAGACGTGTACTAGTAATATAGGACAAGTCAAATAACATGTGTTACGATCACTTTTTCTTCGTTTTTTTCTCTGCATGGGACTTTCAGACATCATATATGATTTTAGTCCTTTTCATACAGCTAGCTGTATATAATTACGATATGCAGTTTACTCCCAAAAATTTATATGAATACTGAAAAATGGAAAGTAAATATCAGAATGTAGTTTCATCTTCACAGCATAAGTACTGAATTTTTATCTGAGAGACTTCTTTACATTTGTATCTACGTTTCATTATTTAAACTTAAAAGTAATATTTGCAGTTGAGTTCTTCTGTTTTTTTATACTAAGAAATAATTCATAACTCTAAGAATTCATTTGTTTCACAAAAAAGTTTGGTGTATGAGGAATGTTTTTAGCTTACTTCTGAATACCCACATAATATTAATTTCCTTTTCTATTTAGATGGAAAGATTGTTGTGTACCTTTATTCCTTACTCAGTAACTCCCTTCTATACTATCATGAGAGCTGTAGAGTCTTGGTGGCAATTTTTTCTGTGTCTTGTCATAGTTGTGGATGTCACCATTTTTCTGAAACATCTCTATGTTGTTGATTATGACTGTAATCATGAAGTGTATATACAGGGTGTCCCTCCTAAGGATCTTCAGATGCATTTGCCAGACCAGTTTTGTACCATGAGAGCAGAGTTCCTCCTGGCATATACAGTGTTCAAATAACTTACAGGAATGCAGCTGGGTGATGTCATTGACAACCACCAATATTTCAACACATGCACACCCTGTAATTTTCAATGCAAAACTGTCCTAAAAATGTCAGGTTGTGCAACTGACTAAGTATGGGCGGTTGTCAATGAAGTCAGTTGACTGCATTCCTGCAAGTTCTTTGAACCAATTTGGCACCACCCTATCGAATGAGCATGTAAAGTTCTGCTTTAAAAGTAATTTTGTTTGTAACTGGAAACAAGATGACCCTTACTGCCAGTGCTGGACAGTGCATGAAATATCTGATGAGCAGTATTTGTTTGAGTTGACTCAAACTACATATTGCAGAAATGAAAGTGCAAATACTTACCAAAACACCAGAGAAAATGCATAGGACTCCTAGGAGGGACAGCTGATATATGGTACTGCAAGTGTAAATATCTAAAATGGCTAAAAGAGATATCTGCAGGATGTTCTTAAAGTAGCCCCACGTATTAATTTCGCTGCTTAGTTTTGAAGTCTGAAAAGTTTCTCAGTTTCTGCAACATTTCCTCAGTAGGTTATACCATAGGAGAGGATAGAATGGGAATGTGGCAAAAGCATTATTTTAATTGTGGAAATGCAAAACTTAGTGAATAAAGTTTATTCAGCAGCTAATAAATTTGCTCATTCCTTCTTAACCGATTGCCAATCTGGATGCATAAGAAATTTGTATGTGCAGTTTCTACAGTTTTCCACTTTCTTAGATCAGTTTCAGGAACTTGAAGTTTTTTTTTTTTATTTGTCACCTGGAACTACATAATATTAATTAAAAAAAGAGAATAAGGTTATTTACTATGAATCACTTGCATGCTTTATAAGTTGCTGTATTGGCTGTAACCTTCGTTGTGGTGTTTGGCATTTTGGTTAGAATAATTTTATCAGCAAGCACCACAGTTTTTCCCCAGTCTTGAATTGTAACTTTTAGATAATACCCCTGTGTGAACCATGGACCTTGCCATTGGAGGGGAGGCTTAAATGCCTCAGCAATATCGATAGCCGTACTGTAGGTGCAACCCCAATGGAGGAGTATCTATTGTGGAGCCAGAAAAATGTGTGGTCCCCGAAGAGGGGCAGTAGCTTTTTCAGTAGTTGCAGGGGCAACAGTCCAGATGATTGACTGATACGGCCTTGAAACATCAACCATAATGGCCTTGCTCTGCTGGTACTACGAATAGCTGAATGCAAGGGGAAACTATAGCTGCAATTTTTCCTGAGGGCATGGAACACTACTGTATTGTTAAATGATGATGGCATCCTCTTGGGTAAAATATTGCAAAGGTAAAGTAGTTACCCATGTGAATCTCTGGGCAGGGACTACTCAGGAGGATATCAGCTGAAATAAAACTGGCATTTTATGGAGTGGAGTGTGGAATATCAGATCCATTAATTGGGTAGGTAGGCTGGAAAATATAAAAGGGAAATGGATATGTTAAAGTTACAGTGTCAGCTAATGAAGTTTGGTGGAAGAAGTAACAGGACTTCTGGTCAGGAGAATACAGGGCTATGAATGCAGACTCAAATGGGCGTTAATGGCAGAGTAGGTTTTATAAGGAATAAAAACAAATAGCAATACAGTTCAGTTTTATGAACAGCATAGTGAACACTTTATTGTAGCCAAGATAGACATGAAGACCAACCCACCACAGTAGTAAAAGTTTATATGAGAATTAGTTCCACAGATGGTGAAGAGATTAAAGAAGTGTGTGACAAGATAAAAGAAATTATTCAGATAGTTAAGGGAGATGAAAATTTAATAGTGATGTGGGACTGGAATCGGATACTAGGAAAAGGAAGAGAAGGAAAAAATAGTAGGTGAATATGGATGAACTGTGGGAAAGAAATGAAAGGGGAAGCCACTTGGTAGAATTTTGCACAGAGAATGATGTAATCATTGCTAACACTTGGTTTAAGAATTGTGAAAGGAGGTTATATATGTGGAAGAGACCTGGAGACACCAGGTGGTTTCAAATTGATTATATAATGGTTAGACAAAGAGTTTGGAACGAGATTTTAAATTACAAGACATTTCCATGGGCAGATGTAGACTCTGACCCAAATTTATTGGTTATGAACATCAAAACTGAAGAAATTGCAAAAGGTAGGAATTTAAGGAGATGGGCCCAGGATAAACTGAAAGAACCAGAGGTTGTAGAGAGTTTCAGAGAAAGCATTAGGGACTGACTGACAAGAACGGCAAAAACTACAGTAGAAGAAAAAGAATGGGTAGCTTTGAGAGACAGAATAGTGAAGGCAGCAGAGGATCAAGTAGGCAAAAAGACAAGGAATAGTAGAAATCCTTGGGTTACACAAGATATACTGAATTTTGTCGATGAAAGGTGAAAATATAAAAATCCAATAAATGAAGCAGACAAAAGGGGATATTAACGTCTAAAAAAATGACATTGACGGGAAGTGCAAAATGGCTAAGCAGGAATGGCTAGAGGACAAATGTAATGATTTAGAAGCGCATATCACTAGGGGAAAAGATAGATGCCACTTACAGGAAAATTAAAGGGAAGCTTTGGAGTAATGAGAACCACCTGTATGAATATCAAAGGCTCAGATGGAAAACCAGTCCTAAGCAAAGAAGGGAAAGCTGAAAGGTGGAAGGAGTATATAGAGTGTCTGTACAATGGAAACGCTCTTGAAGGCAATATTATAGAAAGGGAAGTGGATGTAGCTGAAGATGAGATGGGAGATACGATACTATGAGAAGAATTTGACATACCTCTGAAAGATCTAAGTCGAGACAAGGCCCCAGGGGTAGACAATATTCTGTCGGAACTACTGATAGCTTTAGGAGAGCCAGACATGACAACCTTCTTCCATATGGTGTGCAAGATGTATGAGACAAATGAAATACTCTGACTTCAAGAATAAATTAATAATTCCAATTAAAAAGAAACGTGTTGCTAACAGGTGTGGAAACTACCGAACTATCAGTTTGGTAAGTCATGGTTGCAACATACTAACACACATTCTTTACAGAAGAATGGAAAAAACAGGTGGAAGCTGACCTGGGGATGATCAGTTTGGATTCCGGAGAAATTTAGGAACATGTGATGCAATACTGAGCCTACGACTTATCTTAGAAGATAGATTAAGGAAGGGGAAACCTACATATTTAGTATTTGTAAGCTTAGCAAAAGCTATTGACAATGTGAACTGGAATACTCTTTCAAATTCTAAAGGTGGCTGGGGTAAAGTAAAGTGAGTGAAATGCCACCTACAACTTGTACAGAAACCAGACGGCAGTTATGAGTGTCGAGGGGCATGAAAGGGAAGCAGTGGTTGAGAAGGGAGTGAGACAGGGTTGTAGCCTATCCCAGATGTTATTCAGTCTGTATATTAAGCAAGCAGTAAAGGAAACAAAAGAAAAATTTGGAGTAGGAATTAAAGCCCAGGGAGAAGAAATAGTAAACTAGTCGTTAAATAAAACACAAGTACGACAAGATGGGGTATTGATGGTGTATTCATTAGCTCTGTAAATGGGGAGGACATGATCTTCTGATAAACATTTGCATAATTAAAAAGATGTAAAAAAATGACATAAATCAGTAAATGAAATAGATGCAGATAAGTAGCTTCCAGGGACAAATGCTATAGTGCAATGCTGTCGTCTGAGATACCATTATGATGAAATCACGTGAAGGTATTATTAGTTTTAATTCAGAGGTTCATTGTAAAAATTTATATTTTCTGTGAGGTATTAACAGTTTCTGTAATTTTAAATATATTGAAATACTGTTGTGTCACTGGATTCACCTCATTTATCCGAGATCACCAATATATTCAGATTTGCATTAATATGTAACTGTGATTTGGTGTCAAACTTCAGAGAGTTATAACTTGGCCGCCTTTAAGTGTGTCTGACATTCTGACATTTCTTGGGGCATTTTGAGCCCTCCTAAGCAACCATCTGTCGCAAAAAATTCCCAATACTGGGGTTTGCCCACTCCCTGTTATTTGAAATCTGCCAGGAAGTTTAATATCAGTGCACACTCCACTGCAGAGTGAAAATCTCACTCTGGAAACATCCCTGTCCTTTGCTGGCACTCTGGCATGTAGCTTGTCCGGGACAGTCACCTAGCCAGAAGCTGCCACGGTGTGCCTAGAGTCCGTGGGTCCCACGTCGTTCCTAGAGTCCTTGGGTCCGCTAATGTTCAGCTGTACAACAAATTCATCTTACATCATAGCAGTACTGGGTAGCTGATTAGCTCACTTATATACGCATGACGATACAAATATTAGAAAGTCTCTCCTGAAAGTATTTGTATGGAGTGTAGCTATGTATGCAAGTGAGAAATGGATGATAAACAGTTTAGACACTGAGAGAATAGAAGCTTTTGGAATGTGGTGCTACAGCAGAATGCTGAAGATTAGATGGGTAGATTGTGTAACTAATGAGGAGGTACTGTGTAGGACTGAGGAGAAAAGAGATTAATGGCTCAATCTGACTAGAAGAAGGGATTGGTTGGTACGACACACTCTGAGACATCAAGAGATCACCAATTTAGTAGTCAAGGGAAGTGTGAGGGGTTAAAATTGTGAGAGGGAGACAAAGAGATGAATACAGTGAGCAGATTGATAAGGGTGTAGATTGCAGTAGATACCCGGAGATGAAGAGGCGCAGCATGGAAAGCTGCTTCAAACCACTGTTTGGACTGGAAACAACAACAACAACAAATCAACAGAAAATAATTAATGTAAGCTAGAAAATGGGTAACCCAAGGATTGAACCCTGGGGTTCCTACACTTTTTACATTTCCTCATTGTGAATTTATTCTTAAATATGACATTGTTAAGCCAACTCTGTTACCTGTTGTGCATGTAGGTTTCTTGTAGAGCAGGCAGTTGGTCTTACATGCCATTCTGGGAGATATTCTTTAAGCAGTGTTACCTTCTACGCACTTGAATGCCTTAGCAAGGTCACGGTAAATACCCACTGGAGAATCTCTGCCTCTCTCGCCGTTTCTTTTCCTCCTGCTGCCCCTCCCACCCCGTCCCACTTCCCCTCTCCTTGGCCCATTACTCGTGATCATTATTCCACCCCTCACTCCATTACTCACCCCACCGCCCCCTTACTCCATCCCCCTTTCTCCTCCCGCCGCCCCCTTACTCCATCCCCCTTTCTCCTCCCGCCGCACACTCCCACCAGTACTCCACCCATCTCTTCTCTTTATGAGTAAATATGATTAATCTTATAAGCTATAGTTGGAAAGTTGAATGCTGTAGAAATTAACTACATAATTGATTCAATCAAGTGATAAACTGTAATTAAAAATAGTGATTGGTTACCATGGAAAAAACTTACATATGGTATTTTCTTTGCAGGTTTAATAGGAGATGACGTAAAGGATGTACCCCTGGAACAAATAAAAGTAAACTTTGAGCAGTTTTGTGCTATCGTAGCAGAATTCAAGTTTTGTGAAAGTGAGGCTCAGAAACTTTGGGACTTAGTCCTAGCCAAAACCACTCGCCTTCTTCAAGCGTTTGTTACTTCTGTGGTGAAATTACTAGGTATCTTTAGATATTTAGCCCCAATGAATCTGCCCATACAATAAAGACATTTCTGTTGCACACTGAAAGGAAGAAATTCTTTTCAGAAGTTTTTCCTTTGCTTTTGACAAAGACTGTGACAGTCTTTTTAGTTACATTTGGCTTTTTCTTCACGCCATGAAAGTTATTGTTTTTAGGTGTTTGGTTTTGTGCTGCAAAGGACTACAGTTCCACTTTTAATTTTATTGCTTATTTTAAAAATTTATTTTCTTTTGCACCAGTTACATTCTTATTATATATAATCTCTGTTTGTCTTTGTGTGTGTGTGTGTGTGTGTGTGTGTGTGTGTGTGTGTGTGTGTGTGTCATGCGCACTCACAGCACACATTAAAAACAGACCTAAGGAATTTTGTTAGTAAGTGAATAAAGATCCTTTGTGATATCGCATAGAATTAGTAACATTTTAGAAACTGGAAAATGACAGTGTAAAATTTTCTACACTATTATTTGTAGAGTTTACAGAGATGTAGTTTTCAGTATTTCTTAGCAGTTTAAGTGGTACTGCATGTTGTAGAATGACTGTATAATGTCAATGTCAACCAAATCAATAAAGTTTAATATTAACAGTGCTTGATAATTACTAGCAAAAATTAGGTAAAATGATTATTTTTCCATCCTAAGTGGCATTGTACTTGCAAATACACTAAAATGATGTTTCATAATTATTATTATCCTCTGTGACAAAGCATAACAGTAATCGTTAGCGAAGTTATTCATTGGCGTTATTGTGGGAAAAGATCCTCAGGAAGTTGCGTATCCACTTGAAAGTATTTAACTCAGGTTCTGATAATAGAATGATTCTCTCATGTTTTGTTAATCAACATCCTCCATAGACTAACTGCATTTTCGCATTGCCCTTCTAATGTATCACCACCTGCCTGTGTGACAATTTCATTTCAAATCCCTACAAACTGTTACATTCAGGTATTTGTATGAGTTAACTAATTCCAGTTCTGACGCATTAGTATTGTAGTCATAGGATACTAATTATTTTTTCATTTTGTGATGCACATAATTTCTTCCTTCTGTAAATTTAAAGCAAGTTGAAAATCTTGGCAGCATTTTTAAATAATGTCAAGATCTGATTGAGCATGTGTACAGCATTTTCTAGAGAAATGCCTCATCTGTAAAAGTGTGAGGTTGCTATTAATACTATCTGCAAGGTCACTAATATGAAAGATGAACTGCAAGGGTCTAACCACACTTCCCTGAGGCACACCAGAAGTTACTAGCTCTGTCAGTGACTCTCCATTCAAGACAACAGGCTTTGCCCTTCACACAAATAAATCCTCAGTCCAGTGACAGATTTCATTTAATGCTACCATATGCTTGTGCTTTTGTTAGTAAGCATTGGTGTGATATTGAGTAAAATGTTCTTCGAAAGGCAGGAATATTGCATCTACCATACTGCTTCAATCCATGGCTTTCTGGCTGTGACATGCGAAAAACGCAACTTGTGTTTTGAAGAACCAATGTTTGTAGCATGCAGCCTGGTTGCATTCTCTTAGAACATAGTCTGTGCTCAAATATGATGTTGATATTCCAAGATTCTAAAACCGGTTCTGTGAATCAATTATGCTACACTTGCGCTAAGTGCAGTGTTTTCTCAGAACTATTATTACATTTTTTTGTGTTAGAGATGATTGCAGTATATTATTGTTAAGAGGGGCTACCTCGGCAGCAAATTCTGGATACTGTCTGATATGGTTTTTCAGTGACACTAACACTAAAAGCTGTTTTACGTATCTTTGCAATGGTGCAAAAATTATACTTGGGCAGTGCTTCTGAAACCATTTTTAAAGAAACATTTGGAAACAGTTAAGCATTTCTGCTCTTGTTTTGCTACCCTTAATATCGGTTCTCATATTATCCATATGTGTATGACAATATCTTTGGTGTCACTGACAGTTTTTATGTACACCCAGAATTCCTTGTAGTTTTGAGAGGTCTTTTGACCAGATTTGGTCGTAGTATTATTATTATTATTATTATTATTATTATTATTATTATTAGTAGTAGTAGTAGTAGTAGTAGTAGTAGTAGACGAAGGCTTTGAACATTCCCATTTTATCTACAAAATTCATTTCATCCAGAAATTTTCTTTTGCCGTCAGCTTTAAGCCTCATTTTGCACATAGTACACACTAGTCACTGTTTTACTGTTTGCTTAAAGAGACTTCATGCTGTGAAGAATCCCTCACAGTTAGAGTTGTTCTACCAGGTACATATTTGTCCAGTGCTTGTTCAACTGTTCTTCTGAATGTTAGCCCTAATTCCTCTTCATGCTTCTCTCCAGAGATAAAGTTAGAGGTTCATCCTCAAGACATGACTCGACTGCCTTTTTATGTAGGTTACTGAACATGTAGATCTTCCTGCATGTTTTAGTTGCTCTCTGTACTTCAGTAATAACAGTTTCAACTGTTGTGTCACAGTCGCTAATAAGAGTTTCATTGGGGGATACTCTCAAAGAAGTCAGTTCTACTTACTCTCATCAGAATTACTATATTTTCACTGTGGGTAGGCTTATGAACTATATGTTACAGGTATTTTTCAGAGAAAGTGTTTAGTAATGTGTCACAGGATCCTTGGTCTTGCCCTCCACTTAAAAACCAAAGTCACACCGGAACTTTGCAGTCACAGAAAACATGTCTGAGCTCAATCATGTGGAACTCGTATATATTGAGAATTAAGCCACTACATGCTGCAAAAAGAAATAGAAGAGAAAGCAGTGATGGGAGAAAAAGTAACTTGGAAGTAGTTCTACTTTCAGCTATACTAATATGCTAAGAGAATGTGCAGCAGAGCCAGATGAATATAGGAATCTTTCAATGAATTGGTGAATCTCTTTACACCTAATGTACACAGAAAAGATACTGTTCATATAATCATTGGCTTTTATTTCCTAAGATACTGTAATTGATCCATAAACATGAAAAGAGTAAGATACAAGACTGTAGGTAATGCTGTTATCTATTTCTGGAAAAAAAAAAAAAAAAAAAAAAAACTAACCAGCTGTGGTGTTACGACCCTGCACTGACACTTTGTCAAATGTTTTGATAGCTAATTGCTGAAGGAGTATGAAATATGTAACTACTCCCCTGAGTGCACTTCAGCAGATGATTCCTTTCATTTGTCTATCCTGATATGCTCATATTTGTACGGTGTCACAATATCAGTTGTTGACATGCCTGCATGTTGGGAAGCCACATGGTGCAATATATTGAGCGAGTGTCAATACTTCTAAAGCTCTGCAGCCTCCTTCAGTATAGAGGGTGTTCGGGCTAGAGGGATACAAACACATTTTTGTGTATTTCAGTACCTATTAAGGTTTATAACTTTATTTATCTAGCATTGTACACAGGATCTCGGACATTTTTAGGCATGTTGGTACAATTCAGTGTGGGAAGCATTTGTAGCTTGACATATATCAAAACGGTATGCATTGTTACTTTGTGCCGGGAAGGGCTCTCAACAAGGAAAGTTTCCAGGCGTCTCGGAGTGAACCAAAGCGATGTTCTTCAGATATGGAGGAGATACAGACAGGAACTGTCAATGACATGCCTCTCTCAGGCCACCCAAAGCCTACTACTGCAGTGGATGACCGCTACCTACGGATTATGGATCGAAGGGACTCTGACAGCAATACCACCATGTTGAATAATCCTTTTCATGCAGCCACAAGAAAGACCAAGAAAGACTCAAACTGAGCGCAATAGGCTGCGTGATCTGCAACTTCACTCCCAATGTCCATGGTGAGGTCCATCTTTGCAACCACGACACCATGCAGCGCAATACGGATGGGCCCAACAACGTGCCAAATGGGCTACTCAGGATTGGCATCATGTTCTCCTCACTGATGAGTGTCGCGTGTCGCATATGCCTTCAACAAATCGTCTGAGACGTGTTTGGAAGCAACCCAGTCAGGCTGAACACATTAGACACACTGTCCAGTGAATGCAGCAAGGTGGAGGTTGCCTGCTGTTTTGGGGTGGTATTATGTGGGACTGACAAATGCTAGTGGTGGTCATGGACGGTGCCATAATGGCTGTACGGTACGTGAATGCCATCCTCCAACCAATAGTGAAACCATATTGGCAGCATATTGGCGAGGCATTTGTTTTCATGGACGACAATTCGCGCCCCCATCATGCACATTTTATGAATGACTTCCTCCCAGATAGAGACATCGCTCGACTAGAGTGACCAGCATGTTCTCCAGACACGAACCCTTCTGAACATGCCTGGGATAGATTTAAAATGGCTGTTTATAGATGACGTGACTCACCAGCTACTCTGAGGGATCCACACCGAATCACCATTGAGGAGTGGGACAATCTGGATCAACAGTGCCTTGGTGAACTTGTGGATAGTATGCTACGACAAATACAGGTATGCATCAATGCAAGAGGATGTGGTACTGTATATTAGATGTACCAGTGTGTACAGAAATGTGGACCTCCACCTCTGAAGCTCTCTCTGTATGGTGGTACAACATTCAATGTGTAGTTTTCATGAGCAATGAAAAGTTCGGAAATGATGTTTATGTTGATCTCTCTTCCAATGTTCTGTACAGGTTCCAGAACTCTCGGAACTGAGGTGATGCAAAACTTTTTTTGCTGTGTGTGTGTGTGTGTGTGTGTGTGTGTTTGTATTATCTTCATTTACTACTTACCTAGTCTTTTGATACACACTTAAATTTGCGACAACAATCTCATTGGTGTGAACTTGTGTGTCGAGGAGTTGAGTTTATTTTGACTGCTTATGCTAGTCTTTTCTATTAGACAAACAAGCCAATTTTCAAGTCGTTGGTGAAGGAGAGGGAGCTGTGCCAGTAAGTGAAAGTGTTTGTCTCCTAGCGTGGGAACCACTCAAAGTATATTGAAATATGGACAGCTAAGATGATTGTTCTTGTAGCTCACCGAGTATGAAGATGGCACATGCGTTGTTTTATGTAAATCCCTGGAATTAAATGAGAGGTACTGAGATAGTGTAGAGCTTTTAGAAGTTCCACTCAGTTGGTGGATAACTGGTTGCATGTAAAAATTGCCTTGCTTTTCAATGTAACTGTTCAACACCAGTTACATGTTACGCATGGTTAAGTGTGCCATATTGGACCCCATGATTGTTACAGCAGCAGTATTGTGACTGTCAGGTTTCAGACCACACACATGCACTTAGATATGGTATTTGAATACTATAAATAATTTTAAGGAAAACTTAGTGGGCAGCACTGAAGTAACAGTGATATTCAATGGAAGATTCTGTGATGGAAAGTAATAATAGGTGCCTGAGGAGCTTCTGCAGGCAGGTAATTTGCCATAACACCTGACAGAGCTCCAGGTTTCATCTATCAGATTTTTAAGGTGTCTTTGGTCACTTGCACCTTGGTTGCATCCACAGTTCACAATAAAAGTAAACAGTAAAACTAATTCAGTCGATTAAGGCAGAGTGGTTTAGAGAAAAGTTCTTGAAAATTCACTCAGTTGAAATATACGATGACCCTAACATTAGTATTAAATTAAACATATTTTTACGTGATTTTGCATTAATTTTCCAAAAAGAATTTGTATAAAAATACAAACTCTGCAAAATTGCTACAGATGCCAGAGGAACTTTATTAATGTAGTGTAGGCCCACAATGGAGCATTTGAGTAAGTCCATACTCACTACTTTCTTCAGAGTGGTGTTTAGACATACTTTCTTGTGTCCTTTCTTTGTTCCCAAAAGATTTTTTGTTCTCTCCAACCTGGCTGCCTTTTCTTTGTTGCTAATGGAGTATTGTTTTTGACTAAATGTTTTTTTAGTTCCTTGTATTCTTGCTCCTTAGAATTATCTTCTCTTCTGTCTTCAGTTTTTTTGTAGTGTTATTTTTAACTCTTCAGACCAGTCATTATTAGTTTTATTTTTTCCAAGAGATTGGAGTAGTGTTTCACTAACCTGGTTTGTGATAGTAATGACATATGACAAAAAAGGTAGTTCCAATTTTTGCATTATATTTTTACTTCAATATTAGATTACTTTGACCTATAATATTTGTGAAAAGTTATTGAACGGTGCTCAGTGGCGGTTACAGAAAACCTCGAGGAGGAGGAGGAGGAGGAGGAGGAGGAGGAGGAGGAGGAGGTGCTACCTTTATTTTTACTGTAGTAAAAAATAATCAAATCACATGCAAAGTTTAAGAAAGTTTTATTTAAACTGATTATACACACATACAAGACAATGCCATCTTATAATATAAAAAAGTTAAAATTGTTGTTCTCTTCCTTAAATGATGAATTCTATGTGCCTATTCTTCCTGGCAAATTGATTAATTACGTGTCTTGTAGCAATATTTTTACTGAGAAATTACTATGAATTACTAGTATTAATGCTTCACAATCAACTGATCACTCTCGCTCTTGACTAATCTACATGCCTGCACTTACTACCAGTAGGACTTTTCACTTATTCATTCTTCAGTCTTGATATTTCTGCTTCTGGATGTAAACTAGTTTCCTATTGAGTGAATAGTCTGTATGTATAATTCTATGCATCAAAGGTTCTCTGTACAAGAAAACAGTAGAATATTCACCACTTTTCTTGAACAAGTGCCAGATAGAATAACGTATCAAGATCACTAGAATGGCCGCGACTTTTCTTATAGGTATGTGTTAGCTATCTATGTGCCAGACAGAAACACATTTTATATGACGACATGGACACACATGCTGCATAGGAAAGTACAACTACTTGATAACTCGATTCAGTTGAGTCGACTGATAAAAGAAACAAACCAATAGTGTGCGGACTGAGTAGTGGGGTTGGTGCAGGTGGCCACTATAAGTGGACCTGTGAACTGTATGGACATTGGATTTCTGAAATCGTGTGCATCATGAGTGAAAGTACATGAATTAGAAATGTAAATACAACTATAAAGGTATTTAATAAAGCATGCAGAGGTTCAATCAAGATAGGTCATTGAGAAAAAATGCTACAGTAGGCTGTAAAGTCACTTTAATAAAAGAGTTGTCATGGGTGAGACATACTGTTGAGACAACTGAATTAATATGAAGTATAATTTACAGAAAATATAGGTGATGGTTCTGGTGCTACAAAAGAATGCTGAAGATTAGATGGGTAGATCACATAACTATGAGGAGGTATTGAATAGAATTGGGGAGAAGAGGAGTTTGTGGCACAAGTTGACTAGAAGAAGGGATCAGTTGGTAGGACATGTTCTGAGGCATCAAGGGATCACAAATTTAGTATTGGAGGGCAGTGTGAAGGGTAAAAATCGTAGAGGGAGACCAAAAGATGAATACACTTAGCAGATTCAGAAGGATGTAGGTTGCAGTAGGTACTGGGAGATGAAGCAGCTTGCACAGGATAGAGTAGCATGGAGAGCTGCATCAAACCAGTCACAGGACTGCAGACCACAACAGCAACATAGGTGATGGTTCAAATAGTTAGTTTTTCAGTTAGTGCAGATGAAAAAGCAGTTCAGTGAAGTAGCAGTGTGTTGTAAATTTAGTGTAACAAAAATGTCATTCACATTTGTTTTTAAAATATAACAAATACCTCTTAATAATTGTTCTTTAGCATTTTAACATTTTTTCCATATGTGAAATTTCACTTTGAAATGTTTAGAACATAATTAATTAATGAAATTGCTTCAGAAGAATTGAAATTGCCTCTGTGAAGCTGACACCCCCCCCCCCCTTTCCCCCAACTAGCAAAAAATTACCAGGCATTTTCACTTGTTGATGGTCCTCTAAAAATTTTGTGGAGATTTACTGGAGCATTGTCACTGTGTGAAACAAACTGTTTACTTGACAGGTGATTTTAATGCAGGCACAGTCATCATAGTCATGGTAAGCTATGAAACAATTTCATACTGTCAGTATGTTTGATAGTATGTGACGGTCCATGATTCAAAGAGTATAGTGTTCTAAATGAAATAGTGGACATTATAAACATCACTTACGAGCTTCTGCTTAGAGAATGTATAAAACCTCCAGTCACAGATAATCAACAAATTGAAGATGATTTTTTTTTTTTTTTGGGTGTGTTCATTGGTAAGGTATTTCTGCTGTGCCATGTATAATCCATCATGAAATTAATCAGCAACAATTAACACAGGGATGAGAACGATAGTGATGCTCAAAAATACAAAATTCTGAAGGAAAAATTATGTAGATAATCTTGTAGTCGAAATTTCTCTCCGAAAGTATACAGTTACGAAACACTTCAGCAATCTGCCTGAGGGACTGGAAAGTGCTAAACAGTAATAATGTATTTAGATTATAGTGAAAGATACGTCTTCTCAACTGGAACGTGCATACCAGTGTATCTATTGTACAAAGAATAGTCGAAATCAAGTGGGGGAAAATACTGCAGGTTACTTTTTCTTACTGTAAAATCAGGACAATAAATGTGCATAGCAATAGAGCAATATTCGAAATATTGAACTTCATCTGCAGGGTTCTAGGTCATCTTTAAAGTTAAAATATCTAGTTGTTGAAGCTAAAAATTGATGCAGATAGAGATGCTCTCCCTAACCCTATATGATCATCAAGCAGTAGTGATTTTGGAGCAGAAATTTTGCTTATGAGGGAAGATATAATGATCAGCACTAAACATTTGATATTTTTGACCGAGTGAGTTTCAGTGAATGAACTGTCATGATGTGGGTGGAGGAATTGTAGTCATCTTTCAGAATATCATAAACAGTACCTAATGATCACTGAGCTGTTGTCGTCGATGTGAATTCAATTGCACCTTGGTTATTTGGATGGAGAGCTGTTATATTAAATCTGTAGGCCAGCATTTACAAATGGGTCTCATAGACATTCACCTCCTTTAGTCAAAATTCATGATGCTTGACAGTTTGGATAACAGTTTGCGAGAATGTTGCCGAAAGCCTATTAAAATGCTTAACATAATGTAGTGTGTTTTCTCATTCATTAGTCAAATGAGAACTTAACATCCCAAGCATATTCAAACAGCTAAAGAAAAAACCTCACAAATGTAAACTGCACTTATTCTCATTTTGTGTTAAACTGAGAGAGAATTCCATTCTGAATTCTTAGTCTGACAAAAAATGCACCAAGACTTTGTGCCTGCCTGCCTACACACACACACACACACACACTTGTTGGTGTATGTCATGAGCTAAACAGTGTAGTGTCATAAGAATACACACCACAGTCAGTTTCTGGTATATCTGCAATATAAGCTGGACAGATTAAACACACAAGGTCAAAGTCTGCAGATGATTTATCATTACAGAGAACTCCTTAGCAGTCTACAAATGGCACTGAGATTGTGAACGACTGTTCAGTGATGGTTGGCAGAGTACAATAATATTCAAGACAGTCATCCTTCACTCCTCGTTTCCAGCAACAGGTCGGGTTTGTGTTTGATGGACACCCAGAGAAACACACATGTTGGACTGTTTACTTTCTACAACTAAACCTGGAAATGGCTCGTTGACGGTGCGGGCTGCAGTTTTTGTGTGTTCCATTGGTATTATTGTTACCCTCGAGGGACAAATTATGGTAGAGGATTATTCTGACATTTCAGGTGACAGTATGAATTGTATGGTATTCACATTGTTTCCTAAAAATACTTTTTCCCTCAGGGATGATAGTAGCACACATTATCATGCCTGCTCTGTTGAGGCTTGCTCTGTCAGAGTTTGAACATGGTGATGCACTCACACATTCCCTGGTCTGACCAGTTTGGTGTCTTAAACATGACCAAACATTTGTGAGCAGTTTTAGTGTATGTTAAAGTTATTGTTGTTTGAAGTCAGAATGAGATGGCTGTAGCATTTAACCTTTAACAGTTGTCGAGAGTCAGCTGGCAGTATCCCCTAAAAACAATTTGTCCAAATGAAACTACAAAGACTTAAAACAGCTATGAATGTACATGGGAGGTAGACAAAGAGAGGTTTCAGTAGATAAGAAGTTCTTCAGTAAGGAAATGAGTTGCAACAAAATTTTTTGATGACCTACCCATTGATACAAAAGTTTGACAGACAGGAAAGTAAAATTTGAAAACAAACTGAGAAAGTTTCTCTTTGACAATGTCTTCCATTCCGTGGGAGAATTTCTATTATTGTAGTGTGTAAAAAGTGGTGGGTATGGGCTACTAACTTACATCTGTATATCTTTTTTTGCTTAAAAAATGATGTTCATCATGTCATCATTTATACAAATTAATTTGCAAAGTGAATCATTACGATTTATCATGGAAAATGACCAATGGACCAGGAAACTAACAACGAACCTATTTTCCTGTGGAGTGGAGGGGGAGGGGGAGGGGGGGGGGATTTTAGTGTATTTTCATTTCACTGCTCAATCTGCACAGCTAATTGTAAGTGAATTACACACAAAAGTATTAAATTGGACCAACATAGCCATTGCATATAGTAAGTCCTGTAAACAAGTAAAAATGTACTAAAATTTGTGTGTTATTGATTACAGAGTGGGCTATATCATCCAGGCCACTGAGGTCCCTACCTCTTGGTGCTGCTGCAAACGGTCAAAACAGTTCAGTAAGGGATGTTTACCTTGGAGGCTCATGCCATAACACAACATGGAGAGAGGATATAGCAATTCCAATGCTGAAGTAAGTACCAGAAAGTGTTACTGTGTAACTTTCTTGGCTTTTTGATCATAGGTATAATCTCGTTATTCATAAAGTACACAAATTAATGAGGTTCTTTGTACACATAAGAATATCTTTAAATTTCCTCACCTCACAATCTTCAGGTTTCAGTTCAGCTAACTGAAAAACACAATTTGTCATTTTGAATGTTTTTTTTTTTTTTTTTTCAATGATTGAAAAGTTTTTGGAAGAAAAGAATAATTTTCATCTATGTTTGTAAGATCTCTCGCCTTCTTCGTCATATCTATAAGACAAATACATATATCATGCACTCAGTGTGAAATATGCCTGTGTATAGTGTTTATGTGTTACACATTTCCCAGCTCACGAAGTACTTAGTGCGGCAACATAAATAATAAACAGTTACTACACATTATTGTGGTCAAAAATATTCTTTGCATGCAACTGAGGTATCTTTAGTGTGGCCTGTAAGTGTAGATGCTTTTTTTTTATTTACTAGACTCTTCCCTTCACCAATGTCATCGTGGATCCTCTTGCTACCTCCAACACCTTGGGCAGCCATTATACCGAAGTTTTGAGCTCTTCCCACTATCACCCTGCCTTCCTCCATTGGAAATGAGCAGAGGCAGCTTGGGCAATACCCTTCTCTTCTTCGCATCATGAGTGCTACAATGCTGCCTTTACTATGAGGGAGCTAGTTCATGCTCTGTTCATCCTAATCCTCTGCACCAGGGCCAGACACCATCCACGTTCAGATGTTGCAGCACCTTTCTCTTGCAGTCAAGCACTTCCTGCTCAACACATACAACCACATCTGGGTGGAGGGCACATTTCCTGGATGCTGGCATGAAGCCACACTCATAGCTATAGCTAAGCCTGGTAAGGACAAAAACCTTCCTTCTAGCTGCTGGCCCATCTCTTACCAGCTGTGTTTGCAAGGTGATGGAATGTATGATTCTGGTGTGGTGGCTCGAGTCTCACCATTTACTAATGAATGCACAGTGTGGATTTCGAGCACAGCATTCTGCAGTTGACCATCTTATTAATTTTGCCACCCATGTCATGAATGGTTTTCTGCAGAAATCCCAGACTGTGGGAGTGTTTTTCGATTTGGGGAAGGCCTAGGACGCCTGCTGGAGTTGTGGTATCCTCCGTACTCTTTACACGTGGGGCTTCCATGGGCACCTGCGTTATTTTCTTTGAGCATTTTTACAAAACTGAGTTTTCAAGATGCGTGTGGGAACTGTGTTGTCGGACACCTTTATCAAGGAAAATGGTGTGAATCAGGGTTCTATCCTGAGTGTCATCCTCTCTGCTATCACCATTAACCCTATTATGGCCTGTCTCCCGCCGGGCATCTCGAGCTCTCTTTTTGTTGACGATTTTGCCGATGGTCTTTACCCCTGGAGCATTAACAATGGATTTCGCTTTTCCACCGATAAAACCTTCTGTATGAATTTCTGGTGCCAAAAATGATTTCTGCCACCATCTCTACACCTTTGGCCTGTGGCCCTTCCATTAATGAAACTATGACGTTTCTGGGGCTCATGCTCGATAGAAAACTGTCTTGGTCCTCCCATGTCTCTTACCTGGCAGCCCGCTATATGCGGTCCGTAGATTTCTTACGTGCCCTCTCTGGTACTTCCTGGGGTGCCGACTAAACCACCCTCCTCCATTTGTACCGGTCCCTTGTCCATTCAAACTCGACTATGGGTGCTTTGCTTATGCATGTGCATGCCCATCCCTCTTATGCTGTCTCAACGCTATCCACCATCATGGGGTTCGTTTGGCCGTGGAGGCCTTTTACACCAGCCCTGCTGAGAGTCTGTATGCTGAGGCTGTTGAACTACCACTGTCCTACCACCATGAATTTCTCCTCAGCATGTATGTGTGCTGTTTGTCTGCCATGCATGGCCACCCATCCTATGCCACCTCCTTTGACGATTCCTTTGATCTTCAGTATGGTGCTCATCCCTCTTCTGTTACCTCCTGGAGTCCACTTTTGCCACTTACTGCGGCGGCTTAACTTCACACTACCTGCAACGTTCCCAATGGGTGTGAGCCCTTCACCACCTTGGCTACATGAAGTGGCCCATGTTAACCTTGGCCTTTAGTCACTTCCTAAGGACACCACTCCAGCCTCGGTCTATCACCTTCAGTTTCATGACCTTTGCATGGCACTTTGTGATAATACCTTTGTATACACTGATGGCTCTCGGACTGACTGTGGGGTCAGGTGTGCCTTCGTTGTTGGCACCCGTGTCTTTAAATATCGGCTTTCAGCACACTCCTCAGTATTTACAGCCGAGCTCTTCACCTTGTATCAGGCCATGGAGTACATCTAGTGACACAGCCTTTCCAATTGTGTCCTCTGCTCAGACTCGCACAGTGCCCTTCAAAGTCTACGTGAACTGTACACCGCCCACCCCTTAGTGCAGCAGGTCCATGAAACCTGTCACTTGCTCACTGTTGTTGGAGCCAGTGTCATGTTTCTGTGGGTCCCTGGTCATGTTGGCCTGCCAGGAAACAAAGCTGCTGATGTTGCTGACAAGGCTGCAGTCCTTGTACCTCAATCCAAGAGAACCTATATTTTCTCCGACAATCTCTGCATTGCCATCTGTCAGGAGGTGGTGTCACTTTGGCATTGCCAATGGTACCCCCTTTGTGGAGAATAAGCTTTGGCTTATTAAGCCTCTCCCAGCGGTTTGGATGACCTCCTCTCAGCCCTCCTGCCAGGAGGAGGTCATATTAACTAGGATGCTTATTGGGCACTGCCTTTTTAGTCATAGTCATTTGCTCAGTGTCACTATCCCACCACTTTGTCCACATTGCACACAAATTTTAACTGTCCACCACTTCTTGCTGGAATGCCCCTTTAGAACCATTTATGTTCCAGCTTGGGTTTGCCACCTGATGTACCAGCCATTTTAGTGAATGATGTGCGGTCTGTTGACTGAGTTTTACTTTTTATCCACCACAGCAGTATGGCGAAGGCCATTTCATTCTTAGTTTTGGACCACCATAACTGTGTGCTGTTTTCTTAGCCCTTTTTCCACGTGCCTGTTTTCAGCTGTCTCCTGTCCTATCCATTGGGACTGACGCATAGTCATTCAACTCCATTCTGTGTTTGTGTGGTCTAGTTTTGACTTGGGTATGTATGACCCCGGCAAAACAAAACACAAACACACACAAACACACACAAACACACACACACACACACACACACACACACACACACACACACACACACACACACACCACAACACGAAACAAAAATGCACTCCACAGCTTTCCCCACTTATGCATTCAATACGCATAATGCATGCATCTCCCACCTCCCACTCTGCCTCACCCCGCCCCCCCCCCCCCCCCATATCACACTTGCCACCTCATCCCAACCACATTCCAAACTCTGCACCTCTTCCTGTTCTGCTCTTTCCACCTCTTTTCCTCTGCCTCTTCCTGTCACACTCTCCTCCTCCTTTTTTGCCCGTTCACCTCATGCTCACATGTCTACTAGTCCATATCTGTCCATGTCCTCCTCCTCCTCCTCCTCCTCCTCCTCCTCCTCCTCCTCCTCCTCCCCCCCCCCCCCACTCCCTTTCCATCTCCCCATGCCTCGTCTATAGGCTGCCATACAAAGCAGGCTGGCACAGATGACCAATTGTACTAAAACACAACACACCAGTTGTGCAGGAAATCCTACACATCAGAGGCTGAAAAAACATTTTTTTGCTCATATCTCTGCTCCTATTGGAGCTAAAAGGCTATAAATCTCACAGTTCTCACCCTCATGAAGTTTTGTGGTTGTGGACCAAATTTGGTTCACATCAGTGCAGCGTTGAGGAGGAGATATGGTACATACATTACATACATACATACATATGTTTATGTGCATACTGCTTTTTTGGCACCATCAACTAAGACCAAAAAAGGCCAAGTAGATGGAAAAATTTTGTGTAGTCACAAATTTTTGTGCAGTAAGCAGTAGAACCATGAAAAATATAGAGAAAATTCACACCTGTGAGGTGTGGGCATTGTGGTAGGGTCGGCTTGGGGGAGGAGGGACAGTGTGCGGGGAAGGGAGGAGGGTGTTCAGAGGTTACTTCTTAAATTTTTTCTTGGATAACTTGAAAACCACAACCACAACTACTAATGAAAATGTTCCCAATATAAAACTTAAACAGTGTTAAGTTTCCTGTGGTTCATGGTGTGGGTTCCTGTTATGTCCTAGTTCATGAACCACGGGCAACGTATGAGTGGCCAAGTAAGTGGTCCTGACAGTCGGGGTACCAGTTACTTTGGAATAAGGCTGGGCATCTCGGACATACTCTGAGTCATGGTCACCTTTGTGCTCAGATGGCAAAGACTACCAAATCCACCGGTTAGTACCTCAACTGGTAGGGGTAAAACTCAATGGGACCCGGGGCAAGTAAGGCTAGCAACCTGCTTCCCTGGTACTGTAAATATGATGCTTGCAATAATCAGAGCAAAATGCCTCGGACCTTTGCAGGTGATGGGAGTCCCAGCTCTAAGTGACAAACCAGGGACTCCTAAGATACGACTCAGCAGACAAATGCTAACGAGATGGGGAGCTATTAATATCAATGGGGGCTACTCTGGGCAGAAGGTAGGCCTGGCAGAGGCTGCAAGTAAGATGGGGTTGGACGTCTTAGCTGTTAGTGACATTCAGGTAAGGGGTGAGAAAGAAGAGGAAGTGGGAGAATACAAGGTCTACCTGTCACGAGTCAAAGCAGGAATAGCACAATGGGGTGTAGGGCTTTACATCAGGAAAGAAATGGATCCCAGTGTAGTTGCAATAAGGTATGCAAATGAACAACTGATGTGGATAGATTTGACAGTGTCTAGCAAGAAAATTAGGATTGCGTCAGTATATTCGCATTGTGAAGGGACAGATCTAGATAAGATGGATAGTTTTTATGATGCACTCAGTGATGTAGTTGTTAGAGTAAAGGACAAGGACAGCGTTCTGCTCGTGGGTGATTTTAATGTCAGGATTGGAAATCGAACAGAAGGGTATGAAAAGGTTATGGGTAAATTTGGAGAGGGTATGGAGGTTAACAGGAACGGGAAACAAACTCTTGGATTTCTGTGCCAGTATGGGCTTAGTAATCACAAACTCCTTTCCTAAACGTAAGAACATTCACTGGTCTACTTGGGAAGGCAGGGGAACTAGATCTGTCATTGACTATATAATAACAGATCAGGAATTCAGGAAGGCTGTGAGGGACACACATGTATTCAGGGGATTCTTTGATGACACTGATCACTATTTAATCTGCAGTGAAATTGGTATTGTGAGGCTGAAAGGGCAGGTGAGGTCAGGTCCATATGTAGGAGGGTAAGAGTGGAGAAATTTCAGGATAAGGAAATCAGGCACAAGTACATAACAGTGATCTCAGAAAGGTACCAGTTAGTTGAATGTAGTCAATTACAGTCATTAGAAAAGGAATGGACAAGGTACAGGGACACAGTACTAGAAGTGGCTAAAGAATGTCTTGGAACAGTAGTGTATAAAGGTAGGATGAAGCAAACAGCGTGGTGGAATGACACAGTCAAGGCAGCCTGTAAAAACAAAAAGAAGGCGTATCAAAAATGGCTACATACTAGAACTCAGGTAGACAGAGAAAGTTATGTTGAAGAAAGAAACAAAGCCAAACAGATAATTGCAGCATCCAAGAAGAAATCTTGGGAAGACTTTGGAAACAGGTTGGAGAATTTGGGTCATGCTGCTGGAAAACCATTCTGGAGTGTAATTAGCAGTCTTCGAAAGGGAGGTAAGAAGGAAATGACAAGTATTTTGGACAGGTCAGGAAAACTGCTGGTGAATTCTGTTGATGCCTTGGGCAGAGGGCCCCCCTGCGGGTTCGGGGGTTAGAATAGTCCCGCGGTATTCCTGCCTGTCGTAAGAGGCGATTAAAGGAGTCTCAAACTTTTCGGCCATATGTGATGGTCCCCTGTTGGGTTTGACCTCCATCTCTCAAAATTTTTCCGAAGAGCGAGCCGATTGGGGAAGGGCGCCTTACTTGGTGCATTGTGTCCATCTTGCGATCAGACCTTTCGCCAGCTTCTTTGTCATTGCATTGCAGTCCTGCCCGCTCTCCATCTCCTGGGCATGGATACGTTCCTGCGTGCACTTTCCACCTTGCGCTGTGCAGTGCCACTTTCTGCACTGACGGTGACCATGGACCACATGTCACCTAACATCCAGCATGGTAGCCAGTCCGTTGTGGTGGGGCCGCCATGTTCCCTGTTGGTTGTAGTCCCCTGACAACACAGGGATCACTCTACTGACGCCTGCGCTGTTAACTCCCCACATACGCCGAGGAGTAGATACCCATCTCCCTGGGGCATCAGGTCTGCCGGCAATGGCCATCCTGCCAGGTGGCTATTGCTGCGGCTGGGTGGCGCCTGTAGGGAGGGCCCTTGGTCGGAGTAGGTGGCATCAGGGCGGATGACCCGCAATGAAGCGTGGTACGTCATCTCTCGCTGGCGGCCAGCCGCCAGCAGTCTCTAAGCGTTCTCAGGCTCAATTTAATGCTCAGAAGTATGATCCGAAAATGTTCCCCTCCCTGGCAACGCCGTGGGAGGAGCGCAAGTCTCAGCATGGAGGTAACAGTTATTCGCCCCGATTCTTAGTTTGCACGAGAGCTGATGGGGAGTCTTTTCTATCCACAAAGCCTCAGTTCTTCGTCGAGCATTTAGAGGACAAGTTTGGGGAGGTGGAGGGCTTGTCCAAAATGCGCTCTGGGTCAGTGCTGATACAAATGGTATCCTCTGCCCAGTCACGCAGGTTACTTGCTTGTGACAAGTTGGGGGATGTTAACGTTACCATTACACCACATAAGAGTTGAAATATGGTCCAGGGTGTTGTTTTCCATAGGGACCTACTATTGCAGTCTGATGGCGAGCTGCCCGCCAACTTAGAGTGTAGAGGTGTTCATTTCGTCCGGCGCGTTCATCGGGGTCCGAGGGACAATTAGGTTGCTACCGGTGCTTCATCTTGGCCTTCGAGGGTGATACATTACCGGAGAAGGTCAAGGTGATGGTCTACCATTATGACGTCAAGCCCCTATATCCCTCCCTCGATGCGGTGCTTTCAGTGCTGGAAGTTCGGCCATATGTCTTCCTGCTGCAATACTCCATGTGCCCCTCCTCCCATCTGTGTCAACTGCGGAGAGCAACATTCACCTTGCTTGCCAGACTGCAAAGTCTTTCAGAAAGAGCGCAAAATCATGGAATATAAGACCCTGGACCGGCTGACCTATACTGGGGCCAAAAGGAAATATGACAGACTACATCCTGTGTGAATGACATCTTCTTACGCAGCTGCTACAACTACTGTGCTAGCCCCATCAGTTTCGAGACTTCCAGCCAGCTCGATGAGCAGTACAACTCCTCCTGCCCCCTTGCCCGTGGGGGGGCTCTACCCAACCGGTTGCTCCTGCACCACCTACCTCAGGAGCAACATCCTCCTACCCATCGGGGACATCCGTCCCCGCTTCTCAGCCGGAGAAGTGTCTAAATTCTTTGGCTGTTCTCACTCGCATGAACTCCCTTGGGACCCTCCCTTCCCAGGCTTCCACCAGTGGGAAGCATGACGCCCGACAGTGGCATAAGTCCCAACCAGCGGCTGGTCGTAGGGCTTCGTGATCCTCCTCTGTTTCAGAGACTGATTTGGTGAAGCCTTCCCAGCCGGTGAAACCCAAGGTTCAGTGAGAGAAGTCCAAGCGCACGACCTCTAAGGCCAAAGAACTTGCGGTGGCACTGACCCCACCGCACCCTTTGAGCTCTGCGTCTGAGGATGAGGTCGAGATTCTGGCGTCCGCTGAGGACCTTGATCTCGTTGGTCCCTCAGACGCCATGGATGTCACTCGCACGGGTACAGAATCGGTGGCAGCGAGTGACCAAGCGGCGTAAATTGCCTTCCCAGTCCCTTCACGCCTTTCTCAGCCATGGACAATATCATCCTCCAGCGGAACTGCAGCGGTTTCTTCCACCATCTAGCTGAGCTTCGACACCTTATCAGCCTTCGCCCTTTCTTCTGCATTGCTCTTCAGGAAGCTTGGTTTCCAGCAATGCGAACTCCCGCCCTTCGTGGCTATCGGGGTTATTATAAGAACCAGGCAGCTTATGAAAGGGTGTCTGGTGGCGTCTGCCTCTATGTCCTTCACTCTCTGCACGGTGACTCTGTCCCTCTCCAAACACCTTTAGAGGCTGTTGCTGTTCGTGTGTGGACACCACAGGCTGTTACCGTCTGCAGTCTTTACCTTCCACCGGATGGTGGTGATGCGCAGCATGTCCTGGCTGCGCTGATAGCCCAATTGCCACCACCTTTCTTGTTACTGGGCGACTTCAATGCCCATAACCCTCTGTGGGGTGGGTCAGTGGCAACAGGTCGAGGCACCTCCGTTGAGCATGTATTGGTGCAGCTCGATCTTTCCATTTTAAATGATGGTGCCTTCACACACTTCAGTGTGGCGCATGGCACATACTCCGCCATTGACCTTTCGATCTGCAGCCCTAGCCTCTTACCGTCTGTCCAATGGAGAGTGCATGACGATCTATGTGGTAGTGACCACTTTCTGATCTTTCTGTCACTGCCACAGCATCACTCTTCTGGGCGCCCTAGCAGATGGGCTATGAATAAGGCTGACTGGGACTTGTTTTCCTCCACTGCCGCTATTGAGCCTCTCTAATGATGACATTGATGCGGTGGTTCAATCGGTCACCACCGTCTTCGTTACTGCCGCAGAATCTTCAATTTCCCGTTCTTCTGGGTCCCCTTGGAGGAGGACTGTGCCTTGGTGGTCGCCTGAGATCGCTGAGGCGATTAAAGATCGCCGGCGGGCGCTACAGCATCACAAGTGACATCCCTGCATTGAACACCTCATCACCTTCAAACGGCTGCATACGCGGGCCCACCACCTTATCCGCCAAAGCAAACAGGAGTGCTGGGAGCGGTATGTGTCCACCATTGGCCTCCATGTCTCTCCATCGCAGGTGCGGGCCAAAATCCGACGCCTCTATGGCTATCTGACCCCTGTCAGTGTCCCTGCGCTCTCACTAAATGGAGCAGTTTGTACAGACTCCGACGAAATTGCCAACAGCTTGGCAGAGCATTTTGCTCTGAGTTCCGTTTCTTCCCATTACCCACTGGCCTTCCGCTCCATTAAAGAGTGGATGTAACGTCGGAGCCTTCCTTTTCGAACCCACCATCCGGAATCCTACAATGTTCCATTCAGTGAGTGGGAATTTCACAGTGCCCTCGGCGCTTGTCCTGATACCGCTCCTGGGCCAGATAGCATCCACAGATGCTGAAACACCTTTCAGTGGACTGCCAGCGATGGCTTCTTGACCTTTACAACTGTATTTGGGTCGAGGCTAAGTTTCCGTCGCAATGGCGGGAAAGTATTGTTATCCCCATTCTAAAACCAGGCAAGAACCGTTTGGAGGTGGACAGCTACCGTCCCATTAGCCTCACCAACATTCTTTGCAAGTTCCTTGAACAGATGGTGAGCCGGTGGTTGAACTGGGTACTGCAGTCTCGGGGCCTTCTGGTTCCGTCTCAGGGTGGGTTCCGTAAAGGCCGCTCCACCACCGACAATCTGGTGAGACTGGAGTCGGCCATCCGTACTGCCTTTGCGCGCTGTCAGCACCTGGTCGCTGTCTTTTTCGACATGCGGAAGGCGTACGATACAACATGGCGTAATCGCATCCTTTCTACACTTCATGGATGGGGTCTTCGGGGCCCTCAGCCAATCTTTATCTGCAATTTTCTGTCGTATCGTACCTTCCACGTGCAAGTCGCGGCCTCCCGTAGTTCCTCCAGAGTCCAGGAGAATGGGGTACCACAGGGATCTGTCCTCAGTGTCTGCCTGTTTTTAATTGCCATAAACGGCCTCGCTGCAGCGGTGGGAAATTCTGTCCCTGCTTCCCTGTATGCTGACGACTTCTGCCTTCACTACAGCTCTAGTGGCATTGCAGCTGCTGAACGTCAGCTACAGGGTGCTATCCGTAAGGCGCAGTCTTGGGCTGTACCTGCGTTATGCATTTCTGCCGGCGACGCACTGTTCACCCGGAGCCGCGGCTTTATCTTGACGGCGAAGTTCTTACTGTGGTAGAGTCGCATAGGTTTTTGGGTGTGGTTTTTGATGCCCGGTTGACTTGGCTGCCTCATATTCAGCAGCTTAAACAGGCGTGTTGGTGGCATCTAAATGCTCTGCGATGCTTGAGCCACACCAGCTGGGGCGCTGACCGATCTACCCTGTTACGGCTCTACCAGGCATTAATCCAGTCTCGTCTGGATTATGGAAGCCTGGCTTATGGTTCAGCATCCCCGTCTGCGTTGTGGGTGCTGGACCCAATCTTACACAGCGGAATACGACTTGCCACTGGTGCCTTCCGGACCAGCCCTGTGGACAGCATACTAGTGGAGGCAGGTGTCCCTCCACTGCGGTTCCGGCGCCAACATTTGCTGGCCGCTTATACTGCCCATGTTTGTAGCTTCCCTGGGCACCCAAATTATCGTCTCCTGTTCCCGCAGTCAGTCGTCCATCTCCCAGAACGTCGGCCCCGATCGGGTTGCACGATTGCGGTCCGCGTCAGAGAGCTTCTCTCCGGGCTTGGAGTTTTCCCAGTTCCACCTCCTTTCCGGGCCCCTCTGCGTACACCCCCGTGGTGTGTGCCCCGCCCTTGCCTTCGGCTCGACTTGGCACAGAGCCGGAAGGACTCAGTCCCTCCGGAGGCCTTCCGACGCTGCTTTTACTCCATTCTCGCCACATATCAGGGCTCTGGCTTTGTTTACACTGACTGTTCGATGGTTTCTGGTCGTGTTGGTTTTGCTCTAACTCTGGGGGACCATTCCGAACAACGTTCATTGGCGGCTGGCTGCAGCGTTTTCACTGCTGAGCTGGTCACCATCTTTCGTTCTCTAGAGTATATCCGCTCTTGCTCAGGTGAGTCCTTCGTTATCTGTAGCGATTCCCTGAGCAGTTTACGAGCTCTCGACCAGTGTTTCCCTTGTTCCCGTCTGGTGATGGCTATCCAGGATCCCTGCATACTCTTGCACGTTGCGGCCGCTCTGTGGTCTCTGTGTGGACCCCCGGTCATGTTGGGATACCCAGCAATGAAAATGTTGACCGCCTAGCGAAAGAGGCCACCAGTAAACCACCTCTGGAGATTGGCCTCCCGGTGACTAATTTGCGGGCAATCTTACACCAAAAACTTTTCGATTTATGGGACACTGAATGGTGCAATCTGCCCATGTCCAACAGACTTCGCCCTATCAAGGCGACGACGACTGTGTGGCGGTCGTCCATTCGGGTCCTCTGCCAGGAGTCTGTTGTCCTCTGCCGGCTGCACATTGGGCACACTCGGCTGACGCACGGCCACTTATTGCGCTGTGAGGACCCACCTCTGTGTCGCTGCGGCTCCTTTTTATCTGTGGTCCACATTTTTTTGGAGTGTACGCTTTTAGCTGTGCTCAGGCAGACGTTTGCACTGCCTGACATGCTCCCTGCCCTTTTAACAGATGACCCTGCTATGGCTGGCTTAGTTTTGCGTTTTATTCGGTCAGGGGGTTTTTATCATTTAATCTGAGTGTGTTTGTGTTTTTTAGTGTTGATTCTGGCTTTTGGCCTCCTTTTTTAAACTGAGTTTTTAATGTGTTCTCGGTGGTTGGCTTTTCCTTTTTTTTTCTCTCTCTATGGTCGGCCAACCACCGTCACACTCTGTGTGATTGTAATTTGTTTTGTCTGATCTCTGTCGGAGTATTTCTTGTCCTGTGTCATCTGACGTCTTTCCTGCTGTTCGTTTTTATTCTCTTTGGGTGGTTTTAATTTTTTGGAAAAAGGGACCGATGACCGTAGCAGTCTGGTCCCTTTAATCCCACAAACCAACCAACCTTGGGCAGAGGGAGAGAATATTTTGAAGAGTTGCTCAATGTAGGTGAAAATACAATCGGTAATGTTTCAGATTTCGAGGTACAATGGGATAGGAATGATGATGGAAATAGGATGACATTTGAGGAAGTGGAGAAAATGGTCAATAGATTGCAGTGCAATAAAGCAGCTGGGGTGGATGAAATTAAGTCGGAACTCATCAAATACAGTGGAATGTCAGGTCTTAAATGGCTACACAGGATAATTGAAATGGCCTGGGAGTCGGGACAGGTTCCACCAGGCTGGACAAAGTCAGTAATCACACCAATCTTTAAACATGGAAACAGAAAAGATTGTAACAACTACAGAGGTATCTCTTTAATCAGCATTGTGGGTAAAATCTTCTCAGGTATTGTTGAAAGGAAAGTGTGAGTATTAGTTGAGGACAAATTGGATGAAAATCAGTGTGGGTTTAGGCCTCTTAGAGGTTGTCAAGACCAGATCTTTAGCTTACGGCAAATAATGGAAAAGTGTTAAGAGTGGAACAGGGAATTGTATCTATGCTTTATAGATCTAGAAGAGCCATATGGCCGGCTTCCTAGGAGGAAGTTATTGTCTGTTCTAAGAGATTATGGAACAGGAGGCAAACTTTTGCAAGCAGTTAAAGGTCTTTACATGGATAGTCAGGCAGCAGTTAGAGTTGATAGTAAACTGAGTTTATGGTTCAGAGTAGTTTCAGGGGTAAGACAAGGCTGCAACCTGTCTCCACTGTTGTTCATATTATTTATGGAGCATATGTTGAAAACAGTAGACTGGCTGGGTGAGATTAAGATATGTGAACACAAAATAAGCAATCTCGCATATGCGGATGACTTAGTTGTGATGGCAGATTCGATTGAAAGTTTGCAAAGTAATATTTCAGAGCTAGATCAGAAATGTAAGGACTGTGGTATGAAGATTAGCATCTCCAAAACGAAAGTAATGTCAGTGGGAAAGAGATATAAATGGATTAAGTGCCAAGTAGGAGGAACAAAGTTAGAACAGGTGGACGGTTTCAAGTACTTAGGATGCATATTCTCACAGGATGGCAACATAGTGAAAGAACTGGAAGCGAGGTGTAGCAAAGCTAATGCAGTGAGCACTCGGCTACGATCTACTCTCTTCTGCAAGAAGGAAGTCAGTACCAAGACTAAGTTATCTGTGCACCGTTCAATCATTAGACCAACTTTGTTGAATGGGAGCGAAAGCTGGGTGGATTCAGGTTACCTTATCAATAAGGTTGAGGTTACGGATGTGAGAGTAGCTAGGATGATTGCAGATACTAGTAGATGGGAACAATGGCAGGAGGGTGTCCACAATGAGGAAATCAAAGAAAAACTGGGAATGAACTTTGTAGATGTAGCAGTCAGGGCAAACAGGCTTAGATGGTGGGGCATGTTACACGCATGGGAGAAGCAAAGTTACCCAAGAGACTCATGGGTTCAGCAGTAGAGGGTAGGAGGAGTCGGGGTAGACTAAGGAGAAGGTACGTGGATTCGGTTAAGAATGATTTTGAAGTAATAGGCTTAACATCAGAAGAGGCACCAATGTTAGCACTGAATAGGGGATCATGTAGGAATTTTATAAGGGGGACTATGCTCCAGACTGAATGCTGAAAGGCATAATCAGTCTTAGATGATGATGATGATGATGATGATGATGATGATGATGATGATGATGATGATGATGATGATGATGATGATTCCTACAAAAAAGTTACAGTAATTTTTTTCTTTAGTGTTGGGTTGCTGCAAGGCTTTGTAGCATTTTTTCCATAAGTTTAATAAACACAAAAGATACACCTAATAGAGACTTCAGTCATCAGTAATGTGTTCTTCTTCACTATTTAGAACAATCTGCCAGTGTTAGAATTACTTTTTGGTTCTGGAACTGTAGAAATCACACTGTCTTGAGATGAAGAACTTGTTGAGCCATATTTGGAGCACATTTTCATATGGAAAAGAAGTTCCTTGAAGGTTGTTTCATAGAGAGTGGAAAAGGTGAAAAATCTGAGGGTTCAAGATCAGGTGAATAAGGTGAATGAATGTAGGATGACTTCCTAACCCAACCCCTGTGCAGTGTTTTTTGTCAGTCTAGCAGAATCTGAGTGGCTGTTATCATGGAGTAGCATCACTTCCTGCAGTCTTCCTGGTCATTGTTCATGGATTGCACCTGCAGGATGTCTAAGTCATTGACAATAAATATCAGCAGTGATGATTACACTACAGGGAAGCAGTTCATAGTACATCATACCATCACTGTTCCACCAGATGCATAACAATATCTTTTGTGGATGCATGAATGTCTTTGTACAGGGAGCTGCTACTTTGTTTGAGCTCAACCTTTCCTGTCTTTTCCTTATCTTCACACAGCCACCATTTCTCATCACCAGTAATGATAGATGATAAGTTGATCACAAGCAAGCAGAGTTCCACATATGGCCACCTGTTGATTTTTGTGATTTTGGCTTGGAGCATGTGGTACCTGCACACCCAACCTTCCCCATTGCATGCAAATTTCACACAATGGTGGAATGATCACAGTTACACATTTGCCAGTTCTTGGGTACACTGATGTGGACCATTGTGGATTAATGAGTTTAAACAATCATCATCAGACCCGGCAGGTCTTCCTGAATATGCAGTTACTAATGTCAAAACATCCTCCTTACAATGAGAAAATCCTGTTCTTTCTGTGCTGTGTCCAATGGCATTATCCCCATACATGTTGCAGATGTTTCTAGCTGCCTCCATTACTGTCACTGCCCTATTGAACTCGAACAGAAGAATGTGTTGGAAATGTTAAGATTTCTCCACTTGGCACTCATTTCTAGTGTCTATAGCTTCCCTCACTATCCCCAAATGACAAAATGACAATATATAAACCCAGATAAACAAATAAAAAAGGACAATCAATAATCAAACCTGTAGCAACTGGAATACAGACACATGTAACAAAAATGTTACAAACTTATGCACCAGCCTAATACTGATAGTTTCCATGAGTTACAAAGAATACTAATGCAACAGCTGCATGTGGACAGGTTCTGTGTGAATCTCTTCTCAATGTTCTGCACTGCTAGGAGAGAAATTTATTCTTAATCGTACTACAGCACAATTGTAGCATTTTTCTGTGAAAGGAAACTGCCCCCACTTTTAGCAGTGTTCTCTTTTCATTTTGCAGACTGATTATACCTCCCCCAGGATTTCCTGTCCAGTCTTCTAATGGGAGTAGACTAAATAACTTAACTGACCTCATGTTTATAAAGTGGAGTTATTTTCAGTTTATTAAATGAGTACTTATTTGCAGTTTTTAAGTGAACTTTTATGTAAAATATATTACTATAACTAAAGACTGAGAAGTGTATAATTTGTAGTGTGATGATGTCTGTAACCTGTGTGGTATTGGTATGACAGGAATTGATTTTGTGAATGAAGAACCTAGCTGCAGTCTGTCATTGGCAGTATATTGTAGAGCCATCTAATTGTGTTGCAGTCACTTGGTGGGGATTTAATGAATAAGCAGAAAGTTACTGCCTGTCTCTCACCATTACTTCTGTTACTGGTGCACTGCGTAAACCTCTTCCCTTCAGGAATTGCTGGCACTTGTAGAGTTGGCTGCACCAAGTGGACTCAGTGTCAACAGCTGCTCTGAGGTCGATACTTCGGTTCCCATTAGATCATCGAAGTTGGGCACTGTTGGGCATGGCCAATACTTTGTTGGGTGACTGTACCAGTATGCCCCTTCCCTTCTCTCTCTCTCTCTCTCTCTCTCTCTCTCTCTCTCTCTCTCTCTCTCTCTCTCTCTCCCTCCCTCCCTCCCTCCCTCCCTCCCCCCCCCCCCCCTCCCAAGGTGTGTTCGAATATGTCTGATGGAATGGGACTTATTATGTTCAAGTCTAGAAAAGTTGTCAGCTGTAATGAATTGACTTACGTTGATATATCTGAAGTTCCATAACTCCTAGCTAACCTACCTTTGTTGTTGGAGAAGACAATCTAAGCCTGTGGGCCTCTTCAGAAGTTGGATGAACTGAGGATGTAGCCAGTTGACAGCTCCAGCTGTTGAACGTTTTTACATAATAGCTCACTTAACAGGTGAAGATAACTACTCATTTAATAAACTAAAAAAACTGAACTTTATAAACAAGAGATTAGTGAAGAAATTTTGTCTCCTCACTTGACAGAACTGGACATGAAGAGCTGGGAAAGCATAGTCTTTCTCCAAAATGAAAAGCAAGCAGCTCTCGTGGTGCGACTTTCCTGGAAGAATGCTATAGCTGCTATATGCAGGACAACTGAAAATCAATTTCCCATATAGCAGTATATAACAGTGTGCAGAGATTTACGTAGATTCTGTCCATATCTGTTTCTTGCATTAGTAGTGTTAGTAACTCACATCTGCACCTTCAAATGTGTCCCTACCCCCACAGGTGGGGACTTCTGGTATGGTGTTTGTGATGGTCCCACCTACCACTGTACAAAAATTTACAGCTCCACTAACTTCCTTGCCACATTTATTCCTTTTAGCAGTAATATTGGTAGACTGGATTGGGATTGGTAAGATAATGTTCTAAAATACTGTGCCAAATAATTTACTCTTCTAGATAAAGGAAATATAGTGCAATCAGAAATACAGTAGCACCATGAGAATTTTTGTCTTGATACTTTGTTATTACATCAGTAACTTGTGAATGAAATTTGTTGAAAAAATTTACTCACCAACCAATGCCCTGGCATAATTTTTTTTTCCAAAGAGTGCAATTATAGCTGCATAAGAGCTAAAAGAGCATCTTGAAGGACCAGGCACCTAATCCGTAAGCTTGTGTCTGCGGAACATTTTCGTGAAGAAATATTCTGAGGCTAGTTCTACTCAGCAATGCAGATGAACTGTAAAATATTTGGGGCATGGTCACATTTAATCAGTTTTGGAAGTTCTCTGCTACTTCAAGAGTGTTAATTCAATTTACATGTGACAGATCTCACTGTGGCTTGCATAAGGATAAAGAATACATTATTGAAGTAGCACACCTTTTAACACTTGGCATACCTCCTCTCTACGGCTAATTATACAGCTGCAACAGTGCCATTAACTTAAAAAAAATTTCAGCATGTAATGTTAATATAGGACTAGTATGCAGAATTTATAAAATACCTAGCTAGTTGTTGAAAATAACACATCAGCTTGGGTCTGCAAGAGGTTCGGGTCATAATGCAGACTATGGAATGAAAGAAACAATTTTTTTTTTTTTCAGATGCACATTTTTGTCAAAAACAATAATGGTCAATGTCTTAAAGTTGGTTCACAACTGATAGAAGAATTACATCTTAACTTACAAACTGCAATTGATTGGCACTCTAAGTGCACCTAGTGTTGTTCTTCAAATACTTTCATAATTGTCACAGATAAATTATTTGTTACTGCCATTTTTAAATATAGAGATTTTCAATGACAAGTATTTGTAAAGTTTTAAGTGTGATAACATGTTCCATGTGGATAACAAAAACATCTGAAATCGTGACAACTACAACACCACAAGATGATTATCTGAAATAATCTTACTTTATTACATAATAATTGCTGCTGTATAAAAACAGACAGTGATATAAGAAGTATACAAACTGTGGATAAATCTACAATTTTTATTGCTTTCATTTATAAACATTCCAATGTCAAAGTATTAATAATTCGTACATATACAGATCTTTAAAGTCATGTCAAAGGTTGTGAATATTTGAAATGTTTGAATTTTGAATGATAGACCTTGTTGCTTTCCAGACACTATTATGGTATAAATTTCTGTATTTTACATAAAAATTACATTACATAAACATTTTTTTTTCTTCCTGGATCTGAAACTACTAAACTGTCTGAATCAAAGTTTCACTCTGTGTAGCTTTGTAATTGTTCATATGAAATAAGATGATGAACTTTACCTTCTGTATGTTATTAAATAATGATTAATATGTGTTACAGAAAGAAAGTCATATGTACAGTGTCATTATAAAATACAGTGTATCACATATTTAATTTGAAAAGTGTATCACCTGCTTCTATATGAATCTGGTATTGGGTATTTTATTTAGCTTTCTCATCTGGCCAGTTACATTATACATTATAAATCATTGCTTTATGCTGGGGTTGATTCAATGCTGAACATCTTGTGACAAATACTTATTGTGACACTATCCCATGATAACCTCAGTAGTCCTTCTACTCAATTGACAAATTTTTTAATAGAAACAAATGATGTATTGTATGTATTCATACTATTAGTATTGTTATTTCAGCTTAAAAAAATCAAAATAAAAATAAAAAATTGACATGTTCTACATCCACGAGGATCTCCTCAGCACGGATCTATGGAACAAAAAACTAATCTAATCTAATCAAGTACAATGTTTCCCACAAAGAAATTTACTTCATAAAAATAGTTTGTAATGGCAGAAATTTTGAAGTAACATTCCAGTACAATACAACAAATGTTGTCTAAGATCTGTATATATGAGGAATCAATTGCCAACTTAAGTATGAAATCATTGATGAAAACATACTGTTCATAGTCACTTTCTGAAATTGCGAATCAGGGATGGAAAAAGGAATTCACAAGGGGCAACAATCACTTTACTGCAATCATCATATCATGGAAAAAATTGTTCACAATTATTAAGTTTGGGGAGCAGTATTTACAGAATATGCCTGAATGTTTCCCTAAAGTTCTGTATTACCAAGCACCTCATAGCCAGACTTCATTATGTGCATGACACTAAAACTTTAATCTTGTACTGCAATCATTTTATGCCATTGGTGTATGAAATGGCAACACAGTTTCTCAAACGGGGAAAATTATTACAGTGAAAGATATCAACGATACAATCTGATATGCCTAATTAAAAATGGGAGAATGTAAAGAGTGAAGTGAAGGCTAAAAACAACAGGAAATAAGGTATCATTATGGTCCCTTTTTGATGGCTTAAGACAAATACTGAGAAAAAGTAACTAATGAGAATATGTGACAAAGTTTTTATTGGTCCTGTAGTACATAAATGAAACTAAATTTAAGAGGTGTTTCAATTGGTGATGGTGGTGGTGGTAGTAGTAGTAGTAGTAGTAGTAGTAGTAGGAGGTGGTGGTGGTGGTTAGGGGCGGGGGTAGCATTGTTAAACTTACTAACAGTTCCTCAGACTTGCACATCTACTTAAGTTTCAGACTTAGGATCTAAGTTGAAATGTTGCTTAAAAAGATAATAAATTCGATAAAGCAGCGTGGAAAAAACACTAATTAAAACAGTTACTTTCCTGTTAACATAAGAATCAGTTATAACTAACTTCCCACTAATTGTGAACATATTTACAGCTATTCAGATAGTGAAGAGGCAGGTTTTACACGACACTGAAGTCAGATTGTGCATATGTAGACTCGATCTGAAATTTCTTGTCCTTGCTGAACTAAATATGTAACTCAGGTTTTGTGAGAGTAGTACGAATATTTAAAGAATATGAAGAACAATAAAAATTGTCAATTAATGTGGCTAATTTTTTCTGTAATAAATTGTGTAACATGTTATGCACTTTATTATTATTATTATTATTATTTTATGTTAATGTTACAGAAAGAATGGCTTAACATACCACAACCCTAAAGTTGGTCAGTGGAGTAAAAGACTTATTCCTTTGGAGGCAGCTGCTATGGACAACAGTTACGTTCTTTTGTTCATAATTTCAAATACCTCGCGTTCTGTTGCTGCTATGGCTGTGGTATGTATACATACATTCTTGTAGATCTTTGTGGTTGTTGCTAATTTAATTCAGTCGTGCTGTTGGATAATAACACGTATGAAAATTTTGGTAAAAGGATTTTCCATTGTGTTTTATAAACTGGACCTGTTCCTATAGCAATCTTTGAAACACATTACGCAGTGTATTGGGCACTGATAACTTCACCATTGAGTGCACATAAACCCCAAAAACACACATACATAATGTGTATTAACAGTACACTTATGCTTTTGGTTATTTGACATGGCAATGTATCTGTATATATTAAAAATAGTGTCAACTTAATCTACGAAGTTATAGATGTAAGTGCAATGTGCATAGAAGCAAAATTTGAAGCTGCAGCCATAATGTTGCCAAAACAGGAAATTATAATTGCTTCAGGCTTACTTGGACAATAGAAAACAGTCAGTTAAGGTAAATAATCAAGCATCAGAATGTCTCCCAGTTGTGAAGAGTATACCTCAAGGATCTCTTCTTTGACCTTTCCTTTTCATTATTTATATAAATGATTTACCTGCAGTTGTACCATGTGATGCAGTGCTATATGCTGATGACACGACACTCATCACATGTGATACCAACCTTGAAAATGTGCAACACAGCATGGCAGCAGAAATGGAGAGGTACACTACTTGGTCTGAAGCAAATGCACTGCAGGAGAATGATAGTGAGACTGAAAGCTATTGTATTCGGTTTGAATGCTCAGCTGGGATACCCACACAGTTGTATATTTACAACTGTCTTGTCTTCATGAAAGAGAATCTGAGTAAATTTGACTTGAGGACAGTTCATAACCATAACATAAGGAGTGGACATACGGTTAATATGCCAATTCTAGGCTTGCAAAGACACAGAAGTGTTAAAAATATCTTGGTCCTGTCTACTTCAACAAATTACCTGAAAATGTCTACACAGAGCCAGTAAATAAATTTAAAACTAAGTATTTCAAGGTGGATGAGAACTAAAGAAATTTACTCTGCTCAAGAGTTCTAAGAGTATGTGGCAAATGACCCACTTTCCTTATGAGAATCAACAATAAATTAACTGCAAACTGTACACATGTCACAGTGTGGAACTATATTATTACTGTTTCATGTACTCAAGATTAATTATCTGTTTATTTATTTGTCATTCACTCAACTATGTAGTTCATTTATCTTGTAACTGATCTATTAGGAAACTTCTTGTTTTTATTGACATTTGCATAAATATGTATTCATCCATCTTGGATTATTATATTGTAGTTAATGACATTTGTTGTAGTTTATATTATTACTATTGTGTTAACACTGATGACACCAATTGCATGTAAATATGCTCAAAGGTGGAATAAAACATTTGTATTTGTATTTATTTGTATTTGATTGTAATTTCTCCATATTGTGAAGAACTGGTTTCTGGACTACTGATATCAAATTGAGTTACATATAAATTGAAATTGGTTTCCATTTGACAAAGGCATTAAAACTTGTTGTAAGAATGACTAAA
This sequence comes from Schistocerca serialis cubense, assembly GCF_023864345.2. Taxonomy (NCBI): domain Eukaryota; kingdom Metazoa; phylum Arthropoda; class Insecta; order Orthoptera; family Acrididae; genus Schistocerca; species Schistocerca serialis. Next base: position 206,033,932 of record NC_064640.1, on the reverse strand, counting down.
CAACATTTTTCTCATGTTTCTAAGGGAGTATATTAATGAAATGTGTGTGTGTGTGTGTGTGTGTGTGTGTGTGTGCTGTAGACAATAGTTGTTATTTGGTTGTTATTTGGTAGTGATAGTGGTACCAGCAAGATCAATTTGGGTTGTTAATTAGAAGTTTCTTGCAGGCTGCTCACTACATTGGATTGGGCTGCAATGTTGTACTGTGTGTACAACATCTGGCAGATGACTGTGTACTGGGCAGTGACAAAGTAAGTTTTAAATGTATATTTGTGTTTCCAAGCTATTAAGATAATTAAAATTTGTTAGAACACTAAACACAGCATGGGAATCGATCATGCTCTAGACTGATGCCACTAAAGGAGAATGGAGATAGCAGTGAATAATTTTCGATATTTTGTAAATGGAGAATTGGGAGAAAAAAATCATTCTTGCACATTAAATGTTATTTATAGATTACTCATTTTAAAGTAACCCAGTGAACAGAGCACAGTGTAAATCAGTTTAGAGAGGAAGCAGTGTCACTGTGTCCGTGTCCGTCCCTCTCCCTCACTGGTAAGGAACCCATATTGATGAATAACACTTGATAACTGGTGGAACAAGTGCCTTTTAAGCCACTTCTTTCATGTATCAGTTAGATTTTCTTAAGATACTTCCTATCAATCTGGCGTCATCTTCCCCTGCTATTGGTTTCATGTGACTATTTCACTTTGAGTCATGCTGGATAAGTACGGCAGATATTTTACGGTAGGTAATGTTTCCAGCATTTCTCATCAGTAGTGTAGTTGTGCAGTAGTGACTTTCTTTCCCTATGAATACACAATATGTTAATTTATTTACGTTCATGTTTAACTGTCAGCCTGTACCATTCATCAGTCCTCTGAAAGTCATTCTGCAAATGGATACTGTCACTTGGCATTGATACTTTCGTACACACAACTGTATCATCTGTGAACAGTCCTGAGGAGCAACCAACACTTTCCATTAGATCCTTCGTTGTTGTTGTTGTTGTTGTTGTTGTTGTTGTTGTTGTGGTCTTCAGTCCTGAGACTGGTTTGATGCAGCTCTCCATGCTACTCTAAGATCCTTCATATAGAATGTAAACAGTAATGGTCCTATAACACTTCCTTGGGGTACTGTGGAAATTACCTTTACAGTTGTTGATTTTGTTCTATTAAGAGTGATGTGTTCAGTTCTGCCTGTCTTCAATCCAGTCACAAATCTAATCCAGTTCTTGTTAAGACCATAATTTTTTCACTAAATGGCCGTGTAGGACAGTGCCGAACGCCTTCTTGAAGTAAAGGAACACAGCATCCACGTGAGTGCTGTTGTATGGACAGTAGGGATCTCGTGGAGGAACAGAGCAAGTTGAGTTTCACAAGATCAGTGTTGATTTTAATAGAGGAGATTTTTGCTATCCAAAAAGTCATGATTCTTAAACATAAAACATGTTTCAAAGTTTGAAAACAGACTGACATTAACAATGTAGGTGTATAATTGTGTGCATCTGTCCTACTGCCCTTCTTCAAAACTGGAATGACCAGTGTGTTTTCCATTCGCTGGGTACTCTTCATTGCTCCACTGATCTACAATAAACTGCTGCTACAGGGGAATAGGTTGTGTTGCATAATCTTCATAGAATCTTATAAGTATCTCATCTGGTTCCTAGGTCTCTCCACTATCAAGCGATTGTAGGTGCTATTCTTTTCCATGATCAGTTATCTCAATATCTGTTTTATCGACATTCATACAATGATTGAAAGGAGGGACTATGTTACAATATCAGGTGATGAAACTGTTTTGGATGACCGAATTTAGTATTTTGGCCTTCTCTCTGTTCTTTTCCGTTTCAGTGCCTCTTTTCAAATGGTGCCTCATGTAGAGTGCACCAGTAACTCAATGAGTTTGTGAAGTATTCATGAGAGTATGTTAAGTATAATTCCCAAAATGTGCAAGCTGTTACCCTCAAATGCTACACAGTGGGTTCCTTAATATCACTTCCCATGAAAAATATGTGCCAGGATTAGCAAACATGATGGATTTCAGTAAATAGTGCCCCTGCTCGCTATCCTTAGCATAACTGGAGGTAACTTGTTCAGTTTTCATATTGTAAATATGTAACTGTTGGCCACAGGCTCTGACCTGTATGCACTAAACAATGCCCAACAGAGTAGAAAATGGGAAAGAATTAGGTGCTACTAAATTCGAAATTACAGAGAATTGGCATGCCACTGGATTTTATAGCTATTTATAAAAGCAAAAAACCAAGGAGAAGATTGAGAGTTTCTGTCATTATTCATGACAAAGTTTCCAGATGATGATCATTTCTAGAGCACTGCAAAAGACACAGTAAAAGTCTCCACAGAAGATTAACACAAACTGTCACAAGACTATCATCTGGGGTAACTCTAACAAATTATTCCATCTTAACACAATATCATATTTTACGTACGGATTCACATATTGCCTTCTCCAAAAATGTACGGAGACTACTATGAGCCATCTTAGCAGTTTGGCACTTGCTCTCTAAGAGCACGCTTATGACTGGTCCGTCCCTCTTGTTAGTAAGCACTGACAGTAATTAAAATTTTTCCTGATGATTTGAGTGATACTGAAATTAGTATTAACAAGTTCTCTGTGCAAGTAATGCTGTCAGCATGATTGGATCAGTATCTTAATATTTAAACAGTAAATATAAATAATAAAAGGTTAGCTTTTTGGCACCAGGCCAGAGGTGGTTCTGTGATGCTTTTTGTACTATTACTTGGAGCAACTCACTGACACTACTGTAAATGTGGACAAGGACATTTTTTTAAACATCTTCAGTTACAAAGTGTTTCTGTTTCCTCTATAGCTACACAACATACACTAAGGTATCCTATCACCTACTAAATCTCCCGACCTTAATCCCCTCAAAATGTTTGGAAGTATGTGGCATAGCAGATAAAATGTAGCAATCAGCAATGTGTGATTTGGTAGATATGTGGGATCCAATCATCAATGACTGGCTTCTGCTGTATATGGCATACCTGAAGAATTGTCATTCTTAACTAGAGTTTTGTACTGTGATCAATACGCTGCTTTTGTTCGTATCCAGTGTATCTTAGACACATGTTGCAGTCAAAACTGAAGAGATAAATCATTTTATCTTACTACTACATTACTATGGTCGATAGGTAAAAAATAAGTTAAGTTTGGGGCTCGAGTAGGAGAGTGAGAATGATAACCTCAGAAAAATCATGGTTTGAATTTCAGAAGAGTTGCTCAACTGCAAATGCCATTTAAATATTAACTCACCAAATTTTACAAACCTAGCTGGTTGGCATTTTCTGTGACCTATCAATGGCATTTGACTGTGTGAGCTGTAATATTCTCCTAGAAAAACTGAGATTTTGTGGAATTGATGGCCAAGTAACAGACAATGTCATGTCTAATCAAAGGAATGCAAATAATTCACCCAATGTAATTAGGGAAAAATCTTCTAACTGGGTAAAATCACTTACCGGATTCCACAAGACTCAGTGTTAGGACACTGTTGTTTCTGATACATCTAAACAACCTTCCGTCTAATATACAATAAGCAGAATAGTTCTTTTTGCGGATGATATTAGTATTGTAATCTACATACACACACACATACATACATACATACATACATACAGCAACAGAAGAAAGGATAAGTAATGTTGGGAAACGTATTATTGAGTGGTTTTCTGCATAATGTCTCTCTCAATTTCAAAAAGATCAAACACATTAAGTTCTACACATCTGTAGGTACTACACAAATGATAACATTAAAACATGGTGATGAAATAATAAATTGGGTGGAAATATCAAAATAACTAGATGTACATACTGATAAGAATTTAAATTGGAAGAAACACATTTTAGATGTTGCAAACTAATGTAGTTCAACCATATTTCACTTCAAATCATTGCAAATTGTGGCGGGTGCTCACCCATGATTATCTTATAGATGTCTGTTCAAGAAGTTTGGCATTTTGACAATTGCTTAACAATATATTTATCCCCTTGTGAAGTTTGTTGTAAGAAACCCACTACAGTTAAAAAGGAACAACGGTGTACATAATTAGAATGCCAGAAGGAAAAAAAAGACATTCGTTGTTCCATGCTAAGGTTGTCTTTAGCGCAAAAATGTGGTGCACTACTCTGCACCAAAATTTTTGATCACTTACCAAATTCTGTGAGATGTCTGTTACCAAATTTAACTTCATCTCAACTGAAAAAATTTCTCCTTGACAACTCTTTCTAGTCCATAGATTTTAAAATCCATAAAAGGTAGTTCATAGGAATTACTAATTCACACTATATTAAAATCAAAACTTGTAAATGATCAGTGTGCAGCCATATTTACATAAGAATGTGTAATGTGAATGATCTAAAATGATACATTCCAAACTATTAAGATTAACTGTAAAAATGATCCAAGGAATGTGAAACCAACTAATTAACCAACTCGCCCACAGTTCTTCACAGAGCATGCTGTCAGTCCAGCATGAGAATAAGTTTAATGCTGGCAATCACGAGGCATATATCCCTTAAAGGAGTAATCTCTGAACTAATTTTCTGGATTGATCGGACAATGTTCCATGGAACAGTTGCAAGGCACATCATAGTGTTTGGGAACAGTTCACAAGCTATTGTTAACATAATGGTTATGAACTAGCTACAGTGTACTGTAGAACTAACATGAAGCATGGTGGTATAGCCATATATATTTGTAAGAGACTGAAATTAATATGTGAAGCTATAGATATAAGTAGTTTCTGTACTGAAACATATTTTGAAACATGCAGCTGTATTGTTTCCAAGTATTGGTATATTAGTTGTAACTGTGTAGCGCACCCCTGACCAAAATGAGGACTTGTTTGTAAAGAGTCTTGAAAAACTTAAAGTATTCCTCCTTAAGAAGGAAAAAGTGCAGAGTTTTCATATTCAGTGATATAAATATAGACATTAGAATTAAAAGCAAAACTGTAAACTATCTACTTAACACATTAAGAGCACTTAACTTTTGCTGCATAAACTATACGCCCATGAGACAATGCGTGTCTGGACAACATAATCAGTAATTTTCAAATAAATGAAAGTGAGAGCAACATAATTAAATTGGGCAATTAAGATCATGATGGGCTTTGGCTTAAAACTTCCACTACATAATAAAATAGGAAGCTATTCAGATGAGCCAGGTAGAACAATAGAAGAGTAAATGAAAAGAGCTCTTCTATTTAAAATCCAGGTTAAAACAAATAGACTGGGATGAAGTAATCACAGAAGTTACGAAAGCTAATGAGTCAACCATTAAATTCCTAGATGTAGTAGTCAAAATATTTGAAAAAACCTGCAATAAACAGTATGAAAGAATCCACAAGAGTAACACCTCCACAAAACCAAAAGAATGAAAGAATGGTACACACCAAAATTAAACAAGTTAAGAACAATTATGCCCATGCATCATGACAGGCCTCACCATAGTTAAGCAGATAAAAATATGTACAAACTAGCCAGAAAACAGGTCTAAAAAAAGACATCAAAATGCAAAGCCAATGACACATTCATACTCAGTCTGTAAAACTACTAGGGTTCCATGTCGACCAAAAACTCAACTGGGAATCTCACACAGGTATGCTATGCAAAAAAACTCTCACATGTAATCTTCTTGTTACATAAACTGGGAGGCTCTGTTAGTAGAACACTCCTACTATATGCATACTTTGCCTTCTTCCACTCTCATCTCACTTATGGGATTATACTATGAGGAAACTGCCCAATTACAAAGACTGTGTTTAAATGGCAAAAAAAAAGAAAGAAAGAAAAAGGCAATCAGATGCCTTGTAGGACTACCACCCAGAGACTCATGCAGGCACCATTTTAAAGAATTAAATATAATGGCAGTCCCTGGCTTGTATATTTATAGTTGCCAGATGTATGCCAAAGAAAATTTAAATAACTTTGACCTTAGGATGGCAATGCATTCACAATGGAAATGGACATACAATTGACATCCCGTTTGCCAGACTGTCGAAGATTCACTGCAGTTATTAGTATCTAGCACCCACATTTTTTAACAAATTACGCAAAAGTGTGCATACTATGCCCATGGATAAATTTAAAGTAAAAGTAGCAAAATGGATAAAAAGTAAAGTATTTTATACAGTTCAAGAATTTCAAGAGAGTGCAATAAATGATATTGAATTTTGATGGTACATTTTATGAAAGGTGTATATAGTACAAAATTGGAAATATAATATTATGCAGGCAATTTGTATACACTGTATCACTAACTTTTATTAGATGACACCGATTACATGTAAAATGTTTAAAGGTGAATAAATATGAATAATAATAATAATAATATGAATTAAAAATTGTTAGAAAATTGTCCGTATTAACTTTTACAGAAGCATGTGTACACACTAAGAGCAGCTCAAAATTTGCAAAGAAATGGGTTTCCCAGATTATTATTATATTACATTACTGAAAGAAAATGGTCAGATAAATTTCTGATGTGCTTGTTCTTGGACTTAGAGTGAAATTATGTGCGCACTGAACTTATCGTAATTGCTTAATAAGATGCAGAATGTGTTCTTCCTTGATGAAACTGTCACCTATACATGCACCCAAAAATGTAGACCATTTACTATCATTGTATACTACTTTTGAAAACGTTACTTTGTAATTTCTTATATCTATATATTTTAAATATCAACATAATAAGAAAAAGATTATAAAGATGACACATTGCATTGGAGACAGGCACAACGAAAAGACACACGTTAGCTTTTGGCCAAGGCCTTTGTCAGAAAAGGAAGAGGGGATGGGTAAGGGGAAGAGAGAGCAGGGTACAGGTGGGGGGAAGAGAAGAGTGCTGTCAAGAGTAGTGTACAGAGACTAGAATACCAACAGAGCAGCAATTGGAGGCTGTGGTGGGGAGCAAAAAAGGAGATAAGAAGGGAGGGGGAAATATGGTTGGGTGTGTTGACAGAGGGTGGGAGGCGAGAGGAGGGAGGGATTGGAAACTGTTGGGTTGGTGGTGTGGAAATGGTAGGGTACCATAGGCCAGGATAATTCTGGTAATGGAGAATGTATTTATGTTAGATTGGATCTACTTTTCACTCCAATTGATCCATAGTGAGGAAATCCTCCAGGATGTAAAACATGTCACAAGAACTAGAATACACAATAAATATTTACAGTGAAAAACAAAGAAGAGTATGCTAATGTGCCTTTCAGAGATCCCAAGTGGAATGGTCATCCTGGATGTGGAATATGTGAAAATATTTTAGACATTCTTCCATTTAAGAGGTAATAAGCACTGGATATCATAATCATTTTATGGCACTTAACAATGATTGTGTTACTGCACTGAGTTTGTATAGAAGACAAATTGTACTAATATTCATATTACTTTATATTATTAGCAAATGCGTGCACATGTGCCCCCCTGCTCGCTCTCCCCCCCCCCCCCCCCCCCCCCCCCCACACACACACACACACACACACACACACACACACACACACACACACACACACACACGCGCTCACTCACTCACTCACTCACTCTCACACTCACACCAGTTTTTGACCAAAGTAAGTGACTTTAAATCTTTGTGAAGTTATTTCTTATATTTATTCCATGAATTGAGCTATTGGAAATTTCATTAAGGACTACATATATTGGGAAGCTGTAGTTAATATCCCTAGTTCTCTAAATAGGCCTCTGCAGGATGTTCTTAAGTTCACACCACAAATAATTCTTATTATACATCTTTGTAGCCAGAAAACATTAGCTTGGCTTGTTGAGTTATCCCAAAAAATAATCCCAAATGAAATTATAGACAGAAATTAACCATAGTATTTTGTAAGATAAATCGCATCAGCACAGTATAGAAAACCTGGTGGTGGAGGGGGAAAACCAGATGGCTTTAGTAGTGAAGCAGCCATTGAGATGAACCACATTATGTTCAGCTGCATGTTGTGCCACACGGTAGGCTACTTTGCTCTTGGTCACAGTCTGGCAGTGGCCATTCATCCTGATGGACAGCGGGTTGGCTGTTATACCACTGTAAAATTCTGTGCAATGATTGCAGCACAGCTGGTATTTGACATGGCTGCTTTCACACATGGCTGCTTTCACACATGGCCCAGCCTATGATGTGGTAGGATAAGCCTGTGACAGGATTGGATTAGGAAGTGGTGGGTTTGTGTGGATTGGGTAGGTCTTGCACCTGGGTTTTCCACAGGGAGGATTGGAAGTGGTGTAGGGATGGACTAGGATGTTGTGGTGGTTAGGTGGGTAACAGGACACCACTTTAGGGGCAGTGGGAAGGATCTTGGATAGGATGTCCCTCATTTCAGAGAATCATGATATGTAATCAAAGTCTTGATGAAGGATGTCATCCATTTGTTCCAGTCTTGGGTGGTAATGGGTGACAAAGGGGGTACTCTTTTGTAGCTGGTTGTTGGGGGTGGTGGGAGGATTGGGGGTTGTTAATGGAAATGGCATGGGAGATGCATTTGTGGATTGGGTCTGTGGGATAGTACCTGTCTGTGAAGAGCTTGGTGACACTGTAAGCATACTGAGCAAGGGAGTTCTCACCACTGCAGACACAATTTCTCCAGGTGACCAGGATGTATGAGAGGTATTTTGGTGTGGAAGGGATGACAGCTGTCGAAATTCAGGTACTGTTGGTGGGTGGTGAATTTAGTGTGGACAGAGAGGAGGTGGTCAATGTGTAAGAAGGTGGCACACTGGCTTGAGAAGGACCAGGTGTAGTGGATGGGAGAAAAGGTTTTCAGGTTGTGAAGGAATCAAAACTGAGTGTCTTGGCCCTGAGTCCAAATCATGAAGATATCACCAATGACCCTGAATCAATCTAAGAGTTTGGCTTTTTTGGGGACAAGAAATGTTTCCTCTAAATGGCCCATAAACAGGTTGGCATAGGAGGGTGCCATGTTGGTGCCAATGTCAAAGGCATACCCTCCTTCTCCCAGCCCCTGCAATGGAAACACTTTCTTGCTACTAATCCCTCCAACCAAGGCCAACCTAATCCCAACATTAAACCCTGCCTCTCCCAGTTCATATCGCCATCCAACCGTGACCATTCCTCTCTTCCAACAAACTACCCCCCTGGTCACCTTCCAGGAATTCCTTTCCTCCTCTCCCAGTTCATATCGCCATCCAGTTGTGACCATTCCTCTCTTCCAACTACCCACCCCCTGCTCACCTTCCAGGAATTCCTTAACTCCAATGTGGCCTCACTGTCCTTACACAGGTCACTTTCTCACAACACCAACATTTCAGCAGAAGAAAGGAAAGTGATACACAATGTAAAAACAAATCCTGGCCTAACCGTCCTACCTGCAGATGAAGGTTCCACGACTGCTGTTTGGAATTGGGTGACTCTGCCAACTATCTGACTCCTCTGCCTATAAACTGTACCAAAGTGAGCCAATCCAGAAGTCTAGAATAAGCTCCAGTCCCTGCTTAAACCCTCAGGCTCTTCCCAGAACTTCTCCTGTGCATCCATTTCCTTCCTCACTCTTATGACATCCTGCACACCCATCTTCTGCATGCTCCCAAAAATCCACAAACCTAACTATCCTGGATGCCCCATTGTAGCTGGTTATTGTGCCCCACTGAAAGAATTTTCACTCTCATTTACCATCACCTCCAACCAATTGCCCATAATCTAGCCTCTCACATCAAAGATACCAACCACTTCCTTCACCCACTTACCACCAGACCCAAGCCTTTAAGGCTTGGATACCTACTAATTAATGTTGACACCACTTCCCTATATACCAACATCTTTCATGCCCTTGGTCTTACTGCTACTGAACACTACCTGTCCAAATGTCCTTCTAACTTTATCCTAACTCGCAACTACTTCTCCTTCGCAGGGAAGTTATACAAACAAATCTGCAGCACAGCCATGTGCACTCGCGTGGCACCCTCCTATGCCAACCTGTTTATGGGCCATCTAGAGCAGACCTTCTCATCCTCCCAAAATGCCAAACCCATAATCTGGTTTAGGTTAATTGATGACATCTTCTTGGTGTGGATTCAGGGCCAAGACACCCTATTTTCATTCCTTCAGAATCTCAATACTTTTCTCTCCCGCGCGACCGGTACGGTCACAGGTTCGAATCTTGCCTTGGGCATGGATGTGTGTGATGTCCTTAGGTTAATTAGGTTTAAGCAGTTCTAAGTCTAGGGGACTGATGACCTTAGTCCTATAGTGCTCAGAGCCATTTGAACCTTCTCTCCCATCCACTTCACGTGGTCCTCCTCGACCCAGCATGCCACCTTCCTGGACATTGACCTGCTCCTCTGTCATGGTTCCATCCACACCTTTGTTGACGTTAAACCCACCAACAATCAACAGGAGCTGCAGTCTAGACTCGACAGCTGTCATCCCTTCCACATCAAAAAATCTCTCCCATGTAGCATATCTGTAGTAACAAGAACTCTCATTCACAGTATGCTGAGGGTGTCACCAAGCCCTTTAGAGAAAGCCACTATCCCTCAAACCTTGTCTGCAAACAGATCTCCCGTGCTATGTCCACTCACACCCCCAATCCTCCTCCCACACCCAAGAACCAGTTACAAAGGAGTACCCCCCCCCCCCCCCCCCCCTTAATCACCCATACTACCCTGAACTGGAACAACTGAACCACATCCTTCATCGGAAATTTGGTTACCTATCATCAAGCCCTGAATTGAGGGACATCCTGACCTAGATCCTTTCCACCCCTTCCAAAGTGGTGGTCCATTGCTCACATAACGTCCACAACATCCTAGTCCACCCTTATACACTCCAAATCCCAACCCCTTGGCACAAATTTCATATTTCTGTGGAAGACTCGGGTGTAAGTCCTGCCCAATCCACAATCCCAGCACTTCCTATTCCAGTCCTGTCACTGGCTTGTGCTATCCCATCAGAGGCTGAGCCACCTTTGGAAGCAGCTATGACAATTACCAGCTTTGTTGCAAGCATTGCACAGCTTTTAATATTGGTATGACTACCAACCAGCTGTCCATCAGGACAAATGAGCATAGTCAAACAGTGGGCAAGAGCAAAGTAGGATACCCTGTGGCACAACATGCAGCTGAACATAACGTGCTTGATTTCAGGGACTGATTCACTGCCTGATCCATCTGGATCTTTCCCTCCATCACCAGCTTTTCTGACCTGGACAGATGGTTGATATCCTCAAAACACATTCTCCACCCCTGAAATAATCCCAGCCTTAACCTATGGTAACCTGCTGTCCCCACGCCTCCATTCAATGATTTCAACTTCTCTGTTCTCTCACCTCCCCCCCTATTCTCGTCTCCCATCTTCTTTGTGTGCCGCCCTGTGCCAATGCTCCTGCTTGTCTTTCCCTTCCTTCACTCCTCTCCTTTTTCACCCCCCCCCCCCCCCGCCCCCCACTTCCCCCCAGACTGCTGCTTCTGCTCTATGTTGCATTCTGGTCTGAGAGCTGCCAGTAATGGCAGTCATGACAAAGACATTGGCTGAAAGCTAATGTGTTCTTTCTGTTGTGCCTATCTGCAACTCAAGATGTCATCTTTACAGTGAGTAGCAATAATACACTGAATTTAACATTTAAAAAATGTTTTTTATTAGTGGAGTAGAAGGCCACCAATAAATCCTTCAGGCTTCTCTCAAACTGAATTTCATTGGTTGTTAAGCTTTTTATGGTTGTTGGAAAGGTATCGAAAATTGTGTTCCTGAATAATGCACACCTTTTTGTACAAGAGTAAGTGACCGTAAATCCTTGTGAAGATTATTCTTATTTCTTGTACTGATTCCATGAACTGAGCTGTTGGTTTGAAAAAGTGATATAGTTTTAATGACAAATTTCATTAAGGAATAAATATATTGGGAAGCAGTAGGTGGTATCCCTAGTTCCCTAAATAGGCCTCTGCAGGATGTTTTTGAGTTCACACCACGTATAAGTCAATAATCCCATATGACATTATGGAGTGAAAGTAAGCATAATATGCCAGCTTTTTCATTTTTATATCCCCTATGTCGGACAGAATTCGATTTGCAAATAGAGATTCGTTAAGATGCTTTAGCAGTGCTGTGGTGTGCTGCTCCCAATTAAATTTATTATCAAGCTGTAATACTAAGAATTTAACTCTGTCCACATTTTCTATTTGCTTGTCATCCTATGTTAGGCATATACTCATGGGACACTACTTACAAGTTCTGAACTGCATGTAGTGCTTTTTCTCAAAGTTTAGTGACAAAGAATTGGCTAGGAACCAATTATTAATGTCAACAAATGTTTTATTAGCCAATCTTTCTAAGACTACATTTGATTTGCTGTTTATTGCAATGTTTGTTCCATCAGCAAACAAAACAAACTTGGTATCTGGTAATGTTACTGATGAAAGGTCATTGATAAACACAAGGAAAAGTAGGGGCCCTAAGATGGAACCTTGTGGGGCCCCCACATGTAATCAATTCCCAGTTGGATGATGTCTGATAGCTTACTACAGGTCTCTTTCCTAATAACACACTTTGTTTCTTGCCAGAGATATAAGATTTGAACAATTTTGGAGCATTTCCTGTTGCACCATAATATTCTAATTTACTCAAAAGGATATTGTGATTTACACAGTCAAATGCCTTCGACAGATCACAAAATATACCAGTTGCCTGCAATTTTTTGTCTGATGAATTAAGCACATTTTCACTGTAAGTGTGGATAACCTTCTCAGTGTGGATAACCTTCTCAGTGTGGATAACCTTCTCAGTGTGGATAACCTTCTCAGTGTGGATAACCTTCTCAGTGTGGATAACCTTCTCAGTGTGGATAACCTTCTCAGTGTGAGAACCCTTTAGAAATCCGAACTGCGTCTTTGACAGTATGTTGTTTGTGATGAGATGGCTGTAAAGCCGATTGTACATTGCCTTTACTAAAATTTTTGAGAATGCTGGCAAAAGTAAAATTGGATGGAAATTTGACGCTATTTCTTTATCTCCCTTCTTAAACAGTGGCTTAACTTCAGCATATTTCAACCATTCAGGAAATATTCCACTGATAAATGACTGGTTACACAGATAGCTTAATATGTTACTTAAATCAGAACCACATTCTTTAATTAACTTTGTTGATACATCATCATACCCACTGGATGTTTTTGATTTTAAAGATTTTATGATGGACATTACTTCTGCTGGCGTAATAAGGGTCAGATTCATATTATGCAAGTTTCTTGAAATGTGTGGTCTGAGGTATCTCATGGCAGCATCTACAGAATCTGACAACCCCCATCTTTTCAGTAACAGTTATAAAATGTTTGTTAAAAACGTTCTGCAACACTATACACATCTGTCACCTATGTATCATTTACTCTTAATGCTATTTGCCTGTTTTCATGCCTGGTTCTACTGGTCTCCTCCTTCACTATATCCCATATTATCTTTATTTTGTTATCTGATATGACTATCTTTTCCTTGTAATATATTTGCTATGATGTCCATATTCCAGTCTTTAATATTTTGCAGTATTTCTTGTAATGTGCTATAGTGTCAACTTCAGAACTGTTTCGGATTGACATGCAGTATTCTTTTTGTTTTACAAGATACCTCTATTCCTTGAGTAATCCATGGCTTCTTCTAGACTTTGCTCTAATCTTGGTTAGTTTTGGGTGAAAACAGTGTTCAAATAAGCTAAGCACTTCATTAGCAAAAGTGTTATATTTTTCATTCATGCCATGAGCACTGTAAACATCACTCCAGTGAACGTCTCTGTGGAGTGCCTTAAAATAATCAATTTTTGGCTTATTGATTACCCCCCTTGAGTTCATATTTAACAGATTTTATATGCTATTCAGTATTAAGATTAACAGAACGAATTGCATGTCAAAGGACTGAGATGCCATTGAGTATTGGTTTTGTAATATAATTTTGTTCATTGGACTTTTCTATAAATATATTATCAATGGCTGTTTGTGAACAACTGACTACTGCAGTTAGGAACTTCACAGTGGGAATTAAGTTGAATGATCATGTTACTAACTCAGATCAGTTCTTATTGGGAGAGTCTTTAAGGAAATGTACATTAAAGTCGTCAGCAACCACTATTTCTTTGTTTTTGGTTGCTAAATGGGCCAGTACAACTTCAAGATGGTTTATGAACAGATTAAAGTTACCTGCAGGTGCTCCGTATACACACAATATTATGAAGTATTTTTTATGGAATTCTACTTTTGTTGCACATGCTTGCATATGCTGTTCCAGGAAAAATTTATGAATGTCTATGTTCTTAAATTTATGATTGTTTCTGATGAAGGGAGTCTCTCTCTCTCTCTCTCTCTCTCTCTCTCTCTCTCTCTCTCTCTTTCTGTTTGTCTACAGAAACAGTAAATTTCAATGAGTATTTTGAGTTGCACACGATGTTAATATCTTGAATATGTAAGAATGTAAAACAAAATGTTGTTAATTCACATTCTTCTAAATAATTTTAATTTTATTTTGTCAATCTGCCTAAATGGAAATCATACAAAATTCAATACTACATCACATCTGTCACATACGTTAAAAATATAAATTGTTCATATCATGTGGTATTGTAATAAACATGCTAAATTGTTAAAAATGTAAGTGCCGATGTGACAGATCTTTGTCATTGCAAGAGATGAATGTTATGTGGTCAAACATAGGTCATCATTATTTCTATGACACACACACATAAAGGACATTTATAATATGTAATGAATCTCATTTCATAAAACAAAACAAACAAAAAAAAGCATCTTGGTTCTTAACCCATCCCAATGTTGTGACATTGGCGTTCATAACATCATTCCATGTGTCTGTATAGTATTGTAGGATGTGTTCTGTTCTTGTGTGTCTGATGGATTGTTTCAGTGCACCACTGTCACAACTCGAAGTCTCTCAAATACCCCATTTATAGAGTGAGTCAGAGCACCAACAACATCCAGTGTGGATTCTGTTTAATTTGACCCACAATTTCCAATGTGTTGGCAGTTCTTCTTGTTCCAGAGATCTCTTCCTTCAGTATTACTTGTAGCAGCTGTTCAGTGTATGGTAGTGGCAGGCGTCTTCAGTGAAGCTCGTTTCTTCATAAGAAAAGTACATCATGATAAATGGGAAGTTCTTTATTCTCTTTTAGATTATGATAATCTCTACATAGAGTCTCAGTTCTGTGAATCTGTGGTGGGTAGGTATTGCTTAGCAGGGGAAGCCAGTAGACAGGAGCTGGTCTGATTGTACCAGTAATCATGTGCATCTTGCTGTTGAGCTGTGCATTGATGGGGCTGGTATGGCAGCTATTACCCCACACTGAAGTGTGATACTCTGTGGTTGAAAAATACGGTGCAAGAGTTGATGTATGCAACGTCTCCATTGAAGCACCACCAGCTGTGTCACACAGCCTGTGAATGATGTTGTTAGTTTTTATCTTGGCTGAAGTGTTTCCTAGATGTTTTTTATAAGATAGTCCATCCAAGTGTGATGCGAAGATTGCTAAGACACTTGGGGTACTTGTTGTGATGGAGAATATGGCCACCAAATTGCACCTTTAGCTCAGTGTTTGTTTGTTTGTTAAGGTGAAACACTCGAATCTCGCTTGTACTGGTACTGGTACTGGTACTGGTACTGGTACTGGTACTGGGCTTCAGTCTCCATTTCTTGAAGTATGAGTTAAGAGCCCCTAAGTCTTCTGTTAGTATTGCCACTGACTGACCAAGCTCTCTTAATTGACAAGCCAGGGCGATATTTTCTGAGTATGAGAATTTCCTTGAAGATGTTCTTGGAAAGTCAGAAATGTAAAGGCTGAACAGAAGCAGCGTGAGAACTGAGCCCTGTGGAAGTCCGTTATTTAATTCCCTTATTGAGCTGCGATTTTCACCCAAGCAAACTTGAAAGTATCAATTACTTATTATGTCACCAATAATAGATGCTGTTGTTTGCCATTTAATTATTTTCAGTAATTTGTGAAACATCCTTTCCCTCCAGACTGTTATGCTGCCGTAAGGTCGATAAAGGCCTCAGTTGTTTTTAGTTTCTCCTGGAAACTAGTCTCTGTGAAAGTTGTCAGAGCTATTGCCTGGTCATTGCAGCTTTTTTGAGGCCCAAATCCCTCTTGTCCTATTGGAATGTGTTCTAAAATGCACTCACTAATTCTGTGATAAGTCTCTCCAAGAGCTTATACATGCAACTAAGCAGAGAAATTGACTGAAAGTTCTGTGTCGGATCAAGTGATTTTTTTAGGTTTTAATATTGCCACAATTTTTGCATATTTCAGTTTCTTGTGAAGTGTTCCTCTGTTCAAAATAATAGAGAAGAAACAAGTCAGCCGGTGTTTGTTATTTTCCCCAAGATGGCATAAAAATTCCATATTAATATTATCACACCATGAAGCATTACCACTTTCAACCTCTGCTAAACGTACCTCTATTTCATCTAGGATGAATGGTGAAGGGAATTTTGAATTACTTGGAGGCAGAGCTTTTACATTTGTTAGCTCTTTTTATTCTGGGTGTATGCTGTTTAGCCCTTGGTGGTATGGACATTTTTACTATATGGTTAGCAATATGACTGGCTGAAATACCAGGCATCTGATCAGATTTATTAAAGGCACCACCCAATTTGCAGACCAAGCCTTCCCACTTCAGTGTTTGAAATTCAGCTTTTGTACTGTCTCGGAATAGTGCACTATGCTGGCATTATCAAGACTATGAAGTAGCTCATGTGCAATGTCACTGTCTCCACATTTGTTAAATTATTCATATAGGTGTTCACCCCTCTCATCCCACCCTGGCATATATTCTCTGCTATAACCAAGGGAAATATGTTTCTTAGTAGATGAAAGAACAGCTGCACCAAAACAGCTGTAGCTCTGGGGTTCTGGTGGAATGAGAAGAATATATTTTTCCAGGTGATCCTAAAAATACTGTCAATTTGCCTTTCTAAAATTCCATCTAGGTCATGGCACTGACTTAACCAGTGGGATGGATAAGTCAGTATTGAGAATAACAGATATGTGATGGCTATGTGGGAAGTCTGACAAGACTATTCTTGATGTAGGAATTATTTGGTCTTTATGATCATGGGAGACAAAAATGGAGATCGGGGTTATAGCCTCTCTATCATGTAGCTGGTCTAAATGTCTCCAGATCCTTGGCATCAAAAACTAGGTAAAGACTGTTGTTTTCAGCCTAATCGACAAGTGCATTATCACAGTGGTTGAGTGCATACTTCCACTGCACATGGTGGCTGTTAAAATCGCCAACATATGCTGATGGATGGACAGCAATATGCAGAACATTTGGTGGTCACTCTACATTAGGAGGGTTATAGTTATTATGGATAGTGAGTTCTTCAAGCTTTATTGAAACATTGTAAATGTCATCAGCTGTATTTGCTGAGATTAAGTTTTTACGATCAGTGTTAGTTCAAATGTAAGTGACACCAGTATAACCACAGTGGTAAGTTGCACCAATAAGCTGGTAGGCATATATCCTTTCTCTTTTATAAAGATCTTCTTCATTTTATGCATGGGTTTCATGGATTAAAAACACTTCAGTGATATTACATAAAAGAAATTTTGACTGGTAACCTTGGATAATTCCTTGTAGATTTAGTTGGCAAGAAAGGACTGAAGGTCCCATATTTTTGCCCATTTGTCTCCATGTTTGTAACCAGGAAGTAAAATAAAGGTCTGGCTTTAGGGACGGCCTAGCTCATTTGGTGTTAGCCAGGGTGCACATGCAGTATTTTACTGTGGACACCAGTTGGATTTACACACAGGTAATATGTTCCAATACTTTGTTTCTATCTTTAATCTTACCCAGTACAGTTTCTCATAAAACTAACAGTATCATTCTGTTACTGCTAGGTGAAAAACTGAAGTAGGTGTAACACTCATTTTGTCTATATAGTCCTGAAAATGAAATCGTATGTCTGAAAGATGTTGGACAATAATTAAAAAAGTAATGATGGAGTGAGTGAAGATGGAATATTACCAATAAAATAGCTGGAATGGCAAGCCATTATTAAGCAAAGAAGGAAAATCTGAAAAGGAGAATATTATATAGAGGGTCTGTATCAAGGAAACAAACTTCAGGACCATGTTACAGAAAGAAAAGATATGAAGTAGGTGAAGATGAGATGGGAGATATGATCCTGCAAAAAGAATGTGACTGAGCATTGAATAATCTAAGTGAAAACACGGCCCCTGGAATAAATGACATTCCCAGAACTATAGCACTTGAGACGAAATGCTATCAGACTTGAGTAAGAATGTAATAATTCCAGTTCCAAAGAAGGCAGGTGGTAACAGGTGTGAATACTACTGAGCCATCAGTTTAATGAGTCATGGGAGCAAATTATTGTCATGAATGGTTTCCAAGAGAATGGAAAAACTGGTAGAAACCTACCTCAGGGAAGTTCATTATGGGTTCCAGACACATTTAGGAATGTGCGGAGCAATACTGACTCTGTGACTTATCCTTGAAGGTGAGTTGACAAAAAGCAAACCTTTATTTATGGCAATTGTAGATTCAGAGAAAGCTTTTGAGAGTGTTGACTGCACTACACTCGCTGAAATTATGAAGAAAGCAGGGGTAAAATACAGGGAGCAAAAAGTACATTTACAACTTGTACAGAAACCAGAGTGCAGTTACTGAGAGTCAAAGGACACAAAAAGGAAAGTTGTAATTTTAGAGTGAGTGAGACAAGATTTTAGGCTATCCCTGATGTTATTGCATGTATAAATTGAGCAAGCAGTGAAGGAGACACAGGATGGACTTCAAAAGGGAATCTAAGTTAATGGAGAAGAAATGCAAACTTGATGGTTTGCTGATGACACCACCATTCTGTCCAATGCGAATGCTATGACTGAAGTACAGTAGCAAGAAAGCATTTCTGAAAAAGAGGAATTTGTCAACATCTGATTTCAGTTTAAGAAGTGTCTTGTACAGAAGTGAAATATGAACTGTTAACAGTTTAGACAAGAAGAGAGTAGTAGTTTTTGAAATACACTACTACCCATTAAAACTGATATATCATGAAGACGACGTGCTCCAGATGTGAAATTTAACCAACAGGAAGAAGATGCAGTGATATGCAAATGATCAGCTTTTCAGAGCATTCACACAAGGCTGGCACCGGTGGCAACATCTACAACGTGCTGATGTGAGGAAAGTTTCCAACCGATTTCTCATACACAAACAGCAGTTGACCGGTGTTGCCTGGTGAAAAGTTGTTGTAATGCCTCATGTACGGAGGAGAAATGCGTACCACCACATTTCCGACTTTGATACAGGTTGGATTGTAGCCTATCGTGATTGCGGTTTATCGTATCGCGACATTGCTGCTAGCGTTGGTCGAGATCCAATGACTGGTAGCAGAATATGGAATCGGTGGGTTCAGGAGGGTAATACGGAATGCCGTACTGGATCCCAGTGGCCTCTGACAGGCATCTTATCTACATGGCTGTAATGGATCGTGCAGCCACGTCTTGATCCCTGAGTCAACAGATGGGGACGCTTGCAAGACGACAACCATCTGCATGAACAGTTCGATGACATTTGCAGCAGCATGGACTATCAGCTCGGAGACCACGGCTGCAGTTTTCCTTGACGCTGCATCACAGACAGGAGTGCCTGCGATCGTGTTCTCAATGACAAACCTGGGTGCACGAATAGCAAAACATCGTTATTTCGGATGAATCCAGGTTCTGTTTACAGCATCATGGTGGTCGCATCTGTGTTTGGTGACATCATGGTGAACGCACATTGGAAGCGTGTATTTGTCATCGCCATACTGGCGTATCACCCGGTGTGATGGTATGGGGTGCCATTGGTTACACGTCTTGGTCACCTCTTGTTTGTATTGACAGCACTTTGAACAGTGAACGTTATGTTTCAGGTGTGTTGTGACCCATGTTTCTACCTTCATTCGATCCTGCGAAACCCTACATTTCAGTAGGATTTGAAGGTCCTGTACAGGCCTTTCTGGATACAGAAAATGTTCGACTGGTGCCCTGGCCAGCACATTCTCCAGATCCCTCACCTATTGAAAACATCTGGTCAATGGTGGCCAAGCAACTGGCTCATCACAATACGCAAGTCACTACTCGTGATGAACTGTGGTATCGTGTTGAACCTGCATGGGCAGCTGCACCTGTACATGCCATCCAAGCTCTGTTTGACTCAATGCCCAGGTGTATCAAGGCCATTATTACGGCCAGAGGTGGTTGTTCTGGGTACTAATTTCTCAGGATCTATGCATCCAAATTGCGTGAAAATGTAATCACGTGTTAGTTGTAGTATAATATATTTGTCCAATGAATACCCATTTATCATCTGCATTTCTTCTTAGTGTAGCAATTTTAATGGCCGGTAGTGTATGATGCTGTAGAAGAAAGCAGAAGTTTGTATGGGTAGATCAGATAACGAATGAGAAGGTATTGAGTTTAATTGGGAGAAGAATGTGTTATGGCACAAGCTGAATAAAAAAAGGGTTGGGATGATTGGACACATCTGAGACCTGATAGAATCATGAGTTTGGTAATGGAGGGAAGCCGTTGAGGGTAAAAATTGTAGAGGGAGACCAAGGCTTGAATACAGTGAAGTAGTTCAAATGGATTTAGCTTGCAGTAGTTCTGCAGAGATGGAGAAGCTTGCACCAGACAGACTAGCACAGAGAGCTGCCTAAAACCAGTCATTCGACTGAAGACCACAGAAATATCACTAATTTAAAAATTACAGTCATGGACAGCCCATGATTAAAAGTCTATCGATAACTCCATTAATTTTTTCTCCCCAGCTAAGACATCCTCATGGCTGCCAAATTTTTGTGTAGTAGGATGTACCAAGTCATTTACAAAACCTACAATTTCCAGAAAAACTCAGTTTTTCCCTACAAAATTTCACATTTTGCATGGTAAAATATGTTGCACAAATGACAAAGAATGTTTTGCTATTTAATCCAACCAATGTACAAGGGTAATCCAGGAAGTAATGATGATTTGGCTTTAATAAAGTCAAGAAATAGGTATTTTAAACTAATATACATCACTTAAAGAAATTTAAGCCTGATTTATTTTTCTAAGTAATTGATTCCATTATTTAAGATTTTTTTCGTAACTGTCTGCCAGTCTGGTGAAAAAGATGGGTTTGCAGTGGTGTATTTAAGCTGCTGCCTTTGCGTGATACAGTTTCACCTTGTCAGATCTGTCAGTTACCCGTTATAAATCTTCCTGATGCATGGTCACCTTTAGGAATTGTTCTGGTGGTCCAGCTACTCCATCCCATCACCGTGTATGAACTTCCTTTTCTTCTGGACTTCGATCCTTGTTGGGTGATGCTGAGATGTTAGATCACGACAGTTACTTCAAGCTAGTTAATAAACTCTGAACTCTCATTTGCACTTCTTTGTATTTAAATGTTTTCAAGTTGCACACTGATGTATCCCAGTGATTGTAACTCAAAATAGTTCAGCCCAATGTTAACACATTGTGACTCATAATGTCTGATCTTTAGGCTGTACATAAGATCTCGATCTCTCTCTCTCTCTCTCTCTCTCTCTCTCTCTCTCTCTCTCTCTCTCTCTCTCTCTCTCTCTTTTTTTTTTTTTTTTTTTTTTTTTTTTTTTTTTTTTTTTTTTTTACATTAAAGCGATACATTTGTTTTGGATCCCCGTTGACATTGGCACAGATGGCTCCGAGTAAGAGGGTCATAGACAAAGCATACATATAGTGCTGGACATCGAGTGAATGCCGTACATTACGTGACTGCTCTCCACTGCCTCTGTTGTTACGCTGCATGCTTCCTCCGTACAAACATGTACCAGGGCAAACAGTATCTGCTCCTTTCCTATATGCTACTTAACAAATATCTGCTCTCATGATCACCTTTAGCTGGTACAAATACCCATAGTGGACCAGGATATTTGATGAAATGCCACATTACACTACACTAGCTTCAGAATTTGTGTGTCACAGTTGCCTGCCATTGTCCATTAAACCAGGCCATTGTCCATTAAGCCAGTTATTCACTGTGTTCTTCAACTCAACATAAGATTCAAAATGTTTCATATCCATAAACTTTCTGAACGTTTTAAAAAGTTTCTTGTGTAATTTGGTTCAGCGATAACATCTAATTCTTGGATAGCTGTTAGTGTCCAAGTATGATGAGTTGTATAAATAGACAAAAAATTAGTTACCAGCAAGTATTATTGTCTGTTACTGTGAAGGATTAAATTAGTATATAATACAAGGTGATGCATCCCCTGAGGCATCAAGGGATCACAAATTTAGCATTGGAGGGCAGCGTGGTGGGTAAAAATCATAGAGGGAGACCAAGAGATGAATACACTAAGCAATTCAGAAGGATGTAGGTTGCAGTAAGTACTGGGAGATGAAGAGGCTTGCACAGGATAGAGTAGCATGGAGGGCTGCATCAAACCAGTCTCAGGACTGAAGACGACGACGACAACAACAACAATACAATGTGCAGCAGAATTAAAGGACCACTTTTTGAAACTCTTATTCCCACTCATTCTGACACCTGAGTTTGAAATCTGGCTTGAAGGCATGTATGATCTTCCTCTGCAATGGTGCAAAAGTCGGGAATCTTGAGACACCCTTGGGCTGAACGACACTTCAATTGTCAAAACAAAATGAGGAGTGAAATGTGGGTTGCCTTCTTTGCATGTGTTGACATCTTGCTGTCTGAAGTGTCAGCAAGCCCTAGGGTGAGATTGAAGCCCGCCAAGCTTTTGCACCATTACAGAGAGAGGTTGTTTGCACTTTTGAGCCAAATTTCAAACTTAAGTATTGTACTGTGTGGGAATTACAGGGTTTCGAAAAAGTAGTCCTTTAATTCCATTGCACTGTGTATAACATAGTTATTACTTAAAATATTTGAGAGAGAAATTTGCACAGCTGTTTATATGTTATGTAAATAAACAAGTGGTCATATGAGTAGAAATCTATCTTAAAGAGTGTTCTACATAAACTATATGACATAACAAAAACTTTTTTGAGACTGTATGTGTTAAGAGGCTCTTAGTAGTACGAATTAGTGTAGAAGCAGACTTGCCAAAACAATGGCGCATGCAAGCACTCAAAAAAAAGTGTGTGTGTGTGTTTGTGTTTGTTTTTCTGTAGTTAATGCTGCCGTCTCTGTTTTTCCAGCTTTCAAAGCAAGCAGTGAAGGATTACAACAGAGGGCGGATGTACCTGTCTGACTTAGCCAACAGGGAAGGTGTACCTGTGTATGATTCTATTCCTGAAAGTGTAGAGTGTGTTATCCAGAAGTGCAATGCACGATAGCACAAGCTCCAACTGCAATTTGGCAGTGTTCAAACTTCATGACAGGTGTTCCTAAGTCAACCAAGTGAGCCAATTGAAAAGTGTTACCACAGTGATGCAGCTATAAAAGTGAATTGAAGAGTCTTAATTTAACAGCTATTATCCCCGAGACAGGTGTGTTGTGGTACAGTGTGTGGGTGCTCTCAGCAGAGCTGCCATTCTGCTGTAATCAGTGGGATTCAGTAACTGTTTTGTATGTTGTGGTATTAGCCGTAACTATTGGCATCTCACAATCTGAAAATGCGTGCCATTATATTGAATTGAAGTAGTGAATATTTATTCAGAAAGAGCAAGGTGACATCACGTGGTTGAGATTTTGTGCTGTCTTGATACTATAAAAGAAGGTAGTGCTATTAATTTGATGAAACATCTCAAACTGCCATTATTCAATAATTCAAATGATTGGTGTTTCTGTGGAAACATTGTTTTCGGTTTATAGATGTCCGTACTGTGGGAAGAGATTTTATTGGTATTTTTTTTAAAAAAGCAGCTATTTTTAAAGTTTATTTTTTCTCTAACATCGAGCTTTAAGACAGTGACCTGCATGTTTGGGGAAAAATCTAAAGAACAAAGGATGAGTGTTAGTATGCCCACTGTCTGTACTAATACGTCAAGACACTATCCCGTCATGGGGTACCTCACTGCTCACATTTTACTAATGCAGTTTCAAAATTGAGGCATCACATTTATACATCAGTATTGTTTTTGATTCTCCTTACATTTTGGTACATGCACTACTTCACTCAGTCACTTCCATACATTTCTTCCTAAAGAACTGTCTTTTAGCTTAAAACCAGATGTGCAGATTCCTAACTCGTAATAAATTATTTATTATATTTATACTTACATATTAGGGGACTAATGGTATCTACTTAATCATGTTAAACTTGAACTCTTCTTTCATTTCTTTCCTCTTTTTTTTTTTTTTTACTTCATTTGAATGTGAAATTTTAGCTTCAGCAGCTTGTTCTCTGGCAGTGCCTCTGTACAAACTGTTAGTGTAGCTACCTCAGGAAGACAAGTGAGTAGGATATGGAAAATATTCGTGATGCTAATTAGTACTAGTTTTCCACTCTACACTTGCCCATTATGAATAGGCCAGAGAAAGTTCAGTATTTTACAGAAGTGAGTGACTTTTCAGGAACTGTGAATCATTTAATTGTAGGGATAATTGAGGGATTAAATTATTTGTGTTAATCTTAGCAGAAATTGACATCACATAGTTATGAGAAGGGTTTCCCCTTTCATTAAATTTTTTATGGTTCAGATTCCTAATAATTTGACTTTAATACATTGTTAGATTCTGGTCTAGTACACTTAATTCTCTTGTATAATACAAATTTGATGATGTGTTTTCTAATATTGGTAACTAATCAGAATCCCTATAAACTTCCCTCCAACTACAATCAGCATGAATTTGGTTATATTTCTGTGTGAAAGAAAGAACCTTATGTATTCAAAGTTAACTTTTATTAGAAAAACTCCTAACCCCCCTCCCCCACCTTGAAACAGTTATAAAAGGTATGTAACTGCATTGTGTGCAAGTCATATGGTCAATACATCCGAAATATTCTGCATCCAGATAAGATGGTATTAAGTTGATGGAAAATATTCTGGAAGAACAGATGAATGTTGAAAGTTTTTATTCTCTGGTGACTCACCAGAAGTTACAAATTACAGTGAACAGTTTTATGTTGCAACTAATACTATTTGTTTCTCTTTATCCATTCCACACTCCTTCCCTCCCTTATCACAGTTTCCCTCTTTCCCATTTTTGTGTAGTCACCAGTAAAGCTTATAGTTGTAAATTTTTAGCTATTTTAAATGCCTGAAAATGTGTAGAATGTTGTCATTCACAAAGTACCTGACGAATATGTGAGGCAGTGTTTAAGTTAGATGTCTGTACTTACATGCAACTGCATTTATATACTTTAGTCCATGGATAACGAATGTTTGTGTGAAAATACATTTGTTTTTTAGCATATTGTTATATTTTGACATGTGATTTTCTTGTTCTTGTAGTTACACTTCCTCCCAGTCATACACAGAAATTGTTTTATGAGTTGTAAAGTTTTATATTGATTAAAAATTAATCTACAGTCTGAAAGTATTATACTCAGATATTTCTGTTAATTATAATTTTCAGAATTAATAACAGGATGCTGCTAATATTGAAACTACCTAACTACTTTCATTACTTGCAGAATATGTTGATAAATTTGTACTGACATTTCTTTTTTAAAAAAAGAAAGCGTGTAGAATACAGGAGACAAATGTGGCAATGGTGGGAGGTCCCTTTAATGGTAGTGTTACCTTCAGAAGAGGAGGAATTTATGTATTCTGGTTCAGTTTGCACTTAAATATGCCACTAGGTTTTTTAAGCAACTTAAAATTGAATAAAAAATGTTGCCAGAAATAACCTAACTGTAACATATTCTGAAATTCTATTAACAGAAATCTATTTTCAATGTTAAAGTAAGATAAATCAGTATTATTACAGATTATAACTGGAAAACTAAAAAACATTTCTTGCATATTAAGTACTTGAAAGTGGAAGAACTCGGATATTCTGTTGTAAGTTAGTACTTTTTCAAAAATCCTGCAATAAATATTTTATTACATCTTCTGGTACTTTCAATGAGAGTCTTACACTAAGAATTATTTATGTTGCAAGATAATGTTTCTCACATAATTTATTTGCTCATTAAACTAAAGCATTTTTAATAGATTGTATAAATTTTTCTGTAAATATACTGTCTCATTTACAATAATACTTTGTCTCCAATGTATTTATAATGTTAAGGGCTCAACAGCATTATCTTCATTACCAACAAGAATAACAAACTTGGCGTGGAGGCAGATGGACAGAAGGAAACACAAAAAAGTATGTTAAATATTTTTTAGTGCATCAGATATAACTGCAACATTTAAGGTTACATTTGACAAGTCTTGGGTAGTTTATTGATAAACATCAATAGAAGTACTACCTTACAGTGATGTTATTGCACTTTGCCTCCCGTGACCATTATTGGAAACACATGGTGACAGTACAGTAAACATGTACAGTGGTGCAGTTGTGCATATACTATCAAGTGTACTTATGAAATGTCACAATAGCCGACCAAAGTGACCTAATTCTAGGTGCATTTATATTGCAGTTTACTAACAAATGGACAAAGTATTCTGTTCAAAATGTGCCACACACATTTAAATTGTTCATTTTTCAGTCTTGCCACCATGAGTGGACACAGACTTATTGTCTCAGGATTGTGATTTGAATATGCTTTTTTGTTTCAAGATGTGGTACAAACTGATAGATGAAGATAGTTACTTTTGTGCTGCGGCTTTTGTGCTGCAGGTACTGCATTGGGTGTGCTCTGCTATTAAAGTGGAAACCCTTTGAAGTGGGAGCAATTTTCCCAGATGGACGCCTTATGGATTTTAGGGACCATATAAAAGAAGGTAGTGTATGGAGGAGATAGCTAGGTGAAGTGGTTCTAGGATTTGAGAGGTATAAGAGATCATAATCATGTTGAACTTCCGGGGACCCAGCCATGAATGGTTGTAGAAAGAAGGTAGTTGACATAGTTCTGTGTTTGATCACTACTGTGCCAAAGCATTTATGAAATGTGATGGTGATATCTTGGCAGCAGTAACGGAACAGGGTAGTTGCATGCATCATGTATTCTGAATAACAACAAAAAATTGCCAACGGAGTTACCACATTCCTGCTCTTGTTACTGTGCCTATCCACCACAATAAGGTGAGTGGTTATCTTCACTGATTTCATTGTTTGTATTCCACCAGGATTTTCAATGTATGTACGAAAATGCAACTACAACCAGATATTGCCTACAACCGAGCAGAAGAAATAAACTTGGAACACAGAAAATTATGTTCATATTAGGAATTAAAAATATAAAAATTACCACAATGTACCAAACACACAACATTTACTTATTTATTATATAAGAAGTCAACATCACAACAATATGAATACTGGGCTATTAACATTACAAATCTGAAGTGACTGCAGACTAACAATTGGTAACTGTAAAGGCACTGGTTGTACATAACTTTTACAGAGTCCTTCATAGTGGACACAGCTAAACACAGATGACACTGCAAGAAGTAGCCTGAGCTCTGCTTGAGATGTAACTGCTGGAGTCTTCCCATCCTTCTTTGCACTTTTTCCCCCATAAATAACACTTACCCCCCCCCCCCATAAATAACACTTACCCCCCCCCCATAAATAAAACTTCCCCCCCATAAATAAAACTTCCCCCCCATAAATAACACTTCCCCCCATAAATAACACTTCCCCCCATAAATAACACTTCCCCCCCATAAATAACACTTTTCCCCCCATAAATAACACTTTCCCCCCATAAATAACACTTTCCCCCCATAAATAACACTTCCCCCCCATAAATAACACTTCCCCCCCCATAAATAACACTTCCCCCCCCATAAATAACACTTCCCCCCCATAAATAACACTTCCCCCCACATAAATAACACTTCCCCCCCATAAATAACACTTCCCCCCCCCCATAAATAACACTTCCCCCCACATAAATAACACTTCCCCCCCATAAATAACACTTCCCCCCCCCCATAAATAACACTTCCCCCCCATAAATAACACTTCCCCCCCATAAATAACACTTCCCCCCCATAAATAACACTCCCCCCCCATAAATAACACTCCCCCCCTCATAAATAACACTCCCCCCCCCCATAAATAACACTTCCCCCCCCCATAAATAACACTTCCCCCCCCATAAATAACACTTCCCCCCCCATAAATAACACTTCCCCCCCCATAAATAACACTTCCCCCCCCCATAAATAACACTTCCCCCCCCCATAAATAACACTTCCCCCCCCCCATAAATAACACTTCCCCCCCCCCATAAATAACACTTCCCCCCCCCCATAAATAACACTTCCCCCCCCCCCATAAATAACACTTCCCCCCCCCATAAATAACACTTCCCCCCCCATAAATAACACTTCCCCCCCCCCATAAATAACACTTCCCCCCCCATAAATAACACTTCCCCCCCCCATAAATAACACTTCCCCCCCCCATAAATAACACTTCCCCCCCCATAAATAACACTTCCCCCCCCATAAATAACACTTCCCCCCCCATAAATAACACTTCCCCCCCCATAAATAACACTTCCCCCCCCCATAAATAACACTTCCCCCCCCCATAAATAACACTTCCCCCCCCCATAAATAACACTTCCCCCCCCATAAATAACACTTCCCCCCCCATAAATAACACTTCCCCCCCATAAATAACACTTCCCCCCCCCATAAATAACACTTCCCCCCCCCCATAAATAACACTCCCCCCCCCATAAATAACACTTCCCCCCCCATAAATAACACTTCCCCCCCCCATAAATAACACTTCCCCCCCCATAAATAACACTTCCCCCCCCATAAATAACACTTCCCCCCCCATAAATAACACTTCCCCCCCCCCATAAATAACACTTCCCCCCCCCCCATAAATAACACTTCCCCCCCCCCATAAATAACACTTCCCCCCCCCCCCCCATAAATAACACTTCCCCCCCCCCCCCATAAATAACACTTCCCCCCCCCATAAATAACACTTCCCCCCCCCCCATAAATAACACTTCCCCCCCCCCCATAAATAACACTTCCCCCCCCCCCCCATAAATAACACTTCCCCCCCCCCCATAAATAACACTTCCCCCCCCCCCATAAATAACACCTCCTTTGTTGATGGACTAAATTTTCTAAGGACTCTCCCAATGAATCTCAACCTGGTACCCGCCTTACCAACAATTAATTTTATATGATCATTCCACTTCAAATCGTTCCGCACGCATACTCCCAGATATTTTACAGAAGTAACTGCTACCAGTGTTTGTTCCGCTATCATATAATCATACAATAAAGGATCCTTCTTTCTATGTATTCGCAATACATTACATTTGTCTATGTTAAGGGACAGTTGCCACTCCCTGCACCAAGTGCCTATCCGCTGCAGATCTTCCTGCATTTCGCTACAATTTTCTAATGCTGCAACTTCTCTGTATACTACAGCATCATCCGCAAAAAGCCGCATGGAACTTCCGACACTATCTACTAGGTCATTTACATATATATTGTGAAAAGCAATGGTCCCATAACACTCCCCTGTGGCACGCCAGAGGTTACTTTAACGTCTGTAGACGTCTCTCCATTGAGAACAACATGCTGTGTTCTGTTTGCTAAAAACTCTTCAATCCAGCCACACAGCTGGTCTGATATTCCGTAGGCGCTTACTTTATCAGGCGACAGTGCGGAACTGTATCGAACGCCTTCCGGAAGTAAAGGAAAATAGCATCTACCTGGAAGCCTGTATCTAATATTTTCTGGGTCTCGTGAAGAAATAAAGTGAGTTGGGTCTCACATGATCGCTGTTTCCAGAGTCCATGTTTATTCCTAGAGAGTAGATTCTGGTTTTCCAGAAACGACATGATACGCGAGCAAAAAACATGTTCTAAAATTCTACTACAGATCGACATCAGAGATATAGGTCCATAGTTTTGCTCATCTGCTCGACGATGCTTTTTGAAGACTGGGGCTACCTGTGCTCTTTCCCAATCATTTGGAACCTTCCATTCTTCTAGAGACTTGCGGTACACGGCTGTTAGAATGGGGGCAAGTTCTTTCACGTACTCTGTGTAGAATCGAATTGGTATCCCGTCAGGTCCAGTGGACTTTCCTCTGTTGAGTGATTCCAGTTGCTTTTCTATTCCTTGGACACTTATTTTGATATCAGCCATTTTTTCGTTTGTGCGAGGATTTAGAGAAGGAACTGCAGTGCGGTCTTCCTCTGCGAAACAGCTTTGGAAAAAGTTGTTCAGTATTTCAGCTTTACGCGTGTGATCCTTCGTTTCAATTCCATCATCATCCCGGAGTGTCTGGATATGCTGTTTCGGCTGATTTAACATAAGACCAGAACTTCCTAGGATTTTCTGTCAAGTCGGTACATAGAATTTTTCTTTCGAATTTACTGAACGCTTCATGCATAGCCCTCCTTACGCTAACTTTGACATCGTTTAGCTTCTGTTTGTCTGAGAGGTTTTGGCTGTGTTTAAACTTGCAGTGAAGCTCTCTTTGCTTTCACAGTAGTTTCCTAAGTTTGTTGTTGAACCACGGTGGGTTTTTCCCGTCCCTCACAGTTTTACTCGGCAAGTACGTGTCTAAAACGCATTTTACGATTGCCTTGAACTTTTTCCATAGACATTCAGCATTGTCAGTGTCTGCACAGAAATTTTCGTTTTGATCTGTTAGGTAGTCTGAAATCTGCCTTCTATTACTCTTGCTAAACAAATAAACCTTCCTCCCTTTTTTATATTCCTATTTACTTCCATATTCATGGATGCTGCAATGGCCTTATGATCACTGATTCCCTGTTCTGTGCTTACAGAGTCGAAAAGTTCGGGTCTGTTTGTTATCAGTAGGTCCTAGATGTTATCTCCACGAGTTGGTTCTCTGTTTAATTGCTCGAGGCAATTTTCGGATAGTGCACTCAGTATAATGTCACTCGATGCTCTGTCCCTACCACCCGTCCTAAACATCTGAATGTCCCAGTCTATATCTGGTAAATTGAAATCTCCACCTAAGACTATAACATGCTGAGGAAATTTTTGTGAAATGTATTCCAGATTTTTCTCTCAGTTGTGCTGCCACTAATGCTGCCGAGTTGGGAGGTTGGTAAAAGGAGCCAATTATTAACCTAGCTCAGTTGTTGAGTGTAACCTCCACCCATAATAATTCACAGGAACTATCCACTTCTACTTCACTACAGGATTAACTACTGCCCAGGAAGATAAACAGCTCATTCTTCCATAACATGAGGATTCTCTCTCGCCCGATATACACAGTTCTGGTGCCCGATGGTTCCCTTAGTTTAAATGTCCCATCATTAGACCAAACAATGACATCAGTCAACTGTTAATAATTGCAGATCCATTCACAAAGTTTGAGGTGCCTATCCAAATCATTCTGATTCATTGCACGAAGCAACCTGTGAATGTTGGGATTCCATTTCGCTCACTTTAAAATGTGGTGAACAGTTGATTTACTTATTCCTGCATCACATGCAGCTTGCCATGTAGACTTCTTTGGGGTCTAGTGAAAGCTCGTACTGCTGCATCCACCCATTTTTCGTTGCTGGTGATTTCTTCATGCCACACTGTTACTTATTCGTATCACACACATTTCCTTCCCTCTCAAATTTGTTGTGTAATATCTGTGTTGCTGCATATGACTGTGGTGCAGTATAAAACTCTGGCTGCCATCATCTCTGCACTTATTTCATGTTTCCACATTTCCAGTAACATTTTTTCTTTGTTCCAATGACAATTTTCCATCTGTCTTGTTATTTTTGTGTAGTTGCTGCCAACTGAAAATAAACAAAAGAGAGAAACAACTAAATGACTACACACACTAATCACAAGAGCTCCACATAATCTCAATTGGACCAGTTTATTATAAAGATTTCTTCAGTTATTAAAGTTCAAATAGTGTAAATGCCTTAGTGAAGAAAATCTTTGCTAATGTTTATAGACTTACAGTACCTGAATTTCGGAAACATTCTAATCAAATTTCTTGATTGATATGAATCTTGGAATGTCATCACTATCGTCAAACTGGTGGTTGGTAGTCATGGTGATACACATTATGGACTTAATGAAAAATGCCACACCGTATTATTCTTTGAAAAACTATTGCAGTATTGTTAATATTTTCAGCCATTTTCCTTAGTTGCTAATAGTACTTTGATTATGTTTTATCGTAACAATATGGAAACTCAATCTTTTGCAGCTGAAATTTATTCTTGAATACAAGACATGTTTTGCCTATCTGTGTTAGACATCTTCAGCAGTCTATAATACATATAAAATTTATGATCCAATGGGCCAGCAGTATTTAAGATGTCTCTTAGACATATTATGTAATAAAAGCCAGATTGCTGCTGTTGTAGTTTAATGTTTTTATCACGCGATCAATTTTGGCTAGATTGCCATCTTCAGAGAGTGTCATTGTCAATCTACATTGCTTTATAATGTGGTGTAGATATAGGACCACTATGCTATAAGCTGTTTTATGGCTTTCTGCTGCTGTTCATTGTCCTTTCTTGTATGTATAATCTGTAACAGATATGTCTGTGGGTAGTTGTGTGTATATGTTATCTCTGGTTAGGAATTAAATAAAATTTTGTATGAGATGTTTAGGTTTTAAATCCATTTGTTCATTTAAAATGTCACCCAGGTTCGCAGGCGCCCCTGTCTGTGATGCAGCGTCAAGGGTCCATGGTCTCAGAGCTGATAGTCCATGCTGCTGCAAACATTGTCGAACTGTTTGTGCAGATGGTTGTTGTCTTGCAAATGTCCTCATCTGTTGACTCAGGGATCGAGATGCGGCTGCACGAACCGTTACAGCCATGTGGATAAGATGCCTGTAATCTTGACTGCTAGTGATACGAGGCCGTTGGGATCCAGCACGGTGTTCCGTATTACCCTCCTGGACCCACTGATTCCATATTCTGCTAACAGTCATTGGATCTCGACCAACGTGAGCAGCAATGTCATGATACGATAAACCGCAGTCGCGATAGGCTACAGTCTGACCTTTATCAAAGTCGGAAACGTGATGGTACGCATTTCTCCTCCTTACACGAGGCATCACAACTACTTTTCACCAGGCAAGGCCGGTCAACTGCTGTTTTTGTATGAGAAATCGGTTGGAAACTTTCCTAATGTCAGCTCGTTGTATGTGTCGCCACTGGCACCAGACTTGTGTGAATGCTCTGAAAAGTTAATCATTTGCATATCACAGCATCTTCTTCCTGTTGGTTAAATTTTGCCTCTGTAGCTTGTCATCTTCATGGTGTAGCAATTTTAATGGCCGGTAGTGTAAAAATAGACAGTGGTGGCTGCTGTGAAAGAGCACAAGAGCACATGAACACTGTAACTTCTGATGCCTTGTGGATTTATTATTTATTTTTCTTTGAATGCTGTTACACATAACATAGATGCTGCAATCGGAAAGATATGGCACTTAAAACTACCACGCCTCTGCTTCTCCTGGCATCGGGGGTCACGAGCTCACCTTCAGTTGTGAACACTTTGAGGAGCTTTTGTGCATGCGCAACTCGTGTGGCATAATTGCTTCCAGGCCAAATACATACGGATTTGATAAACAATGTGCATGGTTCGTGATGTGCACAGCTAGCCTGTGCCATTCAACTAGAAGTTTGTCACTGCCACCGCATGGTAGCACACTGAGGCAGACTTGCATCCCCATTTTCTGAGCATAAATCTTGCTAGATGATGGCACACACCTCAGATATTCTGATTCACTCATTATATACTGCAGCAAAATTAAATCGGACATCAGTATACGTTAAGATTGTACTGACAGTAAATCTATTTTGCAGGTATCAGAATGTGTTGTAGTACATTAAGTTGTGAATTTTATCATATAGTAATCCATTTTAGGCACTGAGAATCATAAGGGCATAAAGCACATCACAGCTGATTGTGACATTGTAGCATTTATCCATGCTTCTGAAGTCTGTTCATCTTATGGTGAGTCAGGTTTATCTGTGCTGTAGGCACAAATTGTATATATGAAAATTCACAAAAAGTTGTATCACTGTTTTCTCTGATATTCACTTAAATGTTGGATCAATGGCAGTGCTTTAGGCCCTTATGGATCTCAGCACCTCATTTGTATTCTAGTCACATGACCATGCTGGTAGACATCACTACTTGATCTTTTCTACAAACAGCACTTTGTGTTTGTGGTTGGTTGTTCACTGTGTGGGAATCGGCTTCATGTAAACATGAACTATGTTGCACTACTTTAAATGCTGACAGAAAAGTAAAGTTGTGAGGATGGGGTAGCTCAGTTGGGAGAGAACTTGCCTGCAAAAGGCAAAAGTCCGAAGTTAGATTCTCAGTTCAGCGCACAGCCCTAATCTGGCAGGAATTTCATATTGGCACACACTCTGTTGCACAATGAAAATCTCATTCTTGGATATGAAAAGTAAGTAAATTACCAGTAAAAGTTAATCACAAATGAACTAGTGCCTTCAAGAACAGATTCTTCGATTTAGAGAGTGACGAAATCAAATAAGTATGACTGCAAGTGAACGTTTAACAAGGGAGTGTACAGTTAGCACAAGTTGTTGTGTTGGTGCAGCATAAGAATATCCGATTTTCAGCCCACAACTAAATTTATGAACTAATACATCAGTCAGAGATCTTGTACATTTGTCCAAAAAAATGGAAAAGCATGAAAATGCCAATTTACACAAAAATTTGAAATGGAGAGCTGCAAAATCTTACATATCAAGTCATTATTGCCCTAAGTTGTACTTAATTGTGTACAAAACAACAAAATTCCATAAAAACAGTTATTTATTTTGTCAGATAAGTTATGCATCTTATTATTATTAATGTTGTTATTGTCATTGGCTCTAGGTGTACAAATTTGTTGATAAACATAACTGTTATACAGCAAATGATATTAATTTCACACTCTCAAATTTATCTGAATCTAAAAAATTTTGAGGACCCAGAGTGTATATTCACAAATCGCCACTGCAAACAGACAAAACAAATCTGATACTAGAGTATAAATTTCAGTTGCAAAGGACAGAAGTTTCTTAACTTTATGATAAATATAATTGAAGTTATTACAGAATTGTTTGTAAACTGTGATGTTTCTGTGTAAATATGCACTATGTGTTGTATCACTTTTGAATAATTAACTTCACCACTGGATTGTGACTGTTACGTATTGATGATGCTGATCTGGTTCAGTGAAATTTTTGTAGTTGACAAATTGGTCACTCTCATTAACAGTCAAACTTTGTGGGGAATAAATGTGTGTGTTACTGAAAAATAAATTATGCTGTTTTGTACCACTTTGAACAAAAACCATCCCACACTCATTTAGACTTCAGCTTTGCTGTGATCAAAAGTGGTGTTACTGAGGAGAAGAAAACAAGGTCAGTATTGCTACAGGCTCAGCTCCACAGTCCCAAAACCCAGACTGAGAACCCATATATGGACATCAGTTTTTCCACTAGGACATTTTCAGTTGAGTAACTTTCAGATAGCCGGCCGGAGTGGCCTAGCGGTTCTAGGTGCTACAGTCTGGAACTGCGCGACCACTACAGTTGCAGGTTCGAATCCTGCCTCGGGCATGGATGTGTGTGATGTCCTTAGGTTAGTTACGTTTAAGTAGTTCTAAGTTCTAGGGGACTGATGACCTCAGCAATTAAGTCCCATAGTGGTCAGAGCCATTTAAACATTTTTGAACTTTCAGATAATCCAAGTGTGGCCATGAGGGAGTCTTTGTTGAGGTATCCTTAATCTTCCAGATGCTGGGTCTAGAATGAATTTGTGGTGGTGGTGGTGGTGGTGGTGGTGGTGGTGGTGGTGGTGGTGGTGTCAGTGCTCCAGTTGTCAATTATTAATGTTTAAATTTACATACATACATTGCAAGCCATCAAATGGCGTATGACAGAGGGTACCTTGTACCACTATGGGTCATTTCCTATCCCGCTTCACACTCAAATGGAGTGAGGAGAAAATGACATTCTATATGCCTCTACACAAGCCCAAATTTCTCTTATCCCATCTCTGTGGTCCTCACATGAAGTGTGTGTTGGTGGCAATCAAATTGTTCTGCAGTGAGCCACAAATGCTAGTTCACTAAATGTTCTCAGAAGTGCTTCGCAAAAGGAAAGTCATCTTCTCTCCAGGAATTGCCTCTAGTGTTCACCATAATACTCTCATGTTTCTCGAACCTACCAGTAACAAGTCTGACAGCACACATTAGAATTTCTTCGACAGCTTACTTAAATCTATCAAATCATTATCAATCAATCAAAATAGATGACCGACAATGACGATGATGATGAGGATGATGATGAGGATGATGATGAGGATGATGATGAGGATGATGATGAGGATGATGATGAGGATGATGATGAGGATGATGATGAGGATGATGATGAGGATGATGATGAGGATGAGGATGAGGATGATGAGGATGGCAACGCACCAACACCCAGTCATCTCAAGGCAGGTGAAAATCCTGCCCCCCTCCGGGAATCAAACACGGGACCTTGTGCTTGGGAAGCAAGAATGCTACCGCCAGACCACAAGCTGCGGATATCAAAATAGAGAAGAAGTAAAAACTTCTGACTTCAGTTACACTTTCCCAGTGTGTTTGAAACTATGGCTGCAGGTGCAGTAGCACACAGCTAGTGTTACATCCAGAATGTTACCATTTTCTCATTGTTGTAATGAAGGTTAAGGCATAAAGAAGCAAGTTTACCACAAAGTAAATGATGATGGAGATTGTAAATTTACTTGTAAAATACCTTTTTGGAGGCAAAGACTGATATTTTCCCACTCACTGTCGCTTATTATGCACAAATTGTTCAGAATATTTCATCAAAATTACAGGAAAATATCTAGTGAAACTAGTAGGATAATTAAGATCCAGTCCTGGAAGTCTGTCAATTGTCACTAAGTTACCAAACACTTTCAAAATAGCATTTTATTCACAATAGTTTTCTGAGACAATACAAGTAATTTGTGAACATTCATCTTATCTTTGTAACTGGAGTTTACTTAGGTAGTCAGTAACAGATTCAGTGCACCACCACTAACGTCATTAGAAGCAGGTGGACATTACACCACAACCATATTCACTGAACACCCATACCATTCTGATCATATAGTTGTTACTGTCATCTACTAACAATGATTACAATATAGTTGCTGCTGATGCTTTGCCAAAAAAAAAAAAAAAAAAAAAAAGTTTCTTATGAATGAGAATATCTCTTTGCAGTACACATAAGACAGAGGGAATCTAAAATGGCAATAATAGTTATCAAAACGGAGCAAAGGGCAGAATTTCTGTGTATTTTTTCAAGTTGTTGGGGTTTGATCTTTCATTAACTTTTTATAGTTGTACAGTAAAGCAGCCTTTTGGCTATCAGAACATCCATATCAGAATTATCAAAGCGTAATTGGTAGAACACTTCACAACCTAAAGTAATATTCAACAATGACTTACTGAATGAGATCTGAGCTGCTATGGCCCTTAGATGCCTGTTGCATTAACTCTGTAATGTGTTGTCAGCTAGCAGTCACTGCTGAAGGGATACTCTCCTTTGCTATATATCGTCCACACTATCATCAGTAAAATATCATAACACTGATTCTCCGTAAATAATAATCTGTGAGCAGTCGTAATGGATGAAAGGAAACAGACTGGTGGTCAAAACAATGGAGAGCTCCCTGTTTTTTGAGATGTTAACATGTATTGTGTGTATTAAATGTAAAAAAAAAAAAAAAGACCTCTGTAACAGAACTACTTTGATTTTTCTAAAAGGGAAAAAATTATTTTTGAAGAAAGCAAAGACTTCTTCCTCTAATGTGTTACTACTGTTTTAACTTTCGATGTACTAAGTGGTAATGTTTCCAAACTTCTATATTTTATATTCTCATGAAATAATAAAAATTTCATTCATAGTGGATTAGCAGTCTAGTTAAAAGTTGATTACTTAACTATCTACAGTAAATTGTTGATTTCTTAGGATGGATAGGATATACATCTGTTGTATACAGACACAGGAGGAGCTGGCTACTGTTCATGAACAGCTGAGCATGCTGAGGGCTGTGATCAGCTATCTTCAGGCTGCAGCCTTGGAGTGTAGTGGCAATGGGGAGTCAGGTGCATCCCATGGTACACCCCAGTTGTTACATGCTTCACCCACGGTCCATGCTGTCGAGACATCTTCACGGGTACTGGGCGCGGTTGGGCCATCCCCTCCCAAAGGGAAGTGGCGGGTTCAATGGCGTTCACGTTGCACGAGATGGAGGGTCATTGTGAAGGCTAGCCATGTGGCATCGCCCACTCTGCCTGTGAGTGGACATGTGGCAACTCCTTCAGTATGGTCCGAGCAGGCACACGGGGGGAGGGGTTTATTAGTGATTGGGAGCTCCAATGTTAGGCAGGTGATGGAGCTCCTTAGGAAAAGAGCGGAAAGGTCGGGGAAGAAGGCCTGTGTTCACTCTGTCTGCTTGCTGGGGGGGGGTCTCATCCAAGATGTGGAGGAGGCCCTGCCTGCAGCGATAGAGAGCACTGGGTGCACCCAACTGCAAATTGTTGCTCATGTTGGCACCAATGACTCCTGCCATCTGGGTTCAGAGGTCATTCTCAGTTCATACAGGTGCTTGGCAGAGTTGGTGAAGGTCGAAAACCTCACTCATGGGGTGGAATCTGAGCTAACTATTTGTAGTGTCGTTCCCAGAACCGATCATGGTCATCTGGTTTGGAACCAAG
Source organism: Schistocerca serialis cubense (assembly GCF_023864345.2). Lineage (NCBI taxonomy): Eukaryota > Metazoa > Arthropoda > Insecta > Orthoptera > Acrididae > Schistocerca > Schistocerca serialis. The sequence continues at coordinate 205,995,136 of NC_064640.1, read as the reverse complement.
TGGAAGGCTCAAACCAGAGTCTCAGACGATTCTGTGGAGATATGGGGTGCAAATTTCTCGACCTCCGCTATTGGATGGAGAAATGTAGGGTCCCCCTGAATAGGCCAGGTGTGCACTACACGCAGGAAGTGGCTAAAAGGGTAGCAGAGGAGGTGTGGAGAGCACATGTGGGTTCTTTAGGTTAGAGAATACCCTCCCAAGACCCAACAAGATGCCTCCTGAGACGTGACAAGGTAGCAGTAGGCAAAACACAACAGGGAATGACAATATTAAAGTGTAATAGTAAACTGCAGGAGTGTCTATAGAAAGGTCCCAGAACTGCTCTCATTAATAAACAGTCACAATGCCCACATAGTACTAGGGATGGAAAATTGGCTGAAACCAGATGTAAACAGTAATGAAATTCTAAACTCAGATTGGAATGTATACCACAGAGAGAGGCTGGACAGTGAAGGGGGAGGCGTGTTTATAGCGATAAAAAGTACAATAGTATCGAAGGAAGTTGACGGATATTTGAAATGTGAAATAATTTGGATGAAGGTCACGGTTAAAGCAGGCTCAAACACGGTAATTGGATGTCTCTATTGGCCCCCTGGCTCAGCAGCTGTTGTGGCAGAACACCTGAAGGAAAATTTGGAAAATATCGCGAGTAGATTTCTCGACCATGTTATAGTTTTAGGTGGAGATTTTAATTTACCAGATATAGACAGGGAGACTCATGAGTTTATAACGGGTGGCAGGGACAAAGAATCCAGTGAAAGGGACAAAGAATCCAGTGAAATTTTTTTTAAGTGCACTATCTGAAAAACTACCTTGAGCAGTTAAACAGAGAACCAACTTGTGGCAATAACATATTAGACCTTGTGGTGACAAAGAGACCTGAACTATTTGAAACGGTTAACGCAGAACAGGGAATCAGTGATCATAAAGCAGTTACAGCATCGGTGATTACAGCCGTAAATAGAAATATTAAAAAAAGGTAGGAAGATTAGCAAAAGTGACAAAAAGCAGATTTCAGAGTACTTGATGGGTCAACACAAAAGTTTTATCTCAAGTACAGATAATGTTGAGGATCAGTGGACAAAGCTCAAAACCATTGTTGCCAAGCAACATTGTAAGAGATGGAAAAGAGCCACCGTGGTACAACAACCAAGTTAGAAAACCGCTACGGAAGCAAAGGGAACTTCACAGCAAACATAAACATAGCCAAAGCCTTGCAGACAAACAAAAATTACACGAAGTGAAATGTAGTGTGAGGAGGGCTATGCGTGAGGCATTCAACAAATTTGAAAGTAAAGTTCTATGTACTGACTTGGCTGAAAATCCTAAGAAATTTTGGTCTTGTCAAAGCACTAGGTGAATCAAAACAAAATGTCCAGACACTCTGTGACCAAAATGGTACTGAAACAGAGGATGACAAACTAAAGGCCGAAATACTAAATGTCTTTTTCCAAAGCTGTTTCACAGAGCAAGACTGCACTGTAGTTCCTTCTCTAGACTGTCGCACAGATGACAAAATGGTAGATATTGAAATAGGTGACGGGGGGATAGAAAAACAGTTAAAATCATTCGAAAGAGGAAAGGCTGCTGGACCTGATGGGATACCAGTTTGATTTTACACAGAGTACGTGAAGGAACTTGCCCCCCTTCTTGCAGTGGTGTACTGTAGATCTCTAGAAGAGCATAGCGTTCCAAAAGATTGGGAAAGGGCACAGGTCATCCCCACTTTCAAGAAGGGACGTCGAACAGATGCGCATAACTATAGACCTATATCTCTAACCTCAATCAGTTGTAGATTTTTGGAACACGTATTATGTTAGAGTATGACTTTTCTGCAGACTAGAAATCTACTCTGTAGGAAAAGATGATCCTGTGAAACCCAGCTCACGCTATTCATCCACGAGACTCAGAGGGCCATAGACACGTGTTCCCAGGTATATGCCGTGTTTCTTGACTTCTGCAAGGAGTTTGATACAGTTCCCCACAGTCGTTTAATGAACAAAATAAGAGCATATGGACTATCGGACCAGTTGTGTGATTGGATTGAAGAGTTCCTGGATAACCGAATGCAGTATGTCATTCTCAATGGAGAGAAGTCTTCCGAGGTAAGAGTGATTTCAGGTGTGCCGCAGGGGTGTGTCGTATGATTGAAATGCAGGAGAATCTGCAACGAATTGACACATGGTGCAGGTAATGGCAATTTAATCTCAATGTAGACAAGTGTAATGTGCTGTGAAGACATAGAAGGAAAGATCCTATATCATTTAGTTACAATATAGCAGGTCAGCAACTGGAAGCAGTTAATTCCATAAATTATTTGGGAGTAGGCATTAGGAGTGATTTAAAATGGAATGACCATATAAAATTAATTGTCAGTAAAGTAGATGCCAGACAGAGATTCATTGGAAAAATCCTAAGGAAATGCAATCTGAAAACAAAGGAAGTAGGTTACAGTACACTTGTTCGCCTACTGCTTGCATACTGCTCACCGGTGTGGGAGCTGTACCAGATAGGGTTGATAGGAGAGAGAGAGAAGCTCCAACGGAGAGCAGTGTGCTTCATTACAGAATCATTTAGTAATCATGAAAGCATTACCAAGATGACAGATAAACTCCAGTGGAAGACTCTGCAAGAGACACACTCAGTAGCTCGGTGCGGGGTTTTGTTGAAGTTTCAAGAACATACATTCACCGAGGAGTCAAGCAGTATATTGCTCCCTCCTATGTATGTCTTGCGAAGAGGCCATGAGGATAAAAACAGAGATTAGAGCCCACACGCAGGCATACCGACAGTCTTTATTTTCACGAACAATATGAGACTGGAATAGAAGGAGGAGCTGGATAGGTACTCAAGGTACTCTCCGCCACACACCATCAGGTGGCTTGCGGAGTATGGATGTAGATGTAGGTAAGTATCTGCGTCTGCAAGTTATTGCAGTGAACCTTTTGATATATAGTGGAGATGCCGAGTTGCAGATAGGCACAAGAAAAAGACTATCACAAAAAACCACAACCACACGCGCATGACTGCATGCATTTTCGGACACTAATGATGCTCAATAACCATCAAAAGAACACAACAAGCAATGGCAAAAAGGCGTAAAACAAGAGTGATTTAATATTCTAAAAGAGTTAAATCAATATATGTGAATGCTGATGCGCCCTGAAAAAGTTTTACATGTGAATTGTAAAGTATTTTTCCCTGCTGCAGCCAGGTAGTAATTTGCTAATCCAGTAAGCCACTGTGCAATATTGTTGACATTACATCAGAATGCATTAGACAGATGGGGTTTGCAATATCAATCACGACCGAGGCGGGTAGAACACCTAATGCTGTGATACAGCTTGACCAAAAGTGAAGTAACATTTTGTAACTTAGAGTACTTGCATGCTACCAGGAAACTTAAGCACAGCTAATTTAACTGGGCCTAGCAACCCATGCTCTGGGGGGGAGTAAGCTACAAAATGCAGACTATATTGGCTGAATTACTAAGTACAATTTTCTGCATTCTTTTGGTTAGATAAAACATTATTTATTGGTTGGCTCTACAATCTGTCTGATAAAACTTCAATGTAACTAGGAGAATACTGTGAATCACACACTCAAATGCCGAATAATAAGAGATTCATTGAACAACTGGGAGATGGGGTCATAGAAACAAGTGCCAGTCCCTGGAGCACAAATGTAGTTATTCTCCAAAAGAAATCTTTGGATGGAATGAGGAAATATAGGTTTTGCTGTGATTACAGGTTTCTGAATGCACAGGCCATTACAGATGCTTAGCGAATCCTTAACATTATGGGAACCTTTTAATAACTTTGGTCATTGTTGTTACTTTACTGCAAAAGGGCTTATAATCAGTTAGACGTAGCACTTGATGACAGTAAAAGCAAATGCGATACACTTTAAAAGTGCACCTTGCTACTTTTCAGCAGTTACTGGATGATTTTTTAAGAAGACTAAAGCCTAAAACCTGTATGACTTATTTAGATGGCATAATAATTTGTTCAAAGGAGATACCAGAGCATGTGAGACAGTTGGAGGATGTGTTTAGTAGATTACAGTCAGCAAGTTTGAGGCTGAGGCTGAGCGTGGACAAGAACCATTGTGCATAAACTTAACTGTCTGGGATACACAATTGGTCAATGTGGTATGCAGACTGATCCTCACCTTATAGAAGCAATTAAAACTTTTCTACCACCATGAACAACCAAACAGATGCAGTCATTTGTTGGTCTGTGTAACTGTGACCTAAATTCGTATAGGAGTTTGCAAAATAAATTGCGAAATATTTGAACAGATTACTCAAAAAGATTGCAATGATTCAATGGACACAAGTGTATCAACTAGCATTCAAGACATTGGAGGAGGCATTGACTTCAAATCCGATATTGGTTTTTCCCAATTTTGAAAAGGAATTCATTCTCTGGTGTGATGCTTCCTATGAAGTGGTTGACTGTGTTTTGGGTCAGGTAGTTAATAAATCAGGAGCATCCAGCAGCATCCAGCAGCATATGCTTCAAGGCAGTAAACTAAGCAAAATGCAACTACTTGACAACTGAGAAGGAACTGTCAGTGGTTGTACATGGTATCATGTATTTCAGATGCTGCTTGGATGGTATAAGATTTAAGGTTTTGACCGATCATGTCACTGAAATAGTTTTTTGGTCTGAAAGATCCATCTTATTATCAAACACACTGGGCTCTCAATCTTAGTGAATTTGATTATAAGGTCATCAACACGCCATGTGGAAAACACACGAATGCAGACACATTAAGTTGCAAAGTGACTATGTTGAGCACACTTGGCAAAAGTGTGTTGGAATGGTGACAAGCACAGCTGGAGGTTGATGATTGTCAAGATTTTAAGTCACAAGCACACTTTGTCATACATCAGGATTTTTTGGGCAGATTAATGAAATGTGGACCACGTGTCATGGTCGCGGCAGGTTTTGAAAAGGGATTGTTACAGTAGGCTCATGACGATGTGTTATCAGCTCATGGTGGCCTATGAGCAATAGATGTAGATGTGTTGTGGGATGGTTTTGGTGGAGGAATAAGAAGTGTGACGTGGAGCAGTATGTCAGAGATTGTGCACCATGTGCAAAGAGCAAATTCTTCACGTCAGAAAACCCCTTTTGAGGAGGAAATGGCACGTGGAAACAAGCATGACTGTAAAAAGAAAATTGTGAGTGCAGTAAGCAATTGTGCATGCCAATACTAAATATCAATTATCGATAACAAGACACCTCGTTCACGGTAAATATCAGTGCGGCGAATCGGACACCAAAAAAGTCTTGAAAAATAAATATATATTAGTGAAGCTATTTTGACATCTGACGATAACACCAGAAAATAGAATTAGTAACAGAATAATAGAGAAATTGTAAAATGGTAAGAAAAAAATGAAAAGGATCACAGAAATTTAGGAAGATGTAAGGTAATTCAAAATTTACAGTAGATGACTTAAAAAACAAAACAGTGAAAACAAACATTCTGCAAGAGGCATGAACCACACTCCAAATGAAGATCAATAAATAGACTACATGAAGATTGCTTTCAAACAAAGAAAGAAGACATCTGAAAGAATGAAGAAATGTTGTGCAGTCAGAAATAAATACCCTTAATACAATATTAAATCATGATCATCCTTGTATAGCCACTTTCTTATTGAATTATTATTGAAAATTGTCATTGAACTGAAATGGATGTACAAATCTTTGCATAACTGCCTATAGCAATCCAATAAAGGCGATAAAATAAATAATAGTGTTAATAATAAAGGTGAGATGCAAAAAACGATTGTTGGAAAATGATGTGAATAGTTCTAAATACTTAGAGCTATTTCACTCTTCTGTTCATCCACAATTCTATCACTAAAGTAATCACAATGAATGAACTGTGAACTTGACTCAAGTGAACTCACAGTAAAAATGGTGCGAATATCATGAGCATACAACACATGAGTTAAGGCTGTATTATACGGAGCATATTTGTTCACTCCATTACATCATCTTTGGTTGCTCAGCATATAGGCAAATAGCTAATGAATAAGCTAACACAATGACATGCAACAGCTTCAAATGCGATCGTCACCATAGCAATTGGAAAAACAACAAAGCATATGATCTTTCATTTTTGATGTTAGATGATTACCAAGTGTAAAAAATAAAATTGAATTGTAACCAAATTTCCAAATTTCTGGAAATATTTCAGTTTTCCAGTATTGTGGAACATTACAAATAAGGATCATATAAATACAAAACTTAAAGGTATTCAATTTAACCAGCTGTTTGAGGAATTAAAGACTGACGTTCTCTTGGGGGATATATATGCCCATCAGCTCAAAACCAAAATCAAAACAGTAAAAGATGTTTACCACAAGGAACTTGAAAAAATTGTTCTTTCCAAGAAAAGTGATAAAGCAACAGACCATGCTTGTATACCAGAACTTGCTTTGTTTGAAAATTCGGAATTCTTTGGAGTGGTGATACCTACACTGGGAACAAAATCAAATCTGTAGAGTTCAAATTAATTATAAGCACAACTAATTTACAATTATGTTGTTATAATGTACAGTAATTTTACATATAAGTAGATCTCATCAAAGCAATAATGTTATAAGCATCGATATGTTACATATTTTGGAGACTTTAGATATCCACAAATTGTTTTCAGAACTTGACATAAAACTTATTATTCAACTTCACCCATTGTCATGTCAAGTGTTTAGGCTTATGTTATCAAAGTGGTTCATTAATTCCAACTTTTTTTCCATTTCCAAGGTAGGGATCCTTCCTACATGAAATAGTCAGCATATTCCCGTCACACAATTTCAGCTTCTCTTTGATAATTGTTGCTTCCCAAATGAGCCACTGATTGCAGACCAACTGTACACTAACACCATGCTACTGGAATATCCCCACCACAATTGAAATCTTCTTGGTCAAAGTGTTGTGCTTGGAAATAGTTTGGCAATGTCATTCTTACCCAATTGTGTAGACCGCAAGCAGCCCATATCACTTTATCAATTGTAGAAAATTTAAGTTCAATTGGCCTAAGAAATATTATAACCCATTACACATCTAGCTCTTGATAGTCTGTAATTATTTTTTTTCTGTATTTGATAACCTGGTTCTGCTGTAAGTTTTCATTAAATTTTTTTGCAAGGGAAAGGCATCACCACCTACAATCACAAATTTTTTTGCTATGTCAAGAGGATTATTCTGCATAGCTGTATTGAGAGTAGAGTCATGAAAATGACCATGAAAGTAGCTGTCCATTTCCACCCACATCTAAATACTGGAAACAGTAATCTGCATCAACCAAGGTAGTGTTCCCTTACACTCGTAGTTCAAAAATGTAGAACCACTATGCAGAGAACACATACTGGACATACTTCCCATCAATTGCTCCACAACATACTGGGAAGTTTCACCAATACTGAAAACTATTAGAAATTTGAATCCACTCGTCTCTTTTGCGTGGCACCAGAAAATAATAATAATAATAATAATAATAATAATAATAATAATTAGAAAAGAAAAACGGGGATATGACAACAACAGACTCCCTGAAATCCAGCAGGATTTCATCAAAAATAATACAAGAAATTTTTATAAGGCTTTCAGAGAAAACTTACAGGGATACCATGCGCCTAGCTTGTGCTTCAAGAAACCCGATGGCTCTTTGGAAACCAACATGAAAAATAACTGCAAAATCTTAGCCCAATATTTCAGTTCCCTCCTCAACTGCGAACCACCCCAAGAAAAACTTGTCTTCTCTTCTCCAGTATTCACACACCCAGACTCACATGCCCCGGATCTTGAAGAAATTATGGAGATAGTCAAACAGTTGAAAAATAACAAAGCACCAGGAGAAGATAGGATCATTGCTGAGTTCTGGATACTAAACGATCCTATACTTATGCAGAAATTACACCATATAATATCAGACATATGGATAACGGAGCAGATACCAGAGGACTGGAAATGCGCTCTAATTCACCCGCTACACAAAAAGGGCGACAAAACAGACATGAACAATTACAGAGGAATTTCCCTGCTCCCAGTCGCTTACAAAATCCTTTCCAAAGCGCTTTTAGACAGGATAGAATCCCAAGCAGATACACTAATTGGTGAATACCAGGCCGGATTCAGAAAAGGACGGTCATGTGCGGAACAGATCTGGTGCTTAAAGACTATATTACAAATGAGGAAATGCAGAAACACAGTAGTTACATTCATCGACTTCAGGAAAGCATATGATTCAGTGGGCCGTGGAACCCTGTTTAAAATTATGGAAGAATTTGGGATTGACCGAAAGACACGGAAAATCACAGAACAGACACTTACAGGAACAACTGCCAAAGTGAAATTCATGGGCGAAGTATCAGAACCCTTCGAAATCAAATTTGGAGTCCGACTGGGGGACGGACTATCCCCAATCCTTTTCAATATTGTTCTAGAAAAGATAATCAGGGAATGGGAACCTCACGTAAAGCGTATCCAAATTGGTATCAAGAAAGAGAACCGAATTAAAGTCAAGTGCCTTGCTTTCGCTGACGATATTGCAATTATCACCAATAACAGAACAGAAGCGATTCACGCAGTGGAAAAACTACATGAAATTTCACAAAAAACCGGACTACAGATATCTTATGAAAAAACCCAATATATGGAAAGGCAGCCAGAAAATAAAGCCCCTTTAATAACAAAATATGGTAAAATTGCGCAAGTCTGCCATTTTAAATACCTCAGTGAAACTATACAGTCCTCAGGATTAAACCGAATTGCCAATGAACAAAGAACCACCAAGCTCCAGAAAGCCTACAAGCTAACATGGACGCATTACAACAAGAAGTGCATTTCAACAGACGCAAAATTAAGGCACTATACAACAGTGATTCTTCCAGAAGCAATCTATGCAGCTGAAACAACGGTGATTGATGGTCATTCTAAAATTAAGGAAATAGAAAAGCAGGAAAGAAAAATTCTCAGGAAGATTTATGGTCCAATCAACAAAAATGGCATTTGGATGAAGAGACCACAAAACGAGCTCTATAGAAAGATCAACATAGTAACAGATGAAATCGGAAAGCGCCAAGCCAAATTTTATACACACATCTACAGGATGGAAGACTCCAGAACAGCAAAGAAATTATTCAATATTATAACAAGGAGTAAATGTGGCACGGAATGGCTGAAAGAAGTCCAGAGGGATCTACAGCAGATCAACATAAAAAATCTCAAAGATCACACCGAGTGCCGGCATAAAATCACAAGTGTGAAGTTTGGGGAAAGAACATCGCGTCAGCCTGGTAAAAAATGGACAGAGGAACGGAAGGAGGAGCATTCTGAGAGGATGAGGAGGTTTTGGGAAGCAAAGAAGAAAAACATCTGAAGATGAAATTATGAATTCAAGTTCAATCGCTCTCCTAAAGGGGAACAATCGTTATAATAATAATAATAATAATAATAATAATTATAATATATATATATATATATATATATTTTTTTTTTTTTTTTTTTTTTTTTTTTTTTTAAAATAAGAGGTGGAGCCCCTCCACGCCCACACCGGCATGATGGCCAACACAAAAGGTCTACTGCCATCTCTGCATAAGGGTTAGTATTCACTAAAGTGAGGTGTCGCAGGATGTGGGTACTGCGATGTTTGCGTACGTCTGGTTAGGATTAACCATTAATACGCGCTCATCTGGAGATAGATTGGTCGAAATCTGACGAAGGGTAGCGGTTTGAAGGGCAGAGGAAAAAAAGTGCCAAGGCAAGAGCCAAGGGAAAAAAACCTCTGCGAAAGTTAGGTCGGGCGGCAAGAGCAGTAGCGGTTGTCTTGCTGCCTGCGATAGGTTGTGCAAGGATAGGCTTTGTTAGTAGTGGGTATCATGCATGTCGATACCTTGACGTTGTGCGTTTGTGCTGCTCGGCGGCTGGCGCTGGGTGCTGGTACAGAGTCCTCGTTCAGCGTCCTGCGACCTGCAACAGTTATGTTTGTTATCGGTCTTGTGTCCGATAGGTCATATACCGGAGGCACAGTGTGAGGGAGTGTTGGGAGATTGTTCGTGCGTCTGTGGGCGAGCTCGTCGGTGTCCCTGCTGTGGCCTGTTGGTCGGCTCTAATAGCAGCTGGTAGTTGCCAGTCAGTATTGCTGATATGCAGGGGCTTACCGACGTTTGTCTCTGTTTGCGTATGTTAGTTTACCATAGGTGGTTATGCCCTAGCTAGCAGTGTCTTTGGTCGCTTGTGTTTCCACCTGTGGTTGTGATCGTAGTTTCCCAGAGTGAGGATGAAAGGATTGTTCGAGTGTCTCGAGTTCCTGTATAGTCGTGTGGCGTGTTTCTTGAATACTTCCTTGAGGGTATCAAGGCGGTATTCATGGTGAAGATCCATGGTGCGTGTGTAGCGTGGAGCATTGCTAATGATTCGTAGCACTTTGTTCTGTATGATCTGCAGGCAGCGCAGTCGTGTGGGAGCTGCATATCCCCAGACGGGAGCTGCGTACGTCATCAGAGGTCTAATCAGTGTAGTGTATAAGGACCTCGACACCCTCCTATTCAGTGTGCTTTCCCTGTTGAGCATTGAGTAGAGCTGTTTGAGCCTCGCGTGCGCTCGGTTGGCAATGTATTCGATGTGGTCCCCCCATGTAAGTTTCCGGTCCAGCCAGACACCAAGGTATCTGACTTTCTCTCGGAAACGTATTGGGCGTGTATGTAGTGTTATCAGTCTACAGTGTTGGTGTTTGCGCAGTAGTTTCGGTCTGCGTGTGAACAGAACTGCTTCGCACTTGTCGACGTTTACTTTAATACGCCATCGCTCCAGCCAAGGCTCAGCTGTTCTGAGTGCTGTCTGTATTCGTGAGTTGATGTTCGACGGTTTCCAGTCTTGCGCGAGGATGGCTGTGTCATCCGCGTAGACGGCTAACGTCGTGTTTCGTGTCGCTGGGTAGTCATTAATGTACAGGTTAAACAAGATGGGCCCCAGAATGCTTCCTTGGGGTACTCCAGCTTGGATACCATGTTGTGTTGATTGTTTATCCTGCACGTTAGTGTTGAAACATCTGTTCGTGAGATATGAGTGTATGAGACGTACGAGTCCGTCTGGGAAACCAGCTTCGCTTAGTTTGCGTATGAGTCCGTTGTGCCAGAGACGATCGAAAGCCTTTTCGATGTCTAGGAACACGGCCCCTGTGACTTTGTTCATGTTGTAGCCGTGTGTTATATGTTCGACTACGCGGAGGAGTTGTTGTGTTGTCGAGTGGTGATTCCTAAAGCCGAATTGCTCCGGTCTTAGGGTGTCGTTGGCGATGCAATGCCTAGTGATACGTTTTAGTATTACCTTCTCAACAATCTTGCTGAGCGAGCACAGCAGACTGATGGGTCGGTAATTTTGTGGGAGTCAGTGGTCTTTCCCTGGCTTCCTGAACATCAGGACCTTGGCCGCCTTCCAAAAGTCAGGGAAGTGTTGGTGTGTCAGGATGGCATTCATTAGGTGTGTGAGGTATTCTACGGCTTTATCCGTGAACTCCTGGAGGACACGGTTTTGAATGCCATCAGGCCCAGGGGCTTTTCTAGCGTTGGTGTGCTTGATAGCCCATGTGACTTCATTTGTGCTAGCACGTCTGATTACGTCGCGCGAGGGCTGGGCTACAAGTCGTGTAACCTCCTGGTCCGTTTCAAGTGTGAATGCTGGGTCTGAAGGAACCAGATTCGGCATGAAGGACGCTGCAAGTGTTGTGGCCATAAGCTCTGCCTTCTCCGTCGCGGAGTAGGCTGGGCCGTCTGGTCCTTGTAACGTGGGAATGTAATGTTTCTCCCTGGTGAAGTGTCTGGCCAGCTGCCACACGCCAGGACGTGTGGTATCCAGCTGAGCGAGTCTCTGTCCCCATTGTTCGTTTCTGAATGTTTGGATTTTATTCCGTATTATGCCCTGGAGTCTGTTCACGTGCAGTTTATAGAACGGGCGCCTGGTACGCTGCCAGTATCTCCTGAGGCGGTTCCTCATTGAGATAAGGCCCAGGATTTCCTGGGGCAGGGCCGTCGAGTGTTGTCTTGGTGTTGTAAATGGAATGGCGTCAGTCATTGCGTCTTGGACGGCAGTTGTGAGAGCCTCCACAGCCTCATCGATTTGCTGTGTGTTGTTAATTTCATGGGTGTCAGGAATGCGACTATCAAGCGTTTCATAATAATAGGGCTAACCCCCCTTTTAGTGTGATTACTTGGTTCAGGACAGAACTAAAGAAGCCTCGGACAAGCGCCGTCATGGTCAGGGACGACGCTTGAACCCTATGCCCGCCCACAATGGTAACGACACTTCTAGCCAACTGGAAAATGATTTAAATCCAAATAGAGGTGTTTTGCAGGATATGCTTCCTGCAACCACCCTAGAAGGAAAACAGACAGAGGATGAGATGGTCAGATGAAGTTAATCGACACCTCATGTTCTGTTATTACCAAGCAACAAACCTAGGAACCAACACAACTGGATACAGATCACAAGTATACACAACATTTATTACCAGATACTTGGAATTAAAATTTTTAACAGGACGACGACTAGCTGATCAGATCCGTGTAATAATAAAAATAACAGGATACCCCAGTCAGAATTAGAAAACATCAAACACCAAATACAACAAATACTGGAACAAAATTATGTGCAATCGGAAGAAGAAGCACCAATTAAACAATCAGAGGAAAACGAAATCTTAAGACAGCCACCAGAACAAGCACAAATAGAACACGAAGTGACACGGATGTTAGATATAGAAGAGAAATTTCAGCTGACATATATAGAATACAAAGACACAAATACAGACATTAGACCATTCTTGCATAGACCACCAAATAACCCACAAGTCGAAACAACAACAATAACAACTATCAACACAATCATACATAACAAAATAAATGAAAATACAACTATGGAAGAGTTACAACTACTAGTTTATGTAGGAGAACTCACTACACTAAATATACACACTAGGCAGAGATCAGAACCAACTAACACACAGAAGAAACCCACAAAACCAGCATGGCAACACAGGCTACAGATCAGAATAGAAAAACTGAGAAAGGGCATCAGACAGCTAACACAATTTATAAGAAATGAAATGTCAGACAAAAAACGAAAAAGGTTAGGTAAAATCTCACAACAAGAAGCAATAGAGCAATTAGATGAAAAGAAGCAGAAATTACAAGCATTGGCCAAACGACTTAGAAGGTACAAAAAAAGTGAAAATAGAAGGAAACAAAACCAAACATTCAACACAAACCAAAAGAGATTTTACCAAACAATAGATAACACACACATTAAAATAGACAATCCACCAAACATAACAGACATGGAACACTTCCGGAGCAACATGTGGTCAAACCCGGTACAACATAACAGGCATGCATGGTGGATACAAGCAGGAAACAGATGCATACAAGATGATACCACAAATGCCTGAAGTGATAATTTTGCAACATGAAGTCACCTGAGCAATTAATTCTACGCACAATTGGAAAGCGCCTGGAAAAGATAAAATAGCAAATTTCTGGCTAAAGAAGTTCACCTCAACACATTCACATCTAACTAAATTATTTAACAGTTACATTGCAGACCCATACACATTCCCTGATACACTTACACATGGAATAACTTAGCTGAAACCTAAAGATCAAGCAGACACAGCAAACCCAGCTAAATATCACCCCATAACATGCCTACCAACAATCTACAAAATATTCACTTCAGTCATTACACAGAAATTAATGACACATACAACACAGAACAAAATTATAAATGAAGAACAAAAAGGCTGCTGCAAAGGAGCACGAGGATGTAAAGAGCAACTGATAATAGATGCAGAGGTGACATATCAAGCTAAACCTAAACAAAGGTCGCTACACTACGCATACATTGATTACCAAAAAGCTTTTGATAGTGTACCCCCACTCATGGTTACTACAGATATTGGAAATATACAAAGTAGATCCTAAATTGATACAGTTCCTAAACATAGTAATGAAAAACTGGAAAACCACACTTAATATCCAAACAAATTCAGATAATATCATATCACAGCCAATACAGATTTAGCATGGAATATACCAAGGAGACTCATTAAGTCCTTTCTGTTTCTGCCTCGCTCTGAACCCACTATCCAACATGCTAAATAATACAAATTATGGATATAATATTACTGGAACATACCCACACAAAGTCACACATTTGCTATACATGGATCCCCCTGCGGGTTCGGGGGTTAGAATAGGCTCGCGGTCTTCCTACCTGTCGTAAGAGGCGACTAAAAGGAGTCTCAAACGTTTCGGCCTTAATGTGATGGTCCCCATCAGGGTTTGACCTCCATTTTTCCAAATTCCACAGAAGTACGAGCCTTTTGGGGAAGGACACCTTACGTGGTGTACCATCAGTCCTCTGTGCCCTAAGGCCTTGCCACTTTTGATCGTCTTGGCGTCGTCACTGCACCCTCCATCCGTCATTTTGGGCAAACACACCTGATGGATTGTGTACGTAACGTCCTTAGTGCGTCATCATCTGCACCCACGATCACTATGGACTAACCATGGCACCCAAAATCCAGCACGGTAGCCAGCCCGTTGTGGTGGGGTCATCATGTACCCTCTAGGTTGTAGCCACCTGACAACACAGGGATCGTACTGCCGATGCCTGAGCTGACACCTCCCCACGTAAGCCAAGGAGTCGATGCTCATCTCTCTGGGGCATCAGGACTCCCGGCAACGGCCGTCCTGCCAGGTGGCCTTTGCTGTGGCTGGGTGGTGCCCGTGGGGAGAGCCCCTGGTCGGAGTGGGTGGCATCGGGGTGGATGCCCCGCAATGAAGCGGGTGAAGTCTCAATCCGGTGGTCGCACGACCGCCAACGTCTCTAAGCGCGGTAAGATAGAATTTAATGCTGTGACGTATAACCCCAAATTGTTCCCTTCTCTAGCCACGCCATGGGAGGAACGTAGGGCTGCCGACAGACAGGAGCTGTATTCACCGCGATACCTTGTGTGCAGCAGAACCAATGGGGATTCGTTTTTGGGGACTAAGCCTCTCTTCTTTGTTCACCATCTTGAAGATAAGTTTGGGGAAGTGGCATCTGTTTCCAAAATGAGGACCGGGGTTATTTTGATACAAGCAGTTTCATCTGCACAGTCACGAGCGTTACTCGCCTGTGAGAAGCTCGGTGACATCCCCGTTCATGTCACTCCCCATAAGTCCTTAAATTTGGTCCAGGGGATTATTTTTCATAAAGATCTTCTGCTGCAGTCTGATGACGAGCTACGGGAGAACCTGGCACGACGTGGTGTGCACTTTGTCCGTCGTGTCTTTAGGGGGCCCAAGGATAATAGGGTCGCTACCGGTGCCTTCATCCTGGCCTTTGAGGGTGACTGCTTGCCTGAGAAGGTCAAGGTCATGATCTACCGGTGCGATGTCAAGCCCTATGTCCCACCCCCTATGCGATGCTTCCAGTGCTGGAAGTTCGGACATATGTCCTCCAGATGCACTGCCAGCCCCACGTGTCGTGATTGTGGACGACCTTCACATCCTATTGCTCCATGTGCTCCGCCTCCCACCTGCGTTAACTGTGGGGAGCATCATTCTCCCTGCTCGCCAGACTGTGCAGTCTACCAAAGAGAGCGGAAGATACAAGAAATTAAGACCCTGGACCGTTTAACTTACCAAGAGGCAAGGAAGAAGCTAGACCGGCTCAACCCCACATCCATGTTGAGGAGTTATGCTGCTGCAACTCTGCCGCCACCGGTTCCTGCAAAGACTCCCTTCTCAGTTGGCCCACAGAACAGTAAAGTTACGCCTGCCCCACCGCTGGTCGGGGCCACGCTCTCTTCCACTGCTCCCAAAACACCCAGTTTGGGGGCAGTGGACCCCGAACAACTGGGGATATCCATCCCCACCTCTCAGCCGGAGAGGCACCAGCCTCCTCTGGCTGCTCAGCCGGAGAGGCAAGAGCCTCTTCCGGCTCCTCAGCTGGAGAGGCAACAGCCTCCTCCGGCCGCTCAGCCGGGGAGGCAACAGCCTCCTCCGGCCTCACTCATTCGGAAGGGGTCCCTTGGGGGAGTCCCTTCCAAGGATTTTACCAGTGTCTCGCTAGACGCTAGCCAGTGGCTGAGGAAGCCACCAGCTGCTGGTCGAAGGGCTTCACGCTCTTCCTCTGTTCCTGACAATGCATCTGGAAAGCCCTCCCAGCATGCGAACCCTCCTCCCAAAGACAAGAGAGAGAAGAGGAACCTCTCTAAGAAGCCTAAGGACCCAGTGGCTCCCGTGCCAACGCTTCCTGTCAGCTCAGCCTCTGAGGGTGAGGTCGAGCTCTTTGCGTCCCCAGATGACCTCGATCTCGCCGTCTCAGAAACAATGGCAGTTGCGACGTCAGTCACTCAGTCGGTGGCAGCATGTGACTCTGTGAAGTAATTTGCTTTCTCAGTACCTTCATTCCCTTACAGGACATGCTTTGTACAATCCTCCAGTGGAATTGTGGCGGTTATTTTAGCCATCTCCCTGAGCTACGACAGCTTCTAAGCCTGACACCTGCTTTCTCCATTGCCCTCCAGGAAACCTGGTTCCCGGCAATGCGGACCCCTGTCCTTCGTGGATACAGGGGTTATTACTGCAACTGTAGCACTTACAATTGTGTGTCAGGTGGGGCCTGCTTGTATGTCCTTACCTCTGTATATAGTGCTCCTGTGCCCCTTCAAACATCATTGGAAGCTGTGGCTATACGCGTAAGGACTACCCAGGACATAACCGTCTGCAGTGTCTATCTCCCTCCAGGTGGTACAGTCTCCCTGACCGAATTGGCTGCACTTGTTGCCCAACTCCCCACGCCTTTTCTTCTCCTGGGGGATTTTAACGCCCACAATCCCCTGTGGGGTGGAACGAAGGTTACTGGCCGAGGCAGGGAGGTCGAGAATCTCATCTCCCAACTCGACCTCTGCCTCTTAAACACTGGCGCCGCCACACATTTCAGTGTGGCACATGGCACGTTCTCGACCATAGATCTGTCGTTGTGCAGCCCAGGGCTTGTACCATTGGTCCACTGGAGAATCCATGATGACTTGTGTGGTAGTGACCATTTTCCCATCTTCCTTTCACTACCCCAGCGTCGATCCCATGAACGCCTGCCTCGATGGGCATTTAGCAAGGCAAACTGGGAAACGTTCTCCTCTGCTGCCACTGTTGACTCTCTCCCCCACGGTACCATCGATGTAGCGGTTGAGACACTGACTGCAGCGGTTGTTCCCGCTGCGGAACGTACCATTCCTTGTTCATTAGGGTGCCCCCGGTGAAAGTCAGTGCCTTGGTGGTCTCCGGCGGTCGCTGAAGCCATTAAAGAACGTCGGCGGGCTCTTCAGCGACATAAGCTGAGCATTTTTTTCAAGCGTCTCCGTGCTCAGGCACGGCGGCTCATCAAGAGGTGGTAACAGGAGTGCTGGGAGAGGTACGTTTCCACCATTGGTTCCCGTGCTTCACCCTCCCAGGTGTGGATGAAGATTCGGTGCATCTTTGGATGGCAGCTTTCTACAGGTGTCGCAGGGCTTATCATCAACGGGGCGGTATCCACCGATGCCGATGCAATCGCCGAGTCTTTCGCTCAGCACTATGTTCGGGCCTCTGCGTCGGGGTATTACCTGCCCGTGTTTCGCGCGCTCAAACGCCGGGAGGAAGGCAAACGGCTTTCCTTTGCTTCTCGCCACCCTGAGGCGTATAACGCCCCATTTAGTTTGTGGGAACTCCAAAGCGCCCTGGCACAGTGCCCCAATACAGCCTCTGGGCCAGATGGCATCCACAATCAGATGCTCAAACACCTTTCCCCAGACTGTCAGCAGTGTGTTCTTGCCATCTTCAACCGCATCTGGGGCGATGGCGTCTTTCCGTTGCAGTGGCGGGAGAGTACCGTCATTCCGGTGCTGAAGCCTGGTAAGGACCCACTTAATGTGGATAGCTATCGGCCCATCAGCTTGACAAATACTCTGTGCAAGCTCTTGGAACGCATGGTGAGTCGACGGCTGTGTTGGCTGCTCGAGTCTTGGGGTCTTCTGGCTCCGTGCCAGAGCGGCTTCCGTCAGGGCCGTTCCACTGCCGATACTTTGGTCTTTCTTGAGTCTGCAATCCGCACTGCTTTTTCCAGGCCCCAACACCTCGTCTCCGTCTTTTTCAATCTCTCCAGAGCATATGACACGACGTGGTGGCACCATATTCTCGCCACGTTGCACGGGTGGGGTCTCCGGGGCTCTCTCCCCATTTTTATTCAGAATTTTTTATCTATTCGGACGTTCCGCGTTTTAATTGGCACATCCCATAGTTCACTTCATATCCAGGAGAACGGCGTTCCACAGGGCTCTGTATTGAGTGTGCCCATTTTCCTTGTGGCCATTAATGGCCTTGCAGCAGCAGTAGGGTCGTCTGTCTCACCCACATCATATGCTGACGATTTCTGCATCTTTTTCAGCTCCTCCACCATTAGTGTTGCAGAACGTAGGTTGCAGGGAACCATACGCAAGGCGCAGGCGTGGGCCCTAGCCCATGGGTTTCAATTTTCTCCTGCGAAGACCTGTGTTATGCACTTTTGTCGGCGTCATACTGTCCATCCCCACCCTGAACTCTATCTTCAGGATGCCATGCACAGGGTTGTTCACTCTTACCGTTTTCTGGGATTGCTGTTCGATGCCCGGCTTACTTGGCTTCCACATATTCGTCAGCTCAAGAGTCAGTGCTGGCAGCATCTGAATGCCCTCCGCTGCCTAAGCAACACAACTTGGGGTGCAGATCGTCACACGCTGCTGCAGCTCTACAAAGCCCTTGTGCTGTCCCGACTGGATTATGGGAGTGTGGCGTATGGCTCAGCATCACCCTCAGCATTGCAACTGCTGGATCCTGTTCACCACTGTGGGATTCGACTGGCGACAGGAGCATTCCGCACCAGTCCTGTTCATAGCCTCCTTGCTGAGGCTGGGGTTCCTCCACTTCGTATTCGGCGTCAACAACTGTTAGCCAACTATGCCGCCCACGTCCGTTGTTCGCCCCGTCACCCTAACTATCGTCTCCTTTTCGAAAATGCGGCAGTCCATATCCCACACCGGCAGCCACAATCAGGCCATACAATTGGGATCCGTGTTTGGTCACTCCTTAATGACCTCGAGTGTTTGCCTCTTGCATCTGCTTTCCAGGTCCGCCCACATACACCACCTTGGTGTATCCGTCGGCCGCAGCTTCGGCTGGACCCCTCCCAATGGCAAAAGGATTCAGTTCCTCCTGCAGTCTTGCGCTGCCAATTTCTTGCTCTCCTCGACGCATCCCGTGACTCGGAGGTTATCTATACAGATGGCTCGATGGTTGATGGCCGTGTGGGGTACGCTTACGCTCATGCGGACTATGTAGACCAGCGCTCCTTCCCGGACGGCTGCAGTGTTTACACCGCAGAGCTAACAGCTATTTTTCGTGCCCTTCAGCGTGTTCGTACCAGCACTGGCGAGTCTTTTGTCATTTGCAGTGACTCTCTCAGTAGTCTACAGGCTCTTGAGCAGTGCTACCCACGCCATCCCATTGTTGTTGCCATCCAGGAGTCCGTTCATGCTCTTGAACAGCGTGGACGTTCAGTGGTGCTCATATGGACCCCGGGACACATTGGGATAGCGGGAAACGAACACGGCGACAAGTTAGCTAAAGAAGCCATCCGCAAACTGCCGTTGGAGATCGGCCTCCCGGCAACTGATCTCCGATCGGTGTTACGCCGTCGGGTCTTTGGGATGTGGGCAGACGAATGGCGCATTCTGTCTGTACCCAACAAACTGCGGCGTGTGAAGGAGGCCACGACCGTGTGGGGTTCCTCCATGTGGGCCTCTCGCAGGGATTCTGTGGTTCTCTGTAGGCTCCGCATTGGTCACTCTTGGCTGACGCATTGTCATCTGCTGCGTCGAGAGGACCCCCCTCATTGTCGCTGTGGTGCGATTATGACGGTGGCCCATATATTGTTGGACTGTCCTCTTTTAAATGCCCTCAGGTGAACTTTTAATCTCCAGGGTGCTTTATCATCTCTTTTAGGTGACAATGTCTCTATGGCAGATCGGGTTTTAAGTTTTATTCGCGCAAGCGGGTTTTATAGGTCCATTTAAATTTTTTTTTGTAACATCACCCTCTTTTGAGCTCTCTCTTCTAATTAGTTTTGTGTTGTGATTCGACTCCACCCTAAACTTTTAGGCTGGAGGTTTTAGCGTGTTGCAGAGTGGCTGGCTCATCCTATTATTTTCGTGATCAGCCAGCCACAGTACTCTGCTGTGCAGTTTTAATTCCTTCTGCCTTTGTTCTCTATGTTGTTTTTGTTGCTGTACTCTGTTTTCCGTGTTGCCTTATAATGGACTATGGGGCTTTTCTTACCCCGGATTTTTTCTTTTAGTGCTTCGCCTGCCTGGTGGATCGTTTGACTGTGCTCTGTTTTTTTATGAAACAAGGGACCGATGACCTTTGTAGTTTGGTCCCTTTAATCTTTAACCCAACCAACCAACCTTGCTATACATGGATGATCTAAAACTACTGGCAGCAACCAATCAACAACTCAACCAATTACTAAAGATAACAGGAGTATTCAGCAATGATATAAATATGGCTTTTGGAACAGACAAATGTAAGAAAAATAGCATAGTCAAGGGAAAACACACTAAATAAGAAGATTACATATTGAATAACCACAGTGACTCCATAGAAGCGATGGAAAAAACAGATGCCTATAAATATCTAAGATACAGACAAAAAATAGGAACAGATAATATAAATATTAAAGAAGAACTAAAAGAAAAATACAGACAAAGACTAACAAAAATACTGAAAACAGAATTGACAGCAAGAAACGAGACAAAAGCTATAAATACTTATGCTATACCAATATTGACCTACTCATTTGGAGTAGTGAAATGGAGTAACACAGACCTAGAAGCACTCAATACACTTACACACTCACAATACCACAAATATAGAATACATCACATACATTCAGCAACAGAAAGATTCACATTAAGCAGAAAGGAAGGAGGAAGGGGATTCATCGACATATAAAACCTACATTATGGACAGGTAGACAATTTAAGAAAATTTTTTCTAGAACAAGCAGAAACTAGCAAAATACACAAAGCAATCACTCATATAAATACATCGGCTACACCACTGCAATTTCATAATCAATTCTACAACCCTTTAGATCACATCACGTAACATCAACAGATACGAAGAAAGTAAATTGGAAAAAGAAAACACTACATGGCAAGCACCCATATCATCTAACACAGCCACACATCGATCAAGACGCATCCAACACATGGCTAAGAAAAGGCAATATATACAGTGAGATGGAAGGATTCATGATTGCAATACAGGATCAAACAATAAACTTCAGATATTACAGCAAGCATATTATTAAAGATCCCAATACCACAACAGATAAATGCAGACTTTGCAAACAGCAAATAGAAACAGTAGATCACATCACAAGTGGATGTACAATACTAGCAAATACAGGATACCCCAGAAGACATGACAATGTAGCAAAAATAATACATCAACAACTTGCCATAAAACAACACGTTCCCACATACAAGTATGCACCACAAAATGTACTGGAGAATGATGAATACAAATTATACTGGAACAGAACCATTACAACAGATAAAACACCACCACATAACAAACCTGACATCATACTCACCAATAAAAAGAAGAAATTAACACAACTAATCGAAATATCCACAACCAATACAACAAATATACAGAAGAAAACAGGAGAAAAAATTGAAAAATACATCCAACTGGCTGAGGAAGTCAAGGACATGTGGCATCAGGATAAAGTTGACGTTATACCGATTATACTATCAACTACAGGAGTCATACCACACAATATCCACCAGTACATCAATGCAATACAGCTACATCCAAATGTATATATACAACTACAGAAATCCGTAATTATTGATACATGTTCAATAACCCGAAAGTTCCTAAATACAATGTAACATATACCATACAGTTAAAAGGAAGTCACGCATGATGAAGGTCCGCGTCACTTTCCATTTTTAACCAGACCTAAGGTCTGAGAAAAATAGAAATAATAATAATTTGTTTCAGTAAATAAACCAGCCAGCAGAGGACTCCCAGGAATATGATGAATATTGAAATCCTCTTAAGAAGCAGCAACTACCTGAACTAAGAGATCACCAGGAAAATGAAGCCCCCAGCAATGCCAGCATGGAAAATGGAAAAGAAATCACCATCACTAATTGATGAGTCATTAAAGAATCAGTAACATTGTCAACAAGGTCCAAAACGAAAATGAATTTGTTCATTTAGGAAAATATGTATCAGCAGAATTGAGACAACTTTCTCAGTGTTCCACAATTAAACTCCAGTTTGAAATCCAGAAATCAATTTTGGATGCCATACTTTCCAAGTTGAGAGAAAAGAATACAATGAGACTCCTTCCATGTACATTCCATCCTCTCCCTCAAATGATGCAACTGAAGCACATTCACTAAATGTTCACAATTTTAATTTGACACTTTCAGCCCAAAGTGACAACAGGACTCTTGATAATCTGAAAGTATCCATTGCTGTTTCATTCATAGACAAAGATGATGAGAGTATTTTACACAAGTAACCACAGACAGTGTTATCACAAACCCTGAGTTCAGTTTTTTTTTTTTTTTTTTTTTTTAAGTATGGTTCCTGACAAACTTTTTGAAACCGTTTAATAACCTTTGCAATTGCATCCAGGACTTGTGGAATGCACCCAGCTAATGGCTACTTTATATGCTCATGTATATCATATTGGGTGACCAACACTATGAGGTGACCAAAGGAGCCAGCGACCAGTGAGTAAAGTAGAGCACACGTCAACTTTTGATGTTCTCGTTTTGGACTAGCGACTTTGTTTGCTGTCCTTTATTACATGGAATGAATTTAGCAGCTGCATCCATATATGTCAGTGAACAGTGGACAAATATGCTCTATGTAATATAGCCTTTACCCAGTTTACATGCACACGGGTGAAATGTAGTGCTTCCAGTTCTGACTTTTCACTGGTCACTTAGTTAGAACTGGGACAAAGTGGTGAGCATACTGCAAAACCCTAGGTTCATTTGAGTAGAGCTATCACAACTGAGTGCAACAGTTTCCAAACTGTCTCCACTGTGCATGCGCAGATTTGGGATAGTTTTGACCACGAGAACCCTTTGGGTTTACTTGAGCACATTGAAGGAATGATTTATGCCCCTTCTATAATCCTAAGGGGCATACATGCCTAAGTGGTGTGCTAGTTAAGAAAAATGGTATAAAATAATGGGACATGCTGGAAGAGCCACGCAGGCTGGTTCTAACACATTAATCCAAAAGCTAACAACTATAGTAACATTCAATGAGCTAATATCTCTTAATCAAGGAAAACCCTCGTTTGGGATCGAGGCTCTGGACCGGGTGTACCATGAAAGGCTTACAGCCTTTGTTCAGCATCATCCGGTGGTGCAAGAAAACCCAATTCAATGGCGTGCTTGGCAGCAAAGGGGTGCTAAACTGGCTGGGAATAGAATAGCAATAAATCCTCCTGGGAGACCTGGCGTGCACTACACTTTACTCCACTATTTGCACTACACTGCAGACAGTATTCTAATTGTTGATACCAGGAGGATGAACCAGGTGTCCAGCATGAGGCTTTGTACACCCGTAATAAATAGAAGCACCTTGGAGATGCAGCTCGGGAAGGCAGCATGGAAAACGCGGTATCACTCCTCTTGTTAAACAAACCGTGACAGAACAATGACAACAAGTGTGGGATAAGAAATCTGCTGTTCACACATACCCTGGCAAAATGTGGTGGATGACACTGGGGGTCACACAGCGTTGTGCGGGCAAGCTGCCGAGAGTGCAGATAGGGATTTTGCCTTGTCAGTGTGAAACAAGAGACTGCTGAAGCGATGGCTTGGCCCACCTTGTGTTGGGAAAGCGTGACAGTTTAAGTTTTCCCTCTGGCAGAAGTGACCAATGAGGGTGTTGGGCTGGTTTTTGGTCTATGCAGCCCATTGTCTGCTGCTACAGATGGAGGTAGTCAGAGGACTCCCCACACAGTTCCTCCCCTTTCGAGATAAAAACACCGGTACCAACTGCACCGAGGGGAGTTTGAAGCTGACTGACGATGCTTGCTGGGAGGGGGGGGGGGGGGGGGGGGCGCTATCCATGGGTTCTTGCTACTGTTCTCATGCTTGTGCTGTGGTTTCCAGCGAGAGGAGGGGCATGGGTAACTCCTGCACATGACATTGGAAGCATGTGAAGCAGCGTTGCTTCTCCAGTGGTGCAGGTGCTAGAAGCGATGGTGACAACACACTGTTGTGAGTGGCGGGCACCTGTGAATGGTGGTGCAGTGGTGACATCATGTCCCAGGCACTGTTGGGGAGGGGTGGGGTAGGTCACTTATGTAGTTGGTTGGTGGTGGACCAGAGTCAGTGTCTTCTGGTGATGTGTCAGACATGGCGTCAGTGGTGGCATCGACTGGTGGCATGTTGGGGACAGCAGAAAGGAGGGTGTTGGCCTGTGTCATATCAAGTACAGTGTTGACCTGTGTCATATCGGGCATGGTGTTGATGGTGCTATGGCTGGATCATTGGCTGGTGGGGACACTATTACATAGGCCGGGTTGAGCCTGCCTCCAGTGACAGTTGTTGTGACTCTGTTCAGTCGAATGGAGAATGTCTTGTCCCTGTGTTGCAACACCAGATGCAGGCCAGAATACTGAGGGCAGAGCAGCGGTTGGTACGCATTCACCTAAAACATGAAGTGATTTGCTTACAATGAGGTCACGGTAGATGAAGGTATGGTACACACCATGACATCGCGGAGGTGTTGGGTGCAGTTGGGCCATGTATACCTGCAACTGCTGCACAAAACCTGAGATGGTGCCGTCAGGAGGGAGCGAGGTCACTTCCAAAATATCACCAGGAATGATTAGTGGCTGCCAGAATACCAGGTTGCCAACAGAAGTTCCCATGTAAGTTTTGTGTGTGTGTGATCCACAGGCCTAGAAGTACCAGGGGTTGGGCAGCAGACCATTCAGAAGAATAACATGTGAGTGGTGGAACCACTCCACCATGCTGTTAGCTACAGGGTGGTATGGTGGAAATTGGAGCCACAGGCGGCTGTCATAGATTGGAAGAAGGCTGAGGTGAACTGGCACCTGTGATCTGTAGTGATGACGATGCGTGAGCAACTGAAGCAGGATACTCAGGTCCAAACAAATACTGCAGCCACTGTTTCGGCTGAAATATCCGGGAGAGGGGTGGCCTCTGGCCAGTGACTAAATCTGTCAATAATTGTCAGCAGATACTGATATCCATTGATGGGGGGTAGTGGGCTGACAATGTCGAGGTGAATGTTTGTGTATTGGTGGTGTGTGTGTTTTTTTTTGTGGGGAGAGGGGGGGGGGGGGTGGGAGGGAGAGGTGCCTGCAGGAGACTGAATGTGCCGTCCAACCTTAGCATGCTGACATGGAAAACAGGACTAGACCCAGTTGCTGCAGTCACATTGGATGCCCAGCCAGATGAAGCATTGTTTCATCAGGGTGGCAGAAGCGTGGACATCTAGGTGTGTGAGGCCATGGATGCAGTCAAATGCCAGTTTTTGAAAGGTGGGAGGGAGGAAGGGGCAGAGGCAGTCGCTGGAACTTTCAGGTTGTGAATGATCCATGAGGACATCACACTAGACCTTACGGTTGGAGCCAGGTGTGGATCTTAGCTGGAGGTTGAGGCCATAGTCCACTTTCCGAAAGACATGGGCCAAGTGCGGGCCCCCTCTTGACCAGGGGCCAGGTCATTAGAGTCTGAGGGTTGGGTGATGACACAGGAGTGGCTAAGGCAATCTGATACAATGTTGTAGATGCTGGCAACGTGCTGGACATCAGTAGTGAATTCTGCAATTTGTCGAGGTGAGATCTCATCTTTGTCTTTCCTGCACAGACCAGAGGCGAGAGGTCTGTGAAGACTGTAAAGATGTGTCCCTCAACTGAAGATCAGAAATAGCAGACAGCTTCATGTACCACAAGCAGCTCATGGTCATATATGTGCCCCAGTGGCATTGTGTATCAAAGATCTAGAATGAAAAGAAGGCGAGTGGTTGCCAGATGTCCACATATTGTTGTATGACAGCTCTGATAGCCGTCTGCTCTCGTCTGCCACTATTGCAAGGAGGTGTCATTGGGGTGGGGGTGCACCAAAAGGGCCGCATTGACTAGGTCCAGTTTTGTATTTTTTTAAGCTCTCAATCATGGCCTGGGTCCAAGGACCAGCTGGTTCCCTTTGTTTTTATCACCACAAAGAGCTATAATAATGGGCTCTGGGTGGCAGATGGCGATGGAAAAAGTTGAGCATGCCAATGAAACACCAGAGGCCTTTGAAGGTAGTAGGGCAAGAAAAGTCTGCTACTGCCTGTACTGTCTCACTCACTGAAAAAAACGCATTTTGCCAAGTTTAGGATGACTCCAATTTTCTGTTGGCAGGAAAAATTTTTGCATGGGTATTGATGATGCTCCATGGGTCTCTGGAGTAAATGAGTACATCATCTAATTAGGCATAACATCTTTGCGCGCCCTGGAGGAAGTTGCCCAAAAATTGCTGCCGTGATTATGTGGCAGCCGAATGTCATGAATGCGCAGGTCAAATGTTACAAATGCACTCTCAAACAGGATGAAAGGTGTGATTATGGCTGTTTTCTCAGTGTCCTCTGGGATGTCTGGGACTTGTGTATAGGCTTTAGCTCAATATATCTTACTGAAGATAGTAGCTCCCGAGATGGTCTTGTTGTAGGTGGTGAGGACTGGAACTGGATAGCTGTTGGGGATTGTGTGGGTGCTTAGTTTAGGGGAATCACCACAAGGGCACCAGGAGCCATCCTTTGTGGGGGTGAGGTGAAGAGCTAAAGCCTGGGGGCTTTTAGAAAGATGAAGTGTGCCACAGGCAAGCAGCTCTTCGAACTCCTTTTGTGTTTGTGAGGTGGTCACCAGTGAAGGAACGATTTATGTTCCCTTCTATACTCCTAAGGGGGCACATATGCCTAAGCGGTGTGCTTGTTAAGATAAATGGCAATATATGATGGGGCATGCTGGAAGAGATGCATGGGCTGGTTCTAACACATTAACCCAAAAGCTAACAACTACAGTAACATTCAGTTTCTTAATCGAGGAGAACCCTCGCACGAGGTGGAGGCTCTGGACTGGGTGTACCATGAAGGGCTTACAGCCTTTGTTCAGCATCATCCGGTGGTGCAGGGAAACCCAATTCAATGCCGTGCTTGGCAGCAAAGGGGTGCTAAAACAGCTGGGGATAGAACAGCAATAAATCCACTGGGGAGACCTAGCGTGCACTGCACTTCACTGCATGATTTGCGCTACACTGGAGGAAGTATTCCAACTGCTGATAACAGCACGATGAACGAGGTGTCCAGCATCAGGCTTAGTGCATCCGTAGTCAACTGAAGCACCTCAAGGAGATATAGCTTGGAAAGGTGGCACGGGAAAAAGTGGTAGCACTCCTCTTGTTAAGTGAACCACGACAGAACAGTGACTACAAGCGCAAAATAAGAATTCTGCTGTTCACGCATACCCCATCAAAATGTGATGGATGATGATGTGGGTCATGTGGCGTTGTGCAGACAAGCTGCCGAGAGCATGGCCGGGGGTGTTGCCTCGTCAGAGTGGAATAAGAGACTGACCAAGTGATGGTTCAGTGTTCCTCAAGTCTGGAGACAATGGAAGGATTCCCCACACATTTTCTACTTTTGCATTTTTAATTATCTGCTCTATTAAGATTATTGCTAGTAACTCAACAGCAGTATTTATGACTTGTTTCAATATTTTCACCCAGCTGATGGCTACTTTATATGCTCATGTATATGACATGGGGCGACCAACACTACGGGGTGACCAAAGAAGCCAGCAACCAGTGAGTGGAGTAGAGTACATTCCAACTTTTGTTGCTCTCATTTTGTACTAGTGACTTTGCTGTCCATTTAGAAGCAGCGTCCAAAAACACCAGTGAGTAGCAAACGAATGTGCTCCATGTAATATAGCCTTTACACAGTTTACATGCATGTGGGTGAAACATAGTGCTTTCTGACTGGCATTCCATTCTTACTTTTCAATGGTCATTCAGTTACAACTGGGACAATGTGTTGGGGATAGTGCAAAACCCTAGGTTCATTCAAGTAAAGCTATCACAACCCTTTGGGTTTACTCGAACACATTTCCTGTGTTTCATTACCTCACCACATACAGCACTAGTTGACACCTCTGCTCTCTTTTGTAAGTAAGGTACTGTACTGTGCCTCCTACATCTTGCAGGAACAAACAAACACACACACACACACACACACACACACACACACACACACACACATCATTGCTGATGAATTATCAAGAGCACTACACAAGACTTATAAGTAGCAATGACCAACACAAGATCATAGCCCGAAACACACCCTACTCCACATGATGCACGGGACAACAGAGATTGAAACACTACTCTGGAAACAGATGAACATATGCACACAGATGAGGACATGAACACTTCAATATCACCAGGTACACATTATGGCATAGTAGCAGATCACGACTGCACCAATACTACAAAATATAGATACATGGTATTTAGAATTAAGTTAGTAAAAGAAATAAAACAACAAATTTTCTTGTTTGTACAAGTAAATCAAATAATTATTCAGTTCTTTGGATCATTATTTTGGAACATGTTAGTGTATAATTTCTGAAATGTACAAGATGCAAACTGTAAAATGTGTGAACTTTATAAAATTGTGCATAAATGTACATATGCCGTATAAGAAGATGTAAATACACAAACACAAGTGCACAGCATAGTTAAGAAGCATCCTACGGATGCTCAAGGCCATGTACCAGGGCTCCTTTCCCATTTACAACATGGTTAAGTGAAGGAAGCAGTTGTAGTAACAGATAGTACTGTCATACCTTATACACAAATCATGTGGAATTAATATCACATTGTGCATATGTCATAGCTATAGTAAAATAGAATATGTCAATCCAGGTGTGACAATCTCAAAGCATTTACTGAATCCCTCCCACTTGAAACAGCTGGGTAAAGGGACCTCTTTTGCTGTCTAAATCTTTCCTTTCATGTATTACTTTATTCTTAAGAATATAGTAAATTTTTCCCCCAAATTTTACTTTATGTATCTTGTCTCTTTTTGGTTTTTCTTTCTTGATTAACAATTTAGTCACATAAAAAACATGTACTAAAATTCTGAAAATTGTCTAATTTGTAGTAGCAAATGACTCACTGTAGTTACCAAGATGATGGGACATTCTTTAATGTTAATAAATAAATAAATATAATTTCCTTTACATATTTCGATTATATACATGTGGTGAAAAAAATTTATCAGTTTGTCTCATTGATTTTGGTAACACAAATTTTGTTGCTGAGGACGAACATTGGGGATAATTATTACCAATGTTAATAAACAGCAATGTAGCAAATATCCAAACTTCACAAATGAATGTGTAACAGCATAGCATGCTAATTTCAACCCATGCCACTCTCCTCTAAAGTGAGCCAGCTTTATTTGCACATGTCATTTATAGCAATGAGTATAGCATGTGAACCCCAATTATCACCTCTTATGATCAGATCCTTGTATGGAGAAGAGAGAATTTATTCATGACATAAGATTATACAGCCAACCAGTTGCAAATTACTGTTTAGTACATTGACCTAGATTACACCACATACTAAGGGTGTCTTCATCAGAATGAAATTTTCATAAAATGTAAAATTACATTGCAAAAAAGCAGTGGTCTGAATTTAGAGTGGCTAGGAGCACATGGCAAAGGCTGGGACATTTTATTTTATTTTTGAGTTGAGCATAGCTGCTCTAAATTCAGGCCATTGCATTTTTGCTGTGTAATTTTATGGTTTCTGAAAATTTCACTCTGATAAGACACCCATGGTAGGTGTTGAAACCTAGGTCAATGTACTGAACAGTAACTTGCAACTGGTTGGCTGTATAATCCTATGTTGAAACTAGTATACAGTTTCTGAGTAACAGCTATGTTTAAAACTGTCA
Organism: Schistocerca serialis cubense; assembly: GCF_023864345.2. Classification (NCBI taxonomy): domain Eukaryota; kingdom Metazoa; phylum Arthropoda; class Insecta; order Orthoptera; family Acrididae; genus Schistocerca; species Schistocerca serialis. Next base: position 205,964,973 of record NC_064640.1, on the reverse strand, counting down.
AATTTATTAATTTTGAAAGTGAAGTTAATAGGGATCCTTTTGCTTTTGGTAGCCTAGGCTTTATGTATGCAACATGGAAAAATCCCTCAAGGGAATAAAATTACACTAGGGTGTATTAAATTTTCACAAGTTTGAGACATAAAGTTCCTTTAAAAGGCTCCCAGTAACCTATAACATGTTTTCTTCAACAAAAATTTTATGAGACTGAATACAAAAAGCTGTGCACATGTATGCACTGACCTCTTAAGAGCAGGCCTGTTAAAGGCTTTGGAGCTAGTCAGAGGAATTTCCTCTGATCAGTTGGAACCAGTTGCAACCATCCACCGGCTGCAATTCGAACACCTTTCACTCAGTCACAAATCGTGGGAACTGGGAGAATGCCTGTGTTGAATGTATTCGCATGGTTGCAGCCATTGCAACTGTATCTTGAATGAACCTCCTGTGTTGTTTCCATTCTTGAATCTGAATGTCCACACCAGAGATATTTCTACTCTATGGAAATGTCATATTGACATCTTTTTAAAAGGCCTCCAATATCTGCTAGTAATTAGCATGCTGTTTCAGGGCAATGACACATTGAAGACTTATCTCAAGCATAGTACCTTGCTACATTAAATGTCAGTTAATGACACAACAGTGGTGAAAGCCCTCGGGAGAAGTAGTATGCACTGTGTGATCAGCAGAGGATTCATTATATCCACACAATGATGGCTCAGCCCATGTAATTCTGCAGCCCAGGCTTTTTGAGATTGGTTTGGGAATTTTGGACAGCAGTAAAATTCTACAGCCATCACAGTGACATGCGTTCTGTCACAGTAATAGGTTGAGAGAAGCTTGCATGTTTCAGCAAATGATAAGCTGGCTGGTTCTTGTCAAAAGTGCATGTTGGCACCACAATTGACAAATGCATGGCAAAAGCCAGGAAAGAAAGAAAGAAAGCAATACACAGGTCTGCGTCACCCATGCAAAAAAACCTGGAAATGTTGGCATAACCACGTCTCGTAGAAGTCTCAATCTTTAGCTGATTCATCATTTGCCTGAAATGGTGACAATTACACTAATGGGATATTAACCTGCCACGAAGAAGCAGATGCCACCTGGTTGAGAGTGGTGGCAAGAGCTTGCTGTTTTTCCCTGAGAGCTTGCTGCTGGGCAATGACAAGCTGTAGTATTTCTTCCATCGAGATGGTTATCGTGTGACTTGACACTGACACTAACACACAGCAAAAGCATAACCCTCACTTGTCACCAAGTTTGTTACAGCAAGAACAAACACAATTTATGGGTCTCGGTACTTTATAGAGCAACACGCAAGATAAAATGAAGTGTTGGTTGTGTGTAGCACTAAACACATTGACTGGATGACAGTAACACAGGTTACAAAACAGGCTGAGCACTCATTTGCAATCACTCAAATAATACTGTTTCTTTGGTGGCTCAGCAGAGCATGCCAGGGGGCCAACCCAGGTGACTTCTATAAAGCAGGCCTGTGGACTGTATGGATGTGTCATATCTGAAATTGTGCACATCATGAATGAAAGTACATCGGTAATGAAACTTCCACAATAAGCACAAGAGAACACTGTACACAGTACATAATATGGCAATGAAAATAAGAGTGCAGTAAAGACCGTCAGCAAAAAAATATACTCCACTGTGTAAGAGGAATGCATCAGCCCCTAATGTCTAATATGCACATCTGTAATTATCATTCAATGCATCTTAAGGAAGTACATATGGGGTGTTTACACTAAATACATTGACAAACAAGTCATTAAAGCACTACCTCAGGCATAGGGAACAAGATCTATATAGATAGTTCATATTAAAACTTTTTGTTTTGTTTTATAAAAATTTATAGAATGGCAGCATAAAAAGATTTTCATCAATTGTAGTCTTAATCTCTTTATACAAATAACCTGTACTATATAATACCAACAGTACCATATAAATTCAAAGCACAACAAAAAGGTATTGCTCAATGTCTTGGTGAATTGACTCAGACTGTAAACATGGATAAGGATACAAATTAGTTCACTGTGTTACATAAGAAAATAATAGTCATTAGTTTAAAAATTGGGTCCTGGATATAATTACTGGGGTACCATGAGGTAGCTGATTGTAGTATCTGCCATGTTTATTGCCCAGTCTGAGTCTGTAAGCAGCTTTCAGGTGAGCATAAGCCTGTATATTCCATACACTGTGTATGATATTTTATACAATGATCATTTTACTTTTTACTTGTACTCAGTGGCTGCCCTTGCTTGGTTGCTGCTGGAGCTGATGGTCTTTCTGTGTTTACTTTTGGCATCAGTGAATAGTCTGTTTTTCTGTGTGGGTAGTTTGAGCTTATTTATTCTTTCATCCATTCATTCATTGCTTCAAAGTAGAGAAATGAATCATAAGACTCCTCTGATAATATGCTTTGGTTTTGTATTGCATGCTGTAAATACAAACTACAATGTACTCCATCCTCTTTGTCTGTTTTGTAACTGGTCAACCTGCTTATTTATTTGTAGTAATTGTATGTTGCACAAGCTCTTTAATATAGTAAGAACTATTTTTAGCAAATATTCTTTAAGATATGTCTTAAATTTATAGAGTTCCTGTATTTTTTTTATCTATTTTGACAGTTTATTATATATTTTGACTCCTTGGTAAAACATAGTGGTTTTAGTCTTTGCTTTATTCATTCTATTGAGATACAAGCAATCTCTGTATCTGGGTTGATGATCACATATGGAGCTATTTGCTGCATATTGCTAATGTTTTTTGTATAAAAACTGCAGTTTGGCATACGTTTTGCTTGGAACTCTCAGAATACCCCATGACGTTGTCGTTTTTTTTTAAAAACATTTCAATGCCGTGGGCCTTTTGTGATTCTTGCCCGTTATTCCAATAGTTTGTTTTTGCAGTTTGGACACATTTTCCACATTCTGAGTATTTTCACCCCAGAATATTGTGCCATAACTGATGTTAGAATGTATGTGTGCAAGGTATGTTGCTTTTAGCCATGAGCTATTACACACTGTGGTTGGTATTCATAGTATGCTGTGCTCATTCTTTTTCCAAGTACTCTGACATGTTCATCCCATTTTAATTGTTGATCAACATACATACCTAAAAATTTGATGCCAGCTACATAGTCCATGGTTTTATTACATATTTTTACATTAAGAGGTACTTCATTGTTATCTGACCATTACCATTGCCATGTCATTTGCAGACTGGATAGACTGTGTCTGTGTCTGTGTTAAAAGGTTATGATTATATAAGAATTATAACACAAAAACCAATTCATGTAAGTATACATAATAATACAGAACAAGTTTGTGGAAGATAGCATAACTCTTAATTACATATAGGGTGAGAAATTCTTAACAAGTACATGTTCAACTCATATCATATGGCGATGCATTGTTTAGGAAGTCCAGTTTGCTGTTTCACTGTCAGAGAACTCGTTTAAACTGTACAATGATTTTTGGTGTAGGTTTTGTGATATTTTTCCTTTTAGTTTCACCAAGTCCAAGGACTGCAGTTTAGCATTTAGATGGTTGAACATTTTAATAGCTACTGCTGGAAAACTGTCCCGTGTCATTGAGAGTCGACAGCTTGGAATTTCTTTGTCTTCCTCACTGCACATGTTATATTTGTGGACTGAAAATTGTCATCACATCTAGTCCTGTGAAGATGGATTTGCAGTGGTCCAATTTCCTGCTTGATGGTATGATCGTTATTTATTTATTTATTTATTTTTATTGTTGTAGAATTTTCTTGCAGCCTGAAGAGTGCCCCGATAGTGACAGGCTGGTTTGGCTGTGGAATAGTGAATAATATACCACAGCAGATAATGATCAGTTATCAAGTGCTTCAGTTTCCTCAGGAGATACATGACTTGCGACAGTTTGTTACACTCATGCCAAGTGCATTTTCTATCCACCACAAACTCCAGAAGTGTCACAGTTCCTGTACTTTTTTAGGTATCCTTTGTCACTGAGGCTACAAACCAATTTTTCCATTTTTTCTTCATTTAATTTCATTTATTTATAACAAACCATCCCTTTGTAGCATCAAAGAAAGCATCTACTTCTTCAGCCTTGTAGGCAACGGTGCCTTTTCAGAACAGAGTTGTGTCATTGGTGACTGCAAGTACTGTCCATGAGAGCTTAAATCATTTATAGATACTAGGAAAAGGAAGAGACCCTTTACCAATCCCTGTGGCACACTGTATTCCAAATTCTGTTCACATGATAGTGCTCCTTGGACTGATAGAATCTGCCTTCTGTTTTCCAAATAAGATTTGAAGGTTGCCAGAACAGTGGCACCAACTCCAATTTACTGAGTTTGTTTAGGAGTACCTTATGAGGAATGCAGTCAAACAACTTCCTAAGGTCACAAAGTGTCTGTTCTACAGTGTATTTGTTCTCAAAACTGTGTTTTATCCTAGTAACCAGAGCTAGTGCTGCTGCTGTTGTAGATGTGCCTTCCCGGGAACCATGCTGTGTGTCTATGAAAACATTAGTTTCAAAGTAATTTGATATTTGGTCTTTCATTGCTCTCTCAATGGCTTTATCAGAGACTGGAATGATTGAGATTTGTCTGAAGCTTGTTACCCTTTTTATAAACTGGTACTCTCCCTGCAAGTTTCAGAAAGTCTGGAAAAGCATTAGCAATAAAACACTTCTTATTTACCATAGTTAAATGTTGAGCAATTACATACATAGTTTTCTTGAGGAAATTAATAGACATCTCATATATACCTTGACTATCGGAAGGTTTATAAGATTTTACAATCTTTATTATATCATTTTTTTGTAATTCCTTCCAGTTCACCATGGTGCATCTTTTTTCATTCATTACAGCAGCTGCAGGGTCTATATTGAGGTCTGGGATTGTACTTATAGCATCTTCTACAATTTCAAGAAAATAAATGTTAGTCATTTGGACTACATAAGCTTAAGGGAGAGTTGGTTTTCTACCTGTGTTCACTGATCAGGTCCCAGGCTGCTTTGCATGAATTGTGAGCTCCTTCAGTGAACCCATCTTTACTTTTCCTTTTGTCTTCTTCTAAATCCTGTATATAATGTCGTGGGGCAGCGTGTTGATGAGAATAATGATAATATTCATTAGTCATAGGAGGAGATTGGAATTATTGTAAATATTGTTTGCCGTCTTTTACGAGAGCCTGGCAACTATTTCTGTGGTCACCCAGAAAGCAATGGAGAACATACTGACAATAGTTCCCAGTCTTCAAGTTCACATTCTTGTCCAGCTCACTGAGAGAAATGTTTCTATTCTCTATTTGCCCAGTGGATCAGGACTATGATTATAAATAAAGATTTTGGGTTCTAATTGATACATTTATTTGGTAAAGTTACACACACACAATATTGTAATATTCATTATGTTCACACTTACAGTAAATCTCTCTATCCTAAACAGCACTGTGAGCAGTTCAGAGGTGACCTCTATGGTATGTTCCTACTAAATTGTCTTTTGCCCTGACTACCAATAATTAAAATAAATGCTCACCACAAATGTGGAAAATAATTGTCATCACTTGACACGCGGATTTGTTAACATTACGGGTGGCACACTAACATTACTTTTGTGAAATCTAAGCAATCCAGGATGGTGTACAGTCCTCATGCTTCAAGTTTACTTAAAACTATTTCATGATCAGCTGTGTCAAATGCTTTACTGAGGTCTAGGAAAATGTCTATTACTTGTTCTCCTTTATTGGGGGCTTCTAAAACTACTTTTGTAAATTTTGCTAGGAACATACCATAGAGGTCACCTCTGAACTGCTCATAGTGCTGTTTAGGATAGAGAGATTTACTGTAAGTGTGAACATAATGAATATTACAATATTGTGTGTGTGTAACTTTACCAAACGCAAATGCAACTCACGAACACTTGACCGCAGTCTCTGGCATCTGAAGCCAGTTTGGCTTCAGCTGCCAGAGAGTGTGATAAAGTTTGCGAGAGTTCCATTAGTGTGAGCGTGTGAGCGTGGTAGTGTGAGCATGTGAGTGTGTAGGTGTGTCTGTTGTCTTCTTTCGTCAAAAGCCTTTTTGTCCAAAAGCTCATTTAGTGACAATCTTTTTGTTGTGCTTATCTGTGACTCGGCATCTCCGCCATATGGTGAGTAGCAACTATCCTTTTCATAATATTGTTACATTCCATCCTGTATTTTCCATTGTTTCATAACAGTTTCTATTATTATGCATCTACATCTACATACATACTCTGCAAGCCATTGTACAGTGCATGGCAGCAGGTGCTCCGTACCACAACTAGTCGTTTCCTTTCCTGTTCAACTTGCAGATAGAGCAAAAGAAAAATGACTGCCTATGTGCCTCCATATTAACCCTTGTTTCTCATGTCTTGTCTTCATGGTACCTATGCAAAATGTATGTTGCTGGGAGTAGGAGTGTTGTGCAGTTAGCTTCAAATTCCAGTTCTCTGAACTTTTCCAGTAGTGTTCTTCGAATTGAATGTCTTCCTCCCTCTAGGGATTGCCACTTGAACTCCCAAAGCATATCTGTATTACCTGTATGCTGATTGAACCTACAGGTAACAAATCTAGCAGCTTGCCTCTGAACTACTTTGATGTCTTCTTCCAATTCTACCTGGTTCTGATCCCAACACTCAATAATAGGTTGCACCAGCATCCCATATGCGGCCTCCGTGACAAATGAGCTACACTTTCCTAAAATTCTCCCAATAAACTGAAGTCAACCACTCACCTTTCCTACCACAATCCTCAAATGCTCATTCCATTTCACATTGCTTTGCAACGATACACCCAGATATTTAAATGATGTTCCTGTGTCAAGCAGGACACTATTAATGCTGTAACTGAACATTATGGTTTTTTTTTTTTTTTTTTTTTTTTTTTTTTTTGCTCATCCACATTAATTTACATTTTTCTACACTAATAAGAGCCAGCTGCCATTTATCACACCAACTAGAAATTTTGTCTATGTTATCTTGTATCAACCTAAGTCACTCTTCAACACCTTCTGTAAACCACAGCATCATCGGCCAACAACCACAGATTGCTGCCCACCCTCTCTGCCAGATCATTTATGTATATAGAAAATAGCAATGGTCCTACTATCAAATTTCCCTGTGGCACTCCTCATGTTACCCCTGTCTCCAATGAACACTTGCCATGGAGGACAACATACTGGATTCTATTATGCAAGAAATCCTCGAGCTGGTCACATATCTGGGAGCCTATTCTGTATGCATGTACCTTCATTAACAGTCTGCAGTCTGGTACCGTGTTGAATGCTTTTGAGAAAAGCATTTTTGAAAAGGATGACAGTAATGGAACCGCCCTGGTACCTGTATATTGGGTCACAGAATGATCACTGTTTATGCAACTTTTTTAATTATGAAAGATGTTTCCTTTTCTGTGTAAGTACATGTCACGTCTTTTATAATGTTCTGTCCACTCCATCCATTATAAAGAAGTATGTGTAAGGGAAGCCCTGGCACATTGTTCTGTATAAATTGTTTGCATTTTGTATTTCTTCTTTTACTCATGAAAAGCTAGAAATGTTATATCTTCTAGGAATGCCCATAACCATCACTTGATGTTTACATAGACCATACACTGTCTGATATAAACAATGTGTGGCTTTATTGAGTTTGCTTTGGTGGACACCATTTTATTCTGCTGTTAATAAAATGCAGTATGTACCTCAATCATTGCTGGGGTAGTTCTTTACTGCTTTGCCCATGAGTGCTGCAGGTTTCTTGTGACTCACAGTCTTCACATTTTGCTCATACAATGAAGTTTTGGAAACTTTTCTACCATGGCGGGCTGCATATATCATTATGTCACAGCTATTTTGTATTGTTTTCTTGGATGATATTTTTACACTTTTTTCTGCTCTCTTCATGTTTTGGCCTAGTATCATCTCACTAATATGTTTCATATGTTACTTGTTCCACATTTTTATCAGTTTATAAACATACTTTATTCTTTTTGTTTGAATTTTCTTCTACATCTTTTTCTGACCATAATACTCCTATTGGTTTTTGAATCTGTCCATAGTCAGAATTTTTACACTTTGTCTTCTCTGTGTTTTCAAGTTTACATGACTTATATCAGACCCTCTTTCTGTTTTCTCTTATAGGGTGAACATAGATTCTTGTAATCTTTCGACTTCTGCATTTAAACACTGTCTATTCTTCACCATTGTATCATATTATTTTTTCAAGCTCTTTATCTCATCGATTAACTGTGGATAAAGTTCGTTAGTGTCAGACTTCAGAGATTTTTTCTTTTTCTTTTTTTTTTTTTCATAACAACTTAATACAGCCAAATTTTTCAACTTTGACTAGTGTCAGCATAAATGTAATGATGTATCACTTTGCTTTTTGTACACATCACATGTTTTGTGACTTGTTTTGTGCAACAGCAGTAGTTGAAAGTCATTATTTCTGTCACACTTTTTAGTTCATTGCAATAGGATGTGGCTGATCCATTTGCTGTGTGTTGTTTGAAATTTACCATTTTCACTCTAGTTTCTGTATATACTGTTTGTGTGATTAAAACAAAAAAAACTTTTTTTCACACTGATTTACTGACATCAGTACGTATTTCTCACTTTTTTCACATATTTAGCTTCATTCTCTGGATTTTCACATTAAGTGTTTGCAATTGGCATCTTGGTTTGTTCCACTGTGTATCACTGTTTCAACTTTCCTTCCTTCTACAATTTTGTGACGCACACACACGTGCACGCACACGTGCACACGCACACGACCAGACATGCAACAAGCACCTTAACACGCCACCTTTATTTAACAAAGTTCAATCTAATTAGGCCTCATCAGTCCAAAAATATGACACATGTATAATGTATGTACTATCACTACTAATGTGGTCTATCTCAGTCATCAGTCACTGCACTCGATGCACGCACATCACATTAAACACCTCATCATCCCCCCCCCCCCCCCCTCTTTCCCCTGCCACCATTTGGGAGAGATATGCTTGAACATATGTTTTAGAGGCCTTGTCATGACAGAAGCCTGGAGCACCTTGCACCTCAGGAAAACACACTCGATATATCGGTCAGAATGGGTCTGGGGTGTGGAGGGTCAAGAGGGAACTGGCACAGGTAGCTGAGGTGGGTCAGCTGGAGATTCTATGAGGCAAGGTGGCTGCTGTCTCAGTAAATGCTGGCTTCAGGCAGGCAACACAGACCATGATATTTTTTTCTATTTTTATTGATGAGAAAGGTCTTGTGGTTGCAGAAGATCACAATGAATGGTCCAGAATAAAGAGGGGCCAATGGAGGCCTGATGGTGTCATCCTAATCCAAACTTTATCACAGTTAAAAAGGTCTTTGGGAAATGAAAACAATGAAGATCCATGCTGCAATTGGGAAAGAGGATACAGCGAGCACATGGAAATGTAATTTTTGCATAAACTGTCCATATTCACCTGTTCCCCAGTCGTGCAGAGGGACGAGGCACAAAATTCACCCAGGACCTTTAAGCCTTTACTGTAGACTAATTGTGCTGTAAAATGTCCAATATCCTCTTTTAATGTACTACATAGCCCTAGCAAAACTATCCACTGAAGTAGGCAAATTGTGTGGATATGATAGCCCTGGCAACAGAGCAAGCAGAAATGTCAAATACTGGCAAGCCTCAGGGCACCTTGTAAATCTGTCAATTAAGGTGACAACACAATGGAACCCCTCCAAACACAAGATGGGGCCTATGATGTCAACATGAACATGAGGAGAAAGAGACCACAGAAGAAGTCATGTGATGGTGTACTTTATTTTTCTGACATGGACTGCAGGTTTGCGCTGACAGTCCTTCTGTACTTCCAGCCGTACTACTTTGAAGCCCACTAACATGGCTGTGCAAAATGAGGTGTGATGAGGGTGTGATGAGGTGTGCAAGACATTAAAGATGGCCCATCACCAATGAAATGGAATAAGTGGTTACAACATATTGTGAGATGTCACACCATAAGTGGCACTGAGAACCCTGTTATTGCACATAATCAAGTTCAAGTTCCAAACTGGTAGTTGCAGGACTGAGCAAAAAGGTTGCAAAAAGGTGTCAGATTCTTGACCTATTGCAATAGCTGCCCAGTCGATGCATAGCAAAGTTGCACAACTGTGCGACAAGCACTCTGCAACAACTTTGTCAGACCCCAAAATATGGTTGATGTCAGTAGAATATTGAGCAATAAATTCTGAGTAACATACCTGAAGTGGGGAATTTAATTGAGAAACCCATTGAAAAAGTGAAGTTAAGGGTTTGTGTTCTGTATAGATTCTGAACTCCCATACCTTCCAAGTATTGCTAAAAATGTTTAATGGAGAGATATATAGCAAGTAGCTCTTTGTCAAATGCAGTCCAATTCTTTTCCTGTGAATATAAACATTTTGAAAAGAAGGCTAGTGGCTACTAAGCTCTTGATGCCCACTGCCTTAGTGCTTCTCCTATAGCTGACTGCCTCGCATTCACAAAAGGTACCACCTGAGCACCAGGGATGGTATGAACCAATAATACAGTTAGTTAGTTACATATCCCATTGCATGATAGATCATAATGATGTACAATGAGTAATTTTACATTCACAATGCAAATTAATTTTTAGATATGGTTACATAAGGAGAAACTTTCTGTTTGTTTTCAAATTCGACTTTTCTGTCTGTCAGGCATTTGAAATCACTGGGTAAAGTGATCAAAAATTTTTGTTGCAGCATAGCGCACCCCTTTTTGTGGCGAAGACAACCTTAATGTGGAGCATTCCTTCTGTTATTGTAGTTATGTACATCACAGTTCCTTTCAAACTGTAATGGATAATTTACAACAAACTTCATGAGGGAATAAATATACTGTAAAGCAGTAGGCAGAATGCCCAACACATTAAACAGATATCTACAAGATGATGATGGGTGAACACCACATATTAGTGTTGCAGCACATTTTTGCACAATGAAGACAATATTTCTTAAAGATGAGTTACCCCAGAACATAATTCCACATGACATTATTGAATGAAAATCTGCAAAATATGTCAGCTTACTGATTTATCTCTCCCAAACCTTTACAGTGTTTCTAATTGCAAATGTGGCTGAAGTAAGTTGTTTTAATAGTTCCAAAATGTGCTATTTCCAATTTGTATTCTCATCAATGTGGACACCTAAGAATTTTGAGATTTCACCCTATTTATTATTTCCGTACCATATGTTACACTCACAATTGGTGTAGTACTCATAAATGTGCAGAAATGAATACGTTGTCTCTTTTAAAAGTTGAGGGTGGTACTGTTCACCGAAAAACAGTCAATGATAGTTTTAAGAACTTTGTTTACTGTTTCTTCTATTTCTGTATGTATGCTTGGATTTATTACAATACTAGGTTCACGTGCAAAAATAACTAATTCTGCTTCTTGAGTATTAGATGCAAAATGGATTTACATATATGAGAAATGACAGTGGACCTATGATTGAACCATGGAGAACCCCATATATGATTTCTCCCCAGTCAGAATTATGTTTCTGGATGATATTGGTTGAATTACTAAGTACAACTTTCTGTATTCTTTGGTTAGATATGATGTTATCCATTGGTTGGCTATACCATCAATCCTGTAAAACTTCAGTTTGTCAAGGAGAACACTGTGGGTCACACAGCCTTAGATAGGGTGCAGAAAATACCATCTTGTGCTATTTTATTATTTAATGCTTGTAAAATCTGGTGGGTGAACACATAAATGGCCTTCTCAGTAGAGCAACCCTTCTGAAACACAAACTCTGATTTGCTGAGGATATTATTGTTACTAACATGACATTCTAGTCAAGAAAACATTCTTTTCTCAAATTTTGGAAAAAGATGTCAGCAGTGAAGATGGTCAGTAGTTATTAACGTTTATCACCTTTCTTAAAGTGGGGTCTGACAATTGCTCATTTCAGTCTCTCTGGAAAAATTCCTTGAGTTAGTGATTCATTGCATGTTTTGGACAATACCAGGCATAGTATATGGGAACAAATCTTCAGTGCTCTATTGGAAACACCATCAAAATCGAAAGAGCTTTTATTTTTGAGGGAATGTATAGTTTTCTTAATTTCAGAAGGAGAAGTTGGTGATATATTCATATGACTGAATTTTATGAGCTATTTTTTCAACATACTGCTGTGGTTTTTCTCTTGAGCTGTTTGTCCCTATACTTTCTACCATATTTGATAAATGATTATTAAATACATTTTCTACCTGTGACTCATCATTTACAGCCCTTCCATTCAGTTCAATAGTTATGTTATCTTGCATTGTGGGTGGTTGTCCTGTCTCTCATTTCACTGTGTTCGATATAGCCTTAAATCTGGTGGAATAACTGATTTCTGACATTATGTGCATGTTCCTTGATTTTTTTAATAACCTTTCTTAGTAATTCTGAGTAGTTTTTGTTGTGTGCAAGTACAGCAGATCCCTAATTGTTCTTGCGAAAACATACATTTCTCTTTCACTTTCACAAGATCCCCCCAGTAATCTGTGGTTTTTTTACATGCTTTTTTGGTGCTTTTTCTTATTAGCTTATACTGAAAGCTATTTTCAAACACTGATGTGAATTTACAGTGGAATAGTTGAATTTTTATATAAGCATTTTGTTCATTATACATTTCATCCCAGCTCTCTCTTTTAAACTATTCTTAGAAACATTTAGCCTCAAGTCATTAATTATTCTAGTTTTTTTCCACTGAGGAGTATCCATACTGTAAGGCACTGTGTTATTTATCCTAATTAACTATGAATTACAATCAGAGAGAGTGTTTTTTACTGGGTAAACAATTCCTTTCTGGCTTTGAGCTTCACCAAAGAAAATATTATCAATTAGGGTCCTATTGTCTTTATCCATCCATTACTGTTAATTACTGAGCTCAAATTGTGGGATCAAAATAAGGTTTTCATATCATTTCTCCTGTCAGAATCCTTTAGAAAATCTACATTAAAGTCATCGCAGACTATTGACTGCTTGCTGCTGTCTGACAGATAGCACAGTAAGGAATTTAGACTCCTCAAACAATTCAAAATTTCCCTGTGTGGATCTATGTAAAGTTACAGTTAAAAGTGAACTATTTTTCAGTTTTAATTCACAAGTACACACTTCTATGTGCTGATCACTATAAAATCTACTTGTGTCAGTGTTTTTGGACCTGTGTTCTGTCTTAATACATGTAACAACTTCTCCATTTCCCATATTAGTTCTGCACGAGTAAGCTGCTACAATGTAATCTTTTATATGTAACTTAACTAACCCCATGGTTGTTTGGTACTCAGACAGGCTTGGGATGTCTATCTTTTCAGAGCTCTCTAAATTTTCCAAACGGACAACAGACTTCTCTACCTTATTACCCAATCCCGTACTGGTAATAATTTGATGAAATAAGCTAACCTTCTTTTCTATGCATTCATGAGGATTTTGTGGGGCTTTTCTTTTGTTTTTACTCCTTTCAGAACAGGGTGCCTGAAACCTGATTCTAAACCAAAAAAGTTGCCTCTCTGGCACTAGTGACCACAGCGATCTTGCTCTTTGTAATGGTGGCCTCCTGTATATTATCTGCAAGACATTCAGCCAACCTATCTTTCCCTCTCCTATTCAGGTGTAAGCCATGTCTAATATATCCCCATCTTCCAATTGCAGCAACAAGAACTGCACTCATATGAGATTTCATTTCATTCACCATCAGCCTGCTCAACTCGGCTAACAGCAGTGAGCAGTGTTAACCCATTGCTGGTTGTGTCACTGCCGGATCTCCACACACACACACACACACGTGTGTGTGTGTGTGTGTGTGTGTGTGTGTGTGTGTGTGTGTGTGTGTGTGTGTGTGTGTGTGTGTGTGTGTGTGTGCTGGCCAAATTATTAGATGCACTGTGCATTTTTAATGTTATTTGTAATAATTACATGTTAAGTGCTATATGTAATGTGATTAATCAGCAAATTTATGACAGTTTTTGAGGGTACTTATTACATTGTTGAGTTTTGTATCTGTTATTGCTATGTGACATTGGATTGTTAACTTATTGTAGTTATCAATGTGCAGAGTACAGCGTACAGGAAAGGACCTGTTCAGTGGTGTTCTCGCATGTAACTGCTTTAATGCTTTGTTCCCTTTGTTTATTAATTTCGTAATATCAACATCACAATTGATTGTTTAACAGTCAGGTATTACTAATTGTGACCTATAAAAGTGGGTAAAAGAGGGAACATTTCACCACGTAAAAAAGGTAAAAAGCTGAGGTCAAAGCCCTCGTTAATACGAAAATGTATTCCAGTCGGCAAATTTCATGAAGGTTGGAAATGTCAGAAGCTAGCGTGAGGTGCATAAAGAAGAAAATTGATTCAAGTGAAGAATTGAGCCACAGAAGTAAGAATAAATGTGGAAGAAAACCAATTTTCACCCCAAGGTCAGAAAGATTTCTCAAAAGAATTTGCCTAGAAAACAGATTTGCAACAACAAAACAGATAAAACCTCAACTGGAAGAGGCTAATGTGAATGCATATGAACTCACTGTTCTCAGAAAGTTGAAAGATATTGATTTCACGGCCCATTGACTTGCTAGAAAACCAAAGTTGACAGCCACAATGAAAGCAAAGTGTCTGAAGTGGGCTAAACAGTGGTGTGATAAGAATGTGGACTTCCAGAGATTGATAATTAAACTTTAAAATTATTATTTACAATATGATATAACCTATGTACATTTATTTGTAGTATATTAATTATGTTTCTTGATTTTTATGGGTATGCTTTAGCGGTGAAGGCACGTTTGAAATTTTAACTATCAAATCTCAGTATGTGTGCTGCCGAACAGACTGGAAAACATGCAACTAAGATGATGATTTGGTCTGTCATCTGTAGCAAGGGTATAGGATGTCTTCACGTGGTTAAAGGCATAATGAGGCAAGACAAGTACAAGGAAGTCCTGCAAAAACTGTTAATACCACAGCTCAGAGAATGTTTCCGAATGGGGAACCATTTATTTTTATACAGGATGGAGCTCCCTGTCACACAGGCAGGTCAATTACATCCTTTCTGAAGGAACAAAATATCCCTGTGTTAGATTGGCCAGGCAACAGTCCCAACATGAACCTCACAGAATATGTATAGGAATTAATGAAGAGGGAAGTGGCAAAAGATGTCATCACAACAAAGACACAGCTCTTAGAGAAGATCATCCATGTGTGGTATCATCGTCCAGAAATGCAGGACACAGTACAGTACTGCATTGACAGCATGCCATGTTGTATTAAGGTTCTCATTGCTGCAAAAAGTGTCTTAACAAGATATTAAAACTAATGTTTTCATTTTCACAATATTTTAATTTTGTTGCAATTATTGAAATAAAATATTTTCAACAAATACTATGTTTTATTTATTTGTTATATAGCCTTAGCTATGAAGTAGACTGCACATAATCATTTTATCATAATTTATGTGTTAAAAATTCATAGAGGGAAACATTCCACATGGGAAAAATATATCTAAAAACAAAGATGATGTGACTTACCAAACGAAAGCGCCGGCACATCGATAGACACACAAACAAACACAAACATACACACAAAATACTAGCTTTCGCAACCAACGGTTGCTTCATCAGGAAAGAGGGAAGGAGAGGGAAAGATGAAAGGATTTGGGTTTTAAACCCTCTCCCTTAAAACGAAAATCCTTTCATCTTTCCCTCTCCTTCCCTCTTTCCTGATGAAGCAACCGTTGGTTGCGAAAGCTAGTATTTTGTGTGTATGTTTGTGTTTGTTTGTGTGTCTATCAACGTGCCAGCGCTTTCGTTTGGTAAGTCACATCATCTTTGTTTTTAGATATATTTATGTGTTAAAAAATAGACATAAAATAGACATAAATCAAAATTTGCTTAAAAACTGTACTGTGTCTAATAAATTGGCCAGGGACTGTACATAAGCATTTGCTTACCATTAGCATTTGCTAAGGTCAACTTCAATGTTTCCAAGGCCTCCCTGGCAGCACTTGTTCATGGATCCTTCCTGACACTGGAGGTATGTTCACCTTTCATCAGGTCATTGATAATTTTTATAATTCCCACAAGCTATGGCAGATGTTGCTGGTAATAATTCACCATTATGAAGTACCTATGTAAGTCCTGGTATGTGGTGGGAAGGTGCATATGTAAAATATCTTCCACCTTCTGAGGGGTAGGAGAAATACCATCCTTGGATGCAAGATAAACAAAAAATGCATTTGTTTTTATTAATTTTGACGCCATATGCACTCAGATGGGAGAAAACTACATGCAAACGTGACGTGATCACTTATACTATCATAAAAAAGCAACACATCATATACATAGGAAAAAATGTGGTTTAAATCATGCGGAACCTCATCCAAAAAATGCTGCCACATCTGGGCAATATTGCAGAGGCCAAAAGGCATGACATTAAGTTGAAATAACCTGAAAGGCATTCTGATGGCAGTCTTATCCTTGTCTGCTTTTGCCATTGGGATTTGCACAAAGTCTTTAGTGCAGTCAATGATGGTGAATATGGATGCACCCTCCAAACAGCTTGTGAAATATAACATGTTCAGTTTTGGATAATGGTCTGGGGTGGGGCGGGAGTTCAGTCCTTTATAGTTGTCACACAAATGCCAAGAGTTGTCTTCCTTATAAATCATCTGTAATGGTGCTGCCCATGCACTGTCAGAGCAAGACACTTTTCCATCTCCCAGCATTGCTTTGATGGTGGTAGTCGCTGTGTGCAGTACATGACACTTTGTTCAGGTGTTACGCGAATGTGATGTATGGATCTGTAATTTCAGGGAATTTTTAAAGTAGCAGCTGCCATTGGCCAGATGATGAGGAGGAGAGAGAGGTGACAGTAAGAGTGGGACTTCATCCAGAGTGCTGTCAGGTGGTGGTGTTAAACTTCATACTTCTGACAGGGCCCCGTAAAGAGCCTTCTCTGTATCAGTAGCCTACTGCTTTAGACAACCATTGCTGCCCGTCAAGATTCTTACAAAGTCCACTTCCTTTTGGAAATGCTCAGTGAAATGTTCAGTCTCTTGCTGGAAGGTAGTGCAATGCTGCTGAAGTGAAGCAAGCCCCTGTGTACATGTGCAAAATGTGTAACACAGTCTTCTCGCATAATGCACATGTGTGTGGTGTGCATTCCATAGTAAGTCAAGTACAAAATGGAGAGACCATGGCAGGGAAGACATTGGAGATGCAGAAATCTTAATGCCTTTTGTGCTGATGGAATGATATCTGGTGTCTGATGCTGAAGGGAACATGGCTACAGAAGGAGATTATACAAGATGATGATTATGGAGGTCTGTAAATAGCGAGAAAAATTTAAGAAAGTCAGTGCCCAGTATAGGGCCAATAACATTGGCCCCTAAGAAATTCCACAAGGAGGGGAAAAAACCATCCTGCGGAGTTAGTGTTGTATGTCTCCATCTAAATGTCTTAATTGTAGCTTGATTTGCGGCCATTATTACAGGAACACCATAAGATTGAGCCTTATCTTTCACATCTGGTTGAACATCACTTACCTCTGACCCAGTGTCAACCAGAAAGTCTGTTCCAGATCTTTTATCCAAGACAAATAACTGTGGAGATTTGCATCTGGCAGTAACTGTAGATTATACGATTCAGGAAGGTGCTCAATAGCTTTATAATGGACTAATGTGCCTACATGCATCCATTATCATCATTTGGGAACCCACAAGGTTGTGAAAACTGTCTACCATTGCACCCTAAGCCAGCGCATCATATACTCCTTGGGCTGTCACTGGGCATGTTGGTGTTGAGTCTTGCCAGTTCAGTAAGATTTGTTCCTTAGGTGGTTCTGCTAGTTGCTTAGCCGAATGCTCAGTATGTCAAATGTAAGTTGATAGGCCAGATATGCACAGTTCTGGGCTATCCTATTGCTGAACACGGACTAACAGTTTTGCCACACGCAAGTGCCACAGCATCTGCTTTCAGAGCTAATTGGTCCACTGACAGTTCAGGAAATGTGGATAAAATCCCATGAACAGCCTTTGGGAGCTGCTGCAAACAAAATAAATTTGTGGACTGGTCTGAAAGGAGCTCTAGATCTATGAAAACATGGAGCGAGCGCAGTAGCTGAGACAGAGACTGCCCGGTACCAAAACCACTGTTCAGAATCTTCTTCAAATGAGATTCTGGAGGGACAGCAAATCACTGCAAGACAGTCTCCTGGAACACACCAAAAGAGTGGCGAGGCATAAAATCTTTAACTTGTTTGATAACATTAGAGTCCAGCTGTGAGATGATGATGGCAAATTGGTCTGTATTTGAAGTAATGTTGTGTAATTGAGAAATGGCGTCCACTTGTGCAAACCATAACTGATGCCTCATAGGCCAAAATGGCAGTAGCTTTATAGTATCCAGTCTTGAAAAGGTGTTGCCTGGAGAGGCAGGAGGTGACTTGGGTGCAGTGGGTGGCTGTTGAGAAGAACGTTTTGCCAGTGTTCCTCAGTGCTCTGTCTCAGTGAGGGTGGGTGTAGTAGTCATTACTCCAGACTGTAGTTAAGGCCTGGAAGAGAAATTCTACCCATTGATCATGTCGTGGTTGCTACTTTGGGGTGATGAGACACCCAACAAGTGCTTTAACACACCTTCTTTATTGAACAAAGTTCAATCTAATTACATAGAAGAGGAGCACATATACAGCAAGACACAGCACAAGTACAGTAAGTACAAAGAACAGCCTTATCAGCCCAAACATAAGACACACAGAAATGTTCACTTGTTACTAATTCATCCTGTTTCAATCATTGATCACTTCACTGGTTGCACATACCACAACTTAAATACTGTGATTTCTGTATATAACACACTTTTTTTTTTTTACTCTTTACATTTATATTTGAAGAGCTAAGGCACTTGTGATTATAATGTCCACTATCTAAGCTCAGTGATACAGCATGAAAAGTTTCCCTGTGACATTTGTTCACGTGTATTAGAAGTCTAAACTTATTGAAAATTAGTGGTCAGCACCATTGACACAATTATTGTAGACATGAATTAAGAGGAAAACTTTACAACAAATAATGTTTGCTTATATTGCAGTTGGTGTCAGCATCTAGGCATCTTCTGTAGTTCATAACCTTTATGAATGTAGAAATAGGTCTGGGGGTTGTGTTTGAGTGGTGACTGAAGTACAATACATTCATTTTTACCTATCCATTTTTTATTTCCACACCTTGAAGTTCAGTAGACATAATGTCACAAACATTTTCTACAACAGGTAAAATCACAGTGTTGATATAAAAAAAACTGTGCTTAGAAGTTCTTTGTTCTATATAGCAAAGAATCTCCTCAACTTTACTTTGGTACAGTTGAAAGACTAGCGACAAATTGCCTCTGTTTGGTGCCGGAATTACGGTGTATATTTATTATGTTTTGTTCTTGAAGCATCCAGATCATTCAATGACTCAAAGCTGTTCACATTTCTGCTTTTAATATTTGACACAAATCAAAATTAGTTTGTGTGTTTCATCCATGAGAATATTTTGAAAATAAAAGTGACAAAATCAATGAAATATTTTTCAAAAATACAGATTTTATGCCACATCATAATTTCAACATAATATAGATTGGTAAAATAAACAAATATAAGTGGCATATTTCATAAGAGACATTACATTGATTTTATAAAACAAAATTGAGAGTAAAGTTATAATTTGTTGTGACATTTGTGTAAAAAATATACACACATTTTCAACTAATTTTAAGGGTGGCAGAATTTTGCCAGACTGCTGCAACATTGCGTAAATATCCAAAAACATGAATTACATGCTATATATCCAAAAATAGGTATAACTGCTGTTGAAAGTAAAACAGTATTGTACGTTTCAGTACTTTGTAGAAGTTGCATAAGATTTTGTATTATTATAAGTGAGTATTTATTAACTTACATTTAATGAGTTAACATTCACTATATCTGTAGATAAAACCAGCATATTCTATTTGCACAAAAGATTTCATGCCTTTTTGGAGCATATCTGGAACACTGAAAAGATTATTCTCCAGTGATTTTCGAAGTAATATATCCTTTTCTGCAGGTTCCCTAAGTAAATAGAAAAATATGGTACGCTGAATTTCATTCATGTCATTACTATACCAGACTTTAACTCTAGCTGTGGCTTCCACCATCTGTGTTTTGTGCTGTCAAGTGTACATTAGTACACATACAGGGTGGTTATAATTAAAGTTTTGCTGCTTGAGAGGGCACCCATGAAAAATGAGTAATGGCAGGACAACAAAACTTTGTGGAAACATGTGTATGGACATACAGAAGAGAAATAATGAATAAACCATTGAAAGAAACATGTTTTAATTTCCACATGAGAGGATAACATTTGTTTGTTAATTGCATACCATATTTACATTCTACATTACAAACATCGCTCAGTACGTCATGTGGCAAAAGTTGCTGAATAATGTGAAGTTTTTATAGATACCGTTTCACAACTTTTTGCAGCACTTTTTGAATGGTGAACCATGGGATGTTCAGCAGTTGTGACGTAGCTCATGCACTGCTTGAAGATCACACATTGTGTCCAGCATTCTCAGCCATGGCAACCAGTAACTACTTCAACAGTTTGTAGCGCAACTGGCTGTCACCCTCCCCCAGGAGTAGTTCCCAAATCTCCAGTTAATTTGAACTTCAAAATCATGTGCTTCAACTCCAGTGAGGAAAGAGGACCTCTCCATATTCCCTTAGTACAGGGGTGGGCAGGAATCCTGCACGTGTGCGGTGCACTTGCATGCGTGCAGTTAACAGGTGTTCTGCGTGCACACAGGGGCAAGCTGGCAACATGCTTATCTCCCCTCCCCACCATACCGTCTGTCCACTCCTTTCTCTGTAATGCGTTTTGTCTCCTAGCTTGCTTTATTGAATGAAGGAATAATGTTATTAGGAGTGCTTGAAAGAAATCATGGTTTGAAAGAGTACTTATTACCTACGATACATTTTATTTAATTATCACAGGTGGAGTTTACAATACGTTTAATATCTGGAACAAAATTTCTACATTCAGACAAACGCAAACAGTTACGTAAACTTTCATCACTGATGTTTGCTCTTAACCGAGATGTATTAATTCAGCCAAAGGTTTTCCAGCTCTCGCTATGTTAAGTGCAGTCTTATGACTTGCACGTACCACTGGGCTATCATTGTTGTCATGCTGAAAAATTGAAAACAGCGCTCCATAAAATGTTAAATCAGTTACATGAGAGACATGACGAAAGAAAGTCACAGATCTCACTTGACAACAGCAACTATGACAGATTCCTCTCCTGCGGTCTAAGGCGTTGCAGTCGTGGACTGTGCGGCTGGTCCCGGCGGAGGTTCGAGTCCTCCCCTTAAGCTCGGCCAATTTCCCCATCCACTCAGAATCTGACAATAAATTGTACTCGTCCTTGTGAAATTTATTATAATGGCCTTCAATACTAAACTTCCGCTGACCAGGGAGAATATTGCCAGATATTAAAAACTTCGAATTTTCACGTTTTTGCACAAAGAAAAAATGATTCTCCCACTCCTTTTTAAAAGATAGCAAATCTACACTTCTCCATTTCCTTGTTTCACTCTGCATTTTCCGGTTCTTGAAATACAACGTTCACTATGTAGCGGTAGCTTCGCATCAATGCCCGCAGCTTAGCCTGGCACTACACTGCCGCAACCTGCCGGCTGTCGCCACTGCCCTGGTCGATGACTGCGGGCGAGCAGCACATGTGCAGCGCTGTGCACTTATGAGCTGCGTGCAACATTTGCCCGCCCCTGCCTTAGTATATTGATATTCATGAACAGTGGCAGCTCTATTTCTGTTGTTTCAATGAAACAGCTTTACAAGTAAAGCCCTGCTTGCTCACCTGCCCAGGTCCATGTTGACTGTCTGCAAGTGTAACGCACATTGATGCTAGTGTTTCAACCCTATGTATCATAGCAATACCAGCACCTAACAACAAGTCATGACACTAACACTACTAACAATGCAAACCCTACAGCAAAGAGTCTGAACATCATTCCTATAGAGTTGGACTCCCATATGGTAAGTAGTTTTCCATCTACATTGCCTCAAATAGTGGAAGTTTAATTACCACCACCTTGCACATGTACTAACCATTTTTACACATATTTTCAGAAGTTTGCTTGCCATTCAAGACTAACAAAAATCTTCAGGACAGTAGTCTTCCTTTTAATATTTCGGATAGAAATTCTCATTGAGTACGAATAGCCCCTTGAGAATATGTGTGGGTGTGTCTGTTGCAAGGTTGTGATGTTGAAACTCGAGTATTCAATTAGGACCAGTGATCTCTATCCAACCTGCATGTAGAACTCTTGTTTCAGAGTGTACAACTGCCATGTACCTGCAGATACCTGTCTAGGCATCGTCCACCATGTTGTAGTTAGGGGAAAAAAAAGTGATCCGTCTATTATAATTATTTACTCATTTCTGTTTACAAACCTTACATCTTTGACTGCACCACTGTCTGATGCAGGGAACTATCAGATTTGCACAAGATTGCAGTACTTCATTAGGAGACTCCCACATAACCAGAATAATTCCTTTCATCAGATAAGGTACCAATACAATCTCTCTTGTTGTTGTGAAGTGTTCATTTTGTTTTTCTCCAGAAATCTGGAACATCCAATTTCATAGGCTCACATGGATTTCAAAGCAGGAAGTATGTTTTATTCATTCTAGGGACAGTTCGCAGCTGCCATGTTGTCGTGAAGCAAGAAATGAAATATGAAGATCTTTGGCTGTCATACTCAGACAGATGCAGTTAGACATCCAGTTTATGTATAAGCTACTGATTTGAACACACAAAAAGTCATGCATGCATATAAAGTCCATTCATGCAGAAACTCATTACTGGGTAACCCTAACACTTTTTGGATGATCCACAGGCCATAAAGTCTTCTACTTCAGAATGCCTTGACCACCTCACTGACTTGCTCATAATTAGTTTGGGTTCTTAAGAAAATTACCAGCTACATAAGCTGTGCAAAAAAGTTAAAATTATAAAACACTGTTGCATCCAGCAGCGTCTCAGAGGTTGAAAAAAAAACTTTTATTGAAAGGTGGCAGTAACTGACCCATAAGTGCATGATGTTACGTAATACATGACAAAACTATCAAATCTGCTTAGTGAGTGAGCTTAATAACTGTGTAGGGTATTCAACATAGTAGTCAAGGCAAATACTTACAAGGGGAAGGCCACAGACATGACCAACTGATTTGGCTCATATTTAGTAGGTGCTTTGTGTACAATCTAAAATGAAAGACAAACGCATTTTGGCTCAACACATCCCCATTTTTGAGAAAACCACTCATAAAGTTCATGATGAACAATCAACTCTGTACTGAAATAATCAACAGATAATTGAATATTGAGCATTTCTCACCGTTATATATGGGGTACACAAATGCATATTTTCCTAGAAACTGAGGAAACTTTTACAACTACAGCTTACATACCCACAACAAAAGCACCATTCCACATACATGGGGCTGGCATAGTGATCAAGGCATCTGGCTGGGAAGCAGACAATACATGTTCAATTCCCACATAGATTCTGTAGTTTTTTTTTTTTTGTCTGTTTTTTATTATTTTTATTTTTGCTTGTTTTGTGTTTTGGAACTGGTAGTAATAAGAGGGCTAATAAGGTAAGTAAATCAAAACTTCTAGCATAAGAAATCAGCCTTATTCTGCCAACAGCCTTGTGAAAGAGGGCAGAGGGGCAGACAGATATTCAGGGCACTCTCTTGCCCTTGGGGTGGGAAGACTTTCCCTAAAAGGCAGAAGAATCAGCAATGTTCAACAGTATGAAAATGCAGATGGCAATGGAAGCCACTGAATTAAAGACACGCAATGTGTACTCACAGGACATATGGCTTGTAATTAGAAAATGTGTTGTGACGATCTTTCCATTGGCAAAAGATACTGGATTAGTCCCCCATTTGGATCTCTGGGAGGGGAATGCCAAGGGGGAAACGACCATGAGAAAAAGATAGAATAAACAATGACAGGATAACATTCTAAAGAGTCAGGGCATGGAATGTCTGAATTTTTAATATAATAGGAAAGCTAGAAAATCTGAAAAGGAAAATGCAAAGTCTCAATCTAGATGGAGTGTGGAGTGTGGAGTGTGGAGTGTGGAGTGTGGAGTGTGGAGTGTGGAGTGTGGAGTGTGGAGTGTGGAGTGTGGAGTGTGGAGTGTGGAGTGTGGAGTGTGGAGTGTGGAGTGTGGAGTGTGGAGTGTGGAGTGTGGAGTGTGGAGTGTGGAGTGTGGAGTGTGGAGTGTGGAGTGTGGAGTGTGGAGTGTGGAGTGTGGAGTGTGGAGTGTGGAGTGTGGAGTGTGGAGTGTGGAGTGTGGAGTGTGGAGTGTGGAGTGTGGAGTGTGGAGTGTGGAGTGTGGAGTGTGGAGTGTGGAGTGTGGAGTGTGGAGTGTGGAGTGTGGAGTGTGGAGTGTGGAGTGTGGAGTGTGGAGTGTGGAGTGTGGAGTGTGGAGTGTGGAGTGTGGAGTGTGGAGTGTGGAGTGTGGAGTGTGGAGTGTGGAGTGTGGAGTGTGGAGTGTGGAGTGTGGAGTGTGGAGTGTGGAGTGTGGAGTGTGGAGTGTGGAGTGTGGAGTGTGGAGTGTGGAGTGTGGAGTGTGGAGTGTGGAGTGTGGAGTGTGGAGTGTGGAGTGTGGAGTGTGGAGTGTGGAGTGTGGAGTGTGGAGTGTGGAGTGTGGAGTGTGGAGTGTGGAGTGTGGAGTGTGGAGTGTGGAGTGTGGAGTGTGGAGTGTGATGAATTCCTGGTCAGACAAATATAGTGTAATACACTGAAGAGCCAAAGAAACTGGTGCAACTGCCTAATATTGTGTAGGGTCCCTAGTAGTACACAGAACTGCCTCAACACGATGTGGCATGGACTCAACTAATGTCTGAAGTAGTGCTGGAGGAAACTGACACCATGAATCCTGGAGGGCTGTCCATAAATCTGTAAGAGTATGAGTGGGTGGAGATCTCTTCTGAACAGCGCATTGCAAGACATCCCAGATTTGCTCAATAGTGTTCATGTCTGTGAGTTTGGTGGCCAATGGAAGTGTTTCAACTCAAAAGAGTGCTCCTGGAGCCACTCTGCAGCAATTCTAGACATACGTGGTGTCAGGAGTCCAATATCACTCCAACTGCACACACCCCACACCGTTACAGAGCCCCCACCAGTTTGAACAAACCCCCGCTGACATGCAGGGTTCATGGATTCATGAGGTTGTCTCCATACCCTACACATCAATAGAATTTGAAACTAAACTCATTTGACCAGATGCCATGTTTCCAGTTGTGAAGATCCAATGTTGGTGTTGATGGGCCCAAGTAAGGCATAAAGCTTTGTGTCATGCAGTCATCAAGGGTACATGAGTGGACCTGGGGTTCTAAAAGCCCATATCAATGATGTTTCATTGAATGGTTTGCACGTTGACACTTGTTGATAGCCCAGCATTGAAATCTGTAGCAATTTGGGCAAGGGTTGCACTTCTTTTACGTTAAATGTTTCTCTTCAGTCGTCATTGGTCCTGTTCTTGCAGGATCTTTTCTGACCACAACAATGTCAGAGATTTGATGTTTTACTGGATTCCTGATATTCACAACAGACCCATGAAATGGTCATACAGGAAAATTCCCAATTCATCACTACCTCTGAGATGCTGTGTCCCATCACTTGTGTGCTGATTATAACACCATCTTCAGATTCACTTAAATCTTGATAACTGTGATTGTAGTGCTGGTAACCAATCTAACAAAGGCACCAGACCCTTATTTTCTTATATAGGTGTTGCTGGTTGCAGTGCTGTATTCTGCCTGTTTATATCTCTCTGTATTTGAATATGCATGCCTGAAACAATTTCTTTGGCACTTCAGTGTATCAACAGCAGCAAAAAATGGTAGGACAGGGGTAGGGCACATTAAGGATAGGAAGGCAGGGGAGAGACTGAGCTACTCTGAACAGTTCAGCGATTGGGTTTTTCTCATCATATTCAACAGTAAACCAGTGCCGCCAACAATAGTTCAGGTATACGTGCTTACATTGCAAGCAGCAGATGAAAAAATAAGAGAAGTAATTAAGGACACTGAACAGCCAAAAATCTAGTATTTGTGGGGGATTGGAATGTGGTTGTAGTGGAAGGAATAGAAGGGGTTATGGGTTGTGGCGAGAGGAATTAGGGAGGAGAAAGACTGAGCTCTGCAATAAATTTCAGATGGTAATAGCGAATACTCTGTTCAAGAATCACAAGAGGAGGAGGGATACTTTGAAAAGACCAGGATACGTGGGAAGGTTCCAGCTGGATTACATCATGGTCAGGCAGAGATTCCAAAATCAGATATTGGATTGTAAGGCATATCCAAGTGCAGATAGTCTCAGATCGCAATTTAGTAATGATGAAGAGTAGATTGAAGTTTATGAGAATCATTCAAAAGAATCTGTGTAAAAGGAAGTGGGATACTGAAGTACTGAGAAACGACAAGGTGTACTTGAAGTTCAGTAAGGATGTGGATACACTGATATGGAACATCAGAGTAAACATCTCAGTTGAAGAGGAGTCGACATCTCTGAAAAGGGCAATCACAGGTATTGTACCGACAAACATAGGTTACATGGAAGGTAACTGTGAAGAAACAATGGGTAACAGATGAATTATTGTTGTTGTTGTTGTTGTTGTTGTTGTTGTTGTTGTGGTCTTCAGTCCTGAGACTGGTTTGATGCAGCTCTCCATGCCATACAGTAAAGCTGCATGCCCTCAGGAAAAATTATAGCTGTAGTTTCCCCTTGCTTTCAGCCGTTCACAGTACCAGCACAGGAAGGCCCTTTTGGTTAGTGTTACAAGACCAGCTCAGTCAGTCATCCAGACTGTTGCCTCTGCAACTACTGAAAAGGCTGCTGCCCCTCTTCAGGAACCACATGTTTGTCTGGCCTCTCAACAGATACCCCTCCATTGTAGTTGCACCTATGGTATGGCCATCTGTATCGCTGAGGTATGCAAGCCTCCCCACCAACGACAAGGTCCATGGTTCATGGGGGGAGGAACAGATGAATTACTTCAATTGATTGATGAAAGAAAGCAGTATAAAATTTTCAGGGAATGACAGGACTACAGCAATATAAATCCCATAGGGGTGAAATAAACAGCAAATGCAGGGCAGCTAAGTTGGAATGGCTGTAGGTAAGATGTGAAGAAATCCAAAAAGCAGTGATCATCATGATGACTGATTCACCACACAGTAAAGTCAAAACAACAACAAGACTAAAATTGCCATTTATTGTTATATCCCAGAGAACTGAAGGTTATACCTTCACTATTTGTAATTTTATTATTAAAATGAGTCTGGATGTAACATTTTTAAGGTTACAATCTAAAATTATATACTTTTATGATTAAATATGACACACATATCCAACAAAATGATCAATAAGTTAGAAAATAAAACAGTAAAATATTTAGAAAAGATATTTTTATTCAAATACCAATAATGTTAAGTTGATATTGAATGTGAAAAGTCTGAAGCAGGGAAGAATCAGAAATGGGAATACTGTTTGCTATAAATAAAAGTAAATAGTCATGAAGAGCGTTTGTCTAATTTTTCTCAAAAGTGAAACTGCAGAGAACAAATGTTTAAAATGCTTATACTGTGTTATCTATAATTCTGCTTAGAAGAAAACACATCTATGCACATTGACAAAATATGGAGTTAATCACATCAAATGAAAGCTTTCAAACTACAGGAGGTGATGACGAAAAGAATATCCATGAAGAACCACATGTGATACGAAGCTACACAAAATGTAATAATATTACAGGATGGATCAGGTGTAATATTATTATGCCTGACCATCTCTGAAGGAGAATACACTCATCAAGGCTGCTACCCAGGTCTGTAAATGACTAAGTTAGTAAAATCCAGTTTTTCAAACATTTACCTTAGTGTGCACAACTCACATGACCTGTTTTACATCACTGTAGAATGCAGCCACAGTTTTACTCTTCAATTCTGCATGTAGTTACAGGCAAAGCAAGAGCAATCAATAGAGCCTTTTTATAGCAGGGAAAAACTGTTTATTGACATCAGTGATAGATACATTTATAAGTGTTTGTGCACTAATTGACCAAAAATCATATCACAGTGTTGCTTTAGATAAGACATTATCCCTATTATAATATTTTTGATCAGAGAACACTTAGCTTTGTGGAGTTGTATGAGAATTATCAAGTAACTGGTACTTAGGTCACAGCATACTAAATTTCTTCTGTGTAGTTTGAGTGTGACAGTCAACAAAAATCGAGATGTCAGATACATGCAGAAAACTGAAGAGTAAACGTAATTGATATTATGATTTGAGAAACCCATAAAACCCAACATACAATATTGGCAGCTGCCTATGTAGCCTTGGTCACTCAGAACCAAATAAAGAATATTGGGAGACGTGTGTCAGAAGTGAATGTTTTTAAAAAAGGGAAAGGACTACTGGAGAACTGTTCAGACAGTGTAAACCTGACTGCTTTGCTGCATGTCCTTCTCTCTCAGAGTCTGAATTACATACAAATGGGTTCAGCTGATGACTTGTAATGAAATGTTTACTGTTTCACACATCGGTTGCTGACTATTGCCACAGCATGCCAGACCTGAAAAATATGAATGGTTACTGTGCTGGCGTAAGTTGTCGCCAGCATACTGGCTGGCAAAGATGTAGCCTGAAGATCGAAAAGTAGATGCTGGATCAAGCACACCTATCACAAGAGAAGCCAGAGACACACGCACAAGCAACATGCTGCAACACCATCTCAACAGCATGTATTTAGGTCGTTGCCACTGACAAGAGGGCCTAAATCACACTCTGGTTGGCATCTGTCAGTTTATTTGCAGAGTGGCTCAGTTCACATCCCAGGTTACGACATTACATACCGAACAGATTTGTGACTATAGCAAGATTACCAATATTGTCTGCAAGAGGACTGTTGCTAATGAGCTTGTACCACAAGCATGGGCTCTATTGAAGATAAGTCAATGTTCATGTAAATAAAAAACCATATTAACCCACATGTGAATGTATGTTGTGCAAAGAGGATATCAGCCACCTATAACAACATCCCCTCCCTTGTTTCCTTGTTGTACAGTGGCAATGAAGACACTACAGTGGCAAGAAGGATAATTCAGTGGTGATCGCAGATAATCAACTTGGTCAAAGATTTCACTTTCTTCTCCTGTGTTTATAGCTTGCAGAGGTGATAGTGGTCAAGTGTTTTTATTTGATAATTTGTTGTTGTACTCTTGCGTGTATTCCAGGAGAGGAGCCACATAAATAATCAGATTTCACTTTTCAGAGGCTTTGCTTGCTTTTTGCTGTAACATATTTGTGTAGACAGTGATTTCCCTGCCTGCTCCACCCCCTGGCCCCACACCTCAGCCGCAGATGGCCAGTGTGATGGATCTAATACAAGCTTTTCAGTTTCAGAACCAACAAATTGCTACCTTGCTGATGGCAGTACAATTACTACTGGCAACTGCACAACGACAACTGACCAACCAACCAGCCCAGCAAGTGGCACCAACCAGTATACTACCATTCTGGCAATTTAATGAAACAGAAAAGGAATGGCTCGAAAACCTGCCTCAGTCCCAGGCACATTAACAAGTTCATTGTGTTCAAGGTACTGTAAAGCTAGAATACTTCCTTTTGTTTGCATGGTTTCAGTGTTCGTGTTAATACAAAAATTATTCCCAACCGTGTCTCCCGATGAACTCGGCTATGATCAAGTAATCGCTGCATTAACTCAATACTATAACCTGCAAGTCCAAGTAGCTGCAGCTAGATGTCAGTTCTTTTGCTTGCAGAAAAAGCTGGAACAGATGTACTGCCAGTGGTACAGAGAATTAACGATCATGACCAGGAAGTTAAATTTAAGTGTAGGTGTGGCAACTTTTACAGTGATTTAATGATACAAGATGCAATAACATTCAATTTCCCAGATAGTATAATATGGGAACAGATCTTAAAGTTCTCTGATCCATCACTTCCCCAAATATTGCAAATCTTAGAGCAATATATTCAGGTGCTATAGTGACCAATAAATTTGACCAGACCCTGATTTGTCGGGTCGAGTTGCCCTTTGCTCATGACTTCCCCAAGCAGCTACAACAAAAAGTACATACACAGTCATGTAGTCTTGTAAACAGACCTGTGACTTGCCCAAGATGTTTTCCTCACCATAAAAGACAGGACCACCCATCACGTAATGCAACATGTTACATGTGTGGAAAAAAAGCCATGTCCAAGCAGTCTATGTGCAACAGCACAAAAACGTCACTTTTTACCCACTCCCAGAAAAAACAGGTCCATGCACATCCAGTGAGTGCTGTATTTTCAAAACCTACAACAGGTTGTGACAAAAGTAAGATTAAGGTTGTGTCTCCTTCTCACTCTAGTGCTGTGCAGCAATGTTCTAACAAACTGTTTGTCACATAATGAATTGCTGGCCATAGTGTGAACTTTCATTAGACACAAATTCCTCAGTAACTTTGCTTAATCATGCCACACATGAACAGTTAGGCTCACCATGCCTTTCTAAATCTAGAAGGCACCTCATTGCTTACAACAGACAGGAAATTCCAGTGATTGGACAGTGTAGTTTGCCTGCCACTTACAAAGCTCACACTAGGACAATGAATTTTACTGTGTTGAAATCAACAGACAGTGTGAATATATTTGGTTTAGATACCTTTGATTTGTTTTGACTTAGCATCCAAGACAATGTACTTTCAGTCTCAGCTGTTAATCAAAAAGACAGTGTAGGTAGTTTGCTTAAAGAATTTTGTGAACTACACACATCAAAAAAAGTTTTGCATCACCCCGGTTCCCAGAACTCCTGAAGATAGACGTTAACTGTGGATATTTTATCACAGACACAGTCCCTTTGACTGTTCAGAAATGTCACTAAACCCACCAAAAGATGTAAACAACCATGCATGAGCAGTGCCTATTAGACGGAGGGGGTCCGACAGCCAATCAGCTCCAGTCATTCCACCAGGAAGGAGGTACACGGCTCATGCTGTCTGTAGTTCAACCATGCCTAGATGGTCAATATCACGGTTTGATTGTGTCCGCATTGTTACTTTGTGCCAGGAAGGTCTCTCAACTAGCGAAGTGTCCAGGTGTCTCAGAGTGAACCAAAGTGGTGATGTTCCAACATGGAGGGGATACAGGAGGACAGGAACTATTGATGACATGCCTCGCTCAGGCTGCCCAAGGGCTACTACTGACCACTATCTATGGATTATGGCTTGGAGAATCCCTGACAGCAACACCACCATTTGAATAATACTTTTCGTGCAGCCACAGACCGTCATGTTAAGACTCAAACTGTGCGCAATAGGCTGCATGATGTGCAACTTCACTCCCAATGTCCATGGCGAGGCCCATCTTTGCAACCACAACACCATGCAGCACGGTACAAGTGGGCCAAACAACATGCCAAATGGACCGCTCAGGATTGGCATCATGTTCTCTTCACCGATGAGCGTCGCATATGCCTTCAACCAGACAATCGTCAGAGATGTGTTTGGAGGCAACCCGGTCAGGCTGTACACCTTAGACACACTGTCCAGCGAGTGCAGAAAGGTGGAGGTTCCCTGCTGTTTTGGGGCGGCATTATGTGGGGCTGACATATGCCACTGGTGGCCATCGAAGGCATCGTAACAGCTGTACGATACATGAATGCCATCCTCCGACCGATAGTACAACCATAGTGGCAGCAAACTGGCGAGGCATGAGGCTTCATGGACAAAAATTCACGCTCCCATCATGCACATCTTGTGGATGACTTACTCCAGGATAATGACATTGCTTGACTAGTGTGGCCAGCATATTCTCCAGGCATGAACCCTATCAAACATGCCTGGGATAGATTGAAAAGGGCTGTTTATGGATAATGTGACCCACTATTCACTCTGAGGGATCTATGGCAAATAGCTGTTGAGAAGTGGGACAATCTGGACCAACGGTGTCTTGATGAACTTGTGGATAGTATGCCACAATGAGTACAGGCATGCATCAATGCAAAAGGATATGCTACTGGGTATTAGAGGTACTGGTGTGTACAGTAATCTTGACCACCACCTCTGAAGGTCTTGCTGTATGGTGGTATAACATGCAATGTGTGGTTTTTGCAAACAATAAAAAGGGCAGAAATGATGTTTATGTTGATCTCTATTCCAATTTTCTGTACAGGTTCCAGAACTCTCAGAACCATATGTATATACAGATCTCCTAGTGGAGACTTCAATATCTTTTTCTCCAAACTTAATCATGTTCTTGACAAGATATCCACTCCAAAGAACCACATTCTCATATGTGGAGACCTAAATGTGGATAAACTGAATCCTGATTCTACATGGGACTCATCACAAAGTCTTGCTCAAAGTTTCAATTTAGTTCCAATGGTTAACAGTGCAACCAGAATAACAAAATACTCAAAGACAGCTGTTGATCAGGTATTAACAGATTTAGGCAAAGAAAACTGTGAGGTGGTGGTAGCAGAGCTAGGATTATCTGATCACTCAGCTCAAATCATTAATATAAAAGTGGCTCCAGAAGAAACAAAGGAAATGCATATTTACAGACGAATTTTTTCTAAAAAAAATAGACATGAGTTTGCCAAACAGATAGCAGGACAAAAATGGTACTCAGTATACTCAGAGGTAGATGCAAATGAAAAATTCAAAAATTTCATGACATTGTTTAAATTAAATTTTGAAGAAACATTTCCTATAGTATTATGTCGATTACCAACAGCAGGAAAAAGCAAGTGGGTCACAAAAGGAATCAAAAAATCATCTGAAACACTAAAGTACCTGAGCTCCATTAAACACAGCCAAACTAATCCTGCTTTCTCACTCTTTTATAAAAGATATAGGAAAACATATAGGAAAATATTGTTTGCAGCAAAGAGAGCTCATAACTCCAAAATAGTGCACTCTGATGAAAACAAAAATAAGGCAGTATGGAAGATTGTGAGGCAGGAAACTGGTACCAAGAAAATGAATCTGTCAAACTTGAAAATCAAAGAGGAAGGGACTCTAATAAAAGATCCAATATATTTGGCAAACTATATAAATGATTATTTTAGTAGCATAGGAATAAAATTACAGGAAAATTTTCTAACAGCCCCTCAGGTCAAAAAGCCAAATAGTGGTGTATCACACTCAATGGTGTTATTCCCTACAACACAGGAAGAAGTCTATAAAGCAGTCAGAAAACTGAAAAACAAAAACTCAGCTGGTCTGGATGAAGTCCCCATTTTTATAATTAAGGACTGTATCAAGAGCCTACTTCCACCTTTAGTTGATATTATAAATCAATCTTTCAAGCAGGGCTACTTTCCAGACTATTTAAAATATGCGAAATTACTACCTCTCTTCAAAAAAGGTGATGTAGGAATAATTGAAAATTATAGTCCAATTTCTCTACTATCATGCTTTGCAAAAATATTAGAAACTATTATGAAAGATAGGCTAATCAATTATTTAAATAAATACAACTTACTGTCTGTTGACCAGTTTGGATTTCGATCAGGGAAAAGCACAGAATCAGCAACAGCACACCTCACAAAGCACATTCTAGAAGCATTAGATAAAGGGAACTACACAACAGGTATATTTCTTGATCTAACTAAAGCATTTGATACAGTAGACCACAACATATTGTTAAATAAGTTAGATGAACTTGGAATTAGGGGACTTGTGAAAAGTGGTTCCAGTCATATCTAAAAAATAGAAGACAGATAACTGAAATCTCACATATTTCAAGTTGCTCAAACTATATTGTAAAGTATACTTCAGATCCAAATTATGTAAATATAGGTGTCCCACAGGGTAGTGTCCTTGGCCCAGTACTATTCCTCATTTACACAAACGACTTCCCAGAGAGCATCAAGCATGGACAAACAATATTGTTTGCAGATGACTCAAATATTCTAATCAGTGACAAATCACCAGATGCACTAAAAGAAAAAGCCGAACAAACACTAAACAGTGTACATGAGTGGGCATCCAATAATAAACTAACACTAAATCTTAAAAAAACAAATGCTGTTAACTTCTGTGTCTGCAAAAAACCACACTTTAACAACTTTAAGTTAAACAATGAAACTATAGAATGTGTAGACCACACAAAATTTCTTGGTATGCATGTTGACAGTCAGTTAAAGTGGGAAGAACATATTAAAATACTTAGTAACAGAATCGCTACAGCATGCTATGCCCTGAGAATTCTGACTGCAGTTTGTGATACTACATGTGTCAGATCTGTATATTTTTCTTATATCCACTCTGTTATTACCTATGGAATAATATTTTGGGGAGTCAACAGTAAAAATATTCAAATAGTTTTCAAATTACAAAAAAGAGCAATTCGTATAATAACCATGAGTGGCAGTAGGGCTCACTGCCTTGAACATTTCCAAAAGCTGGAAATCCTAACTGTCCCCTGTGAATACAATTTTCAAAGTGTTATGTATGTAAAAAAAAAAAAAAAATTGACTGCTATATGAAAAATTCATTAGTACACAGCTATGAAACTAGAAACCAATTCAATCTGCATCTAGAGAGGAAAAATAAAGTTAAAACTCAGCAGAGCTTGTTGTACAATGCTGTTAAATTATATAATAAATTACCCCAAAAAATAAAAGATATTGACACAATCGGACAGTTCAAAACAAAACTAATTTTTTTTTATTAAATAAAAGTTATTACGCAGTAACGGACTATCTGAATTAAAACATGTAGTGTAATTAAAGTAGCCTGCATTGTAATACATGAGGAAATAATTATGGTATGTAATCAAAAATTGTACAGTACTATAAGAAAATTACAAATTACACAAGGATGTAAAACTAATTTAAGATACCTAAAAAATGGGTGTAAATACTAATTTTATGTGTATAATTGTAGGTATATTGTATTGTATATGATTTTGCTGACGAAATCCACACAATGTAAATTGTTACATGGATTAATAAAGAAATCAATCAATCAATCAATCAATCAAACCAAGGTGATGCAAAAATTTTTTTGATGTGTGTATTTTCAGAAGGAATGGGGAAAAGATAATAACTTTTTAGTGTATGTTACAGTGAAGGGCAATGCACAGCCTAAGTTTTTCCAGGCCTGCTCCATTCCAATTGCTTTAAGAGACAAAGTAGACAGTGAATTTAAAGAATTGCAAGATAATGGTGTAATTGCTCCCATCCAGGCTAGTCAGTGGGCAAGTCCTTCTGGTCACATCTACATTTGTGTTGACAAGACTACAGTCAACCCACAGACAGTAGTTGACACTTATCTGTTACCTCATCCTGAGGAACTCATGGACAGGCTTGGTGCAGGACATTACTTTTATAACATAGATTTGCATGATGCCTACTTGCAACTTCCATTGGATAAAGAATCACAGAAAGTGTTTGTTCTAAATACACATTTAGGACTGTTCAAGTATTTGTGTTTGCCCTTCAGCAGTGCTTCCACACTCTCATTTTTCAGCATTACTTGGAACAGCTGACTGCAAAAGCGCCATTTTATTTAAACTACCAGAGGAACACATTGCCAATTTGTGTACTCTCTTTCAAGTGTTGCCAGAAGAAGGACTCAAATGTCTTCTCGAAAAGTGTGACTTTTTTCAAATTGAGCTACAGTACTTTGCTTGCAATCTGTGATCTGCCTGTTCCTCACAGTGTGTCTGAACTGCAGCCAGTTCTAGGCAAGATGACATACTACATTCGGTTCATTCCGGATGCTGCTCAGATTGTGGCTTCATTGCATCACTTACGTCACAAAAATCTGTGGACTAAAGAAAGTCCTCACACACTTCAGAAACTCAAAAATGATTTGCTTAGTGACAGGTGTTTAGTGCATTTTTACCCTGCCAAGCTGGTTGTTTTTCAAGTTGACGCTTCTTCTTATGGAATCGGCAATGTGCTTTTGTAGCTTTTGCCTCAAAGTTGTTAACCCATACTCAGTGCAGTTATTCTCAAATTGAAAAAGCAGCTCTCGCTATTATGTATGGTGTAACCAAATTTTGTCAGTTGTTGTATGGTCATATGTTATTTTTAGTGACAGATCACAAGCCTTTGAATTCCCTGTTTCATCCATCAGAGGTTGTTCCTAAACACACTGCTCAAAAATTGTGATGTTGGGCTTTGTTTATTTCACAGTATGAAATAGTGTACAGACCTACTGCAAAGCCTGGCAATGCAGACACTGTATCTCGCCTCCGATTGGCCCAGGATCATATTTTGATGCATCTGCCACATCTTGTTTCAAAATCAATGTGCAGGTCTCTTAATTGCTGCAATCTGTTCTCTTGCACTACAAAAAAATGCACAGGCCACGGAAGCAGACCCAGATCTTAAGATTTTGTTACATTACTTTCACATGTCTTGGCCTCATTCATTGAGCAGTATCCAGAACTCAGCTGTGCACCAATATTTTGCACACTGGCATAACCTTTAAGTTCAACAGGGAGTGATGCTAGTTGAAAATGACAGTGGGGAATAGTGTGTGCTTATTCCCAAAGCATTGAAAAAGGATGTATTGTGATTACTCCACCAAGGACATTGGGGAGTGGTTCTCACTAAACAGTTAGTGTGCCGGCATTGTACTTGG
Source organism: Schistocerca serialis cubense (assembly GCF_023864345.2). Taxonomy (NCBI): domain Eukaryota; kingdom Metazoa; phylum Arthropoda; class Insecta; order Orthoptera; family Acrididae; genus Schistocerca; species Schistocerca serialis. The sequence goes on along the minus strand of NC_064640.1, from coordinate 205,928,221 downwards.
CAGGGCATGGGTGCCCATATTGAACATATGACATCACAGTGTTGCACATGCATTGAAAACCAATCCGCTAGGCCACAGGTAATCTCATCTTGGCCTAAGACTTTGCAGGCAGACTTTTAGGAAGTTCCCATTTGCGGTGCCTATGGCTTCTACCACATCACATAGCACCATTCAAGCGCAGTCTCCATACCTTGCATGGGAGGTTTGCCAGAAGTACTTGTGTCGGACAACAGACCGCAGTTCACTTCATGTGATTTTGAACACGTTTCTGAATGAAATTGCATTCGTCATCCAAGAAGTGCTCCATTTCATTCCTAGTCCAACAGAGAAGCAGAACACTTCATAAGCAGTTTTAAACAACAGATGGCCAAGCTTCGCACCACCCACTCGTGGGAAAGGCACTGAAGCTCTTTCTTGTTACCTATTGCCCCCACCCATGAGACAGACCATTACTGTGGAACTTCTGCATGGCTGCCACCATCAGATGCTGCTACACTCACTACACCCACTGCACCGTGTGATTCCACCAATGGTCCACAAGCATTACTTTGGACCACTTGTTCTTGTTCTTTTCAGGGTTTATGGCAACCATGGGGACTGGGAAAAAGGCATGATCTAGGAACACATTGGCTCTAGTATGTACTTGATTGCAGGTCCTGATGGGTTGCATTGTCGCCACCAGAACCAACTTTGCATGTGTCATTTGCCCCGAGACTCTGCTGCTGTTCTTCCTTCAGATTCATGGACTCGCAGGACTGTGTGACCTTTGGTGCCCGCTGGTACCACCAGGGCACCCCCAGGAGGAGTGGATGGATGATGCACTGTCCCTGCTCGTCAAGCCAATGGACCTGGAACCACCTCATCATCCCAGATCATGCCCTCAGGCCTGGACATGTGACCTGGCAGCAGTTTTCCAGAAGATGTTTGTGTTGCCTCACAAACCAGATGGTGAGGTAGAGTCAGGAGTTTGTCATCCTCCACAGTCACAGCTCCTGGTTCATCTCTGCATCCAGTGTCCTGCCTCCGTCCCTGTTGTCGTTTGCATCTTCCCTACAATGACAATGGTGTGGCATTTTGGAGGGAGAGGAATGTGCTGGCGTAAGCTGTCGCCATCACACCAACTGGCAAAGATGTAGCATGAAGATCAATAAGTAGACACACATATCATGAGAGAGGCCAGAGACTTATGCCCAAGCAACAGTCTGGCAATGCCCTCTTGACAGCATGTATTTACGCTGCCACCACTGACCAAAGGGCCTAACTAATGCACACTTCAGTTTGCATCTGTCACTTTATTTGCAGAGTGGCTCAGTTCACATCGCAGGTTATGACAGTACACATTAACCAGATTTGTGACTATAGAAAGATTGCCGATATTGTCTGCAAGAGGACTATTACCAACAAGCTTGTGCCACAAACAGGGAATCTATTCAAGATAAGTAAATGTTCATGTAAATACAGAACCATATTAATCCAAGAGTACATTTGTGTTGTAGAAAGAGTATATCGACCACCCATAACAACATCCTCTCCCATGCTTCCTTGCAGTACAAGACTATACAATTATGGTTTCTGATGTAAACCTACTTGAGTCTACAGTATTAGCTTTATTTTGTGTTTAAATGTCTGGTCTTTCCAGCAGTATCAAATATTAAGTAATAGGACAACACTGGTTGTGGTGTACTTTCGATATAAAATTGATGTGCCAATTAATTAAAATGTGACAGCTAATTGATTTATGACATTAAGCTATTGTTACACTTACTTTGTTATGACCCCCTGGGGATAACTTGTCCTCCTGAGAAACCCCCCCACCCCTCCCTTTGGGAAAAGGGGCACTTTTTAGTCATCCCTCCCCAGTTTAGTTCTGAGCCACTCTACCCCTCCTGGGAAATCCCCCGCCCCTAACCGGCCCACCCTGGCTCAGGTAATTCATTTAGCATAATCTTTATTTAATCAGTTTGTAGGAGATGAGGGTCCCACACTGGTAGAGCTCACATCTGCATGCCCTGCTCCCACTTCCCATGGTGTTATTACTACAAGGACAGCAGAATGGAATGAAGTGCGGTATATGAGCCACCATTTTCGATGCCAAATACTATCAACCGCAGACCGGAAGTCAGCTCCCTTTCGTAACTGATACCCAGGAAACTGTCTCCGACCTCTCTCAAGTGTCTACTTACTGTTGCAATGCTTGCGCCTCAACTCATAAAACAAGGTAAAGTATCTATATGCCTGAGGGACCTTCATTTGTTTTCATGGCGACTGAAGTAACCATGAGCCGCGGGAAAAATTTGTATAGATTTTGTGGGATCTGTTTTGAATTTCTGTTGGCTTATTGGAATTGATGCTTATTCTAAGTTTCCATATGTGTTGCATTGTCTGTCTACTTCTGTGGTAGCAACAATTTCAGTTTTGTCAAAAATTGTTTCAGTGGAAGGTCTTGTGTATACATTAGTTACATTCGATGGCCCTCAGTTCATACCTCAGGAATTTGAAGAAAAAAAAAAAAAAAAAAAAAAAAAAAGAAGGATTCCGCCATGCCATGGCTGCTCCTTTCCACCCTATGTTGGACAGCAAAGCAGAACGACTAGTATGAACTTTTAAGACTTAGATGAAAAAATACTTTTCGAATGTCACCAGCAGTAGCTCTTGACCAGTTCCTCATTTCTTACAGGTTCATCCCTGATAGCAATAAGAGTCTAACAGATTTTTCACGTGGTTGTCAGCCCCAGACTCTCTTGCATCTGCTTTGGCCAATGCCAGGCCACCAGCTGGCATCAGCACCGCAATACTTCTGGTCTCTTGCACCTGTTTGGGCTTGTGGGTTTGGCCACTGAGCAAAATGGGTGCCAGTGGTAATTGAGAGTACCTGTGGCTGACACCTCTGCATCTTTCACATGACTGAGTGGAGCATCACAACACTCGACCAGCTACAACCTCAACGGGTGGCTACACACTGGGAGTGGCTCTGCTGCCCCACTTCATGCATCTGCCTGACCTTCTCCTGAATTGTGGACAGTGCCATCATCTTCTCCACTGGTGCTGTTGCTGCTGATGTTTTCCCAGCTGTCTTCTCTGCTGTCAGTCCACTGTTCAGCTGAGGGGGGTATGGCAGGACCCCGGCTCCTGTGCCATTGCAGCAGGCACCTCCGCCACTGCCATCTCCATTGCAGCTGGTGCCACCTGTTCTGCTGCCTCCACCGCAACCTCCTTCTCTGGGGTCAACTACAACATGGAAATGGAAGCTGCACCAGTGTCACCTGTCTTACCGTGCAGCCTCTCTCGGGGGAGGGGGGGGGGGGGGGGGGGGGAGGGGGGGGCCAACACTGCTGCTGTCTGCACTTGTGCCACTTCCGACCCCGTGCCCTGGTGGCAACATGTCAAGTGACTTGACAACTTACAATGACCACAAAAGAAATGAATGTGAGCACAGTTCTCAGTTCTTCCAAAAGGAAGAGGAGTGCAGTAACTCCCAGTTTTGTGTATGCTCTGCTTCACAGTTTACGCACAAAGTTTATGCTCGATTCGGCCACTAGAGGCCATCCCGCCTGCTAATATGACAGCAGTTTTCAACTAACTTGTGGGAATGCAGTTGGTAATGTCACTGACAACTGCTGATATTTTGACAGAAGCACATCGTTTCATTTTCAAGGCAAAACTGCAGCTAATAAGTAAGCACTGTGCAAGCCAATTGAAAACCTCATTTTTTAGAGAAACTCCATATAGATAAAACACACACAAACACACACACACACACACACACACACACACACACACACACACACGGACTGTAAACACTAGTGCCATCACAAACCAAAGATGACTGATATCAGAAGATACTGATAGTGAAACGGGTAGCAAAAACCTTGTCTCATTCTTTGACTAGTGAGAAAGACTGATTCTGTGCAGAATTTAAACAAAAACTACCATCTTTATTTATAATGTTACTTGGTAATTTAACTTTTACAGCTTCCTTAATAACACCATCCCAATAGCTGGAAATGCTTGTCAGAATCTCTGTATTGTTAAACTCCATTGGATGACCAGAGCCAAGACAATGTCCTGCAATGGTGGATTTGCTCAGCTGTTGTTAGCATGTGTGTCACTTATGCTCAGTACATCGGTCCTCCACAGTCCTGATAGCCTGACCAACATATGATGCCACAACTGCAAGGAATGCAGTAGACACCCATCTTACACAAACCAAGATCATCCTGTACGAAACCTAGCGGGACCCTGATCATAGATAGTAGTCAAAAGACACACTTCACATATTTCCAGAAAACATGACCAGTACTGTTCAAAATGCTCCCTGTATAATGCAAAAGGCCATGGATTTTGGTGCTTCCTTGGAATTATCGTCACTCACCTGGTGATATGTACAGGTCATCAGGTAGAACAGCTCGCACTCGTCATATTAGGTTTAGTGCCCCAAGGTGGATGGAGGAACTGTGTCAGTGTAAACAAATTACTGACGCATGAATATACACTTTACTGTGCTGCAATACTTAAGTTGTACATCAACTTGCTGGACGTGCTTGCAGACATGTACAATGAAACAGTGGTCTGTTAGTGCACTCCGGCCGGTGTGGCTGAGCGGTTCTAGGCGCTTCAATCTAGAACCGCGCGACTGTTAGGGTCGCAGGTTTTAATCCTGCCTCGGGCATGGATGTGTGTGATGTCCATAGGTTGGTTAGGTTTAAGTAGTTCTAAGTTCTAGGGGCCTGATGACCTCAGATGTTAAGCCCATAGTGCTCAGAGCCATTTGGACCATTTTTTGTTAGTGCACACATTACTGAATATAATGTAAATAAGATTATGTCCATCCTGGGCACCATGCTGTCAATCACTGTAGTAAACACCTGTCCCTATGTGAAGGCTATAAGTGACACCACTTGTAGAGTAAGTCTTGCAGCCTGATCTCCACTATGAACTGTAGCTAAGAGCTGCATTCCTGGAGCTCCGTACTAGGACTGTCATACACCAACACCGAACGTGAACTGCCATTGTTTCTGTGGCCGCCACTTATAACAGTTCAGTAGCTGGCAGTCCATCTCATTGGTAGTGGTGTGGAGATTGCTGATGGGCCATGCTTGTGGTTGCCAGCAAACTTCAAAATGCTACCCTTGGAGCAAGTTGGAAACTGTCTCAGCCTGCCAGCTCTGGTGGCATCCATTGGCAAGGACACAAAACTCCTCCCACCTGAACCTCCTCACTGTCATCATGTAGTGTAAGTTGCTGTTATGAACGTGGGAAGAGATGAGAATGCAGCAGGAATTGAGGGAACAGAAGCTGAGTTTCTAGCTGGTGCTGAGCCCTCACTCATGCCCAGGCATTTGTCTTGCAAATGCCCCAGAACGCCAGATGAAAAATGAGGCAGAGTGCACACTTTTGCATCTGACAATGAAGTACAGACTTCATGCTGTTGACCTGCAATGGCATCCTGATGTGGAATGAGGGCCCCTCAGGAGGCTGCGACATGGAGTGGACCACCTCCAAAAGACATCTGTTGCCCACTCGGCGCTGGCTGAGATGTTAGGTCCAGGACCATGAGTTCAGGGCTTGATAGTGGCAATGCAGGACTGCAGGTTGCTGGATGGAGTACAGGTTGCATCATATGGCCAGCCAACGATTCTGTAAACAAGGACTCGATGACAGGATCACGCGACTTACGAGGGTGAAGTTAGTTCTGGCGATGCTGCTGAAAACCTCTTGGACCCTGTACAAGACACATTGATCTACATACTAATTAACAATACTGCTACACTCCCAGGTCTTCCATCTGCTGTACAATCTGGAAAAGAAGTTGTTGATTAGCTTTATACATTTCCCAAGTGAGTGGAGTAGCTGCCAGCTGCCGTGGTGGCTGCAGCAGCTGAAGCAGTGTACAGTGGTGCTGTTCGTGGAATAACTCAACTGGTGAAGGGCTGTTGCACGTCTGGGAGTGGTAAGATTAGAGGAAGAGCAGCAAAGCTTGTGCCCATGTGTGGTTGGTGCATAGTTTGTCCATCAACCATTTGAATGTGTGCATGAAGTGCTCAGCTCCTCCAGCATGACAAATGCCATTGGTTGCACAATAGTCCTCAAATTCTTCTGACACAAATTGAGTTCCATTGTCAGTCACTAGCAACTCTGGAAGGCTTTCAATGCAAAATATGGACTGCAAAGACTGGAGAGTGCAATGTGTTGATGTCGAATTCATGGGCACGGCAAAAGGAAACCTGCTATATTCGTCAATGACAATGAGCCAACCAATGTTCCAGTAGGGTCCAGCAAAGTCCAAATTAATGTGCTACAAAAGCACTTCTGGGTTTTTTTAACCAAAGAAACATTAAGGATGGGTTTTTTGGTGTTCTGCACAAGCATGGCATGGTGCCATCATCTGTTCTGTTTTAGCACCCGTGCAGAAGCAAGTGCAGTGTCTGTGAGCTGATTGTTTTGTGTGACCCTGGTGGATCTGAGTAAATGCCTCTGGAGAACCTTTGGGATCACCACACATGATTGTACTGACTCAAGTCATAGCAAAATAACACCTTGAAGCATTGACAAGTCATGCCAACATGCAAAGTGTCAGCCGATCGCTGGGCTAATGATTTGTTTCACTGAATGAGGCCAACCCATGCGGTCATAGCAGAACAAAATCTGCAAGTCCAGGTCTGCTGCCATTGCCTGGGTGACTCAAGGGGAACTGGTCCAGAGAACCTAACTCCTGTGCACCAATGTGACAACATCATGCTTCTGATGTGCCAAAGTCTGCATCCACTGCCACGGGAAGAAATGAGAGCGTGTCTGCACTGGAGTGCTTGGGTGTTGGCCTCTAAATTATCTTGTACTGATAATGAATGAGAAGAAGAGCCCATCATTGTGCATTGCAGTTTGGAATAGGATTGGCCATGTTGAAAAGTGAATGGTGTGATTTGTGGTCAGTAACTATGTAGAGTTTCCTTCCATACAGGTATTGGTGAAATTTAGTTGCTCCGTAAATGATTGCAAGAGCCTCTTCTCTATCTGTGAATAATTTTTCTGAGCATTGTTGAGCAAGTTGGAGCCAAAAGCTATTGGTCTGTCTGCAGAACCAATTCTGTGCAAAAGTGCCATCCCAATGCTATATGAGGATGCATCCATGGCCAAGACAACTGGTTTTTCCAGGATAAAAATGGACAAGACAACAAGTGCTGTGCAAATTGTCTTTCAGTTTCTGAAGTGCAATGTTGAATTCATGGGACCACACAAAACATGCTTTCTTGTGTCAAAGACAATGTAAGGGCACTGAGATTTGAGCTGCATTAGGAACAAAGCAGATGTAGTAGGTGGTGGTGGTGGTTGTTGGGATGTTTAAGGGGGACTAAACAGCTAAGGTCATCAGTCCCCCATGTAGTAGGTATGCATCCCTAGTACTAATTGCAATTCAGAGATATTTCTTGGAAGCTTGAGGTCATGAATAGCCTGCAAGTGTGACTGTGTTGGATAAATGCCTTGGGAATTGATCCCATGATGTAAGTATTCAGTTTCAGTCTATAAGAACACACACTTGTCTTTACTACATTTGAAACCTGCCTCTGACAACACTTTGAACTGGGTATGCAAATTACTGAGGTGCTGTTTTGCCATGCAGCATGATACCACAATGTCATCCAAGTAATTTGTACATGAAGGCACAGATGCAGTTAACTGTTCCACATAGCACTGAGAGATTTCTGATGCAGATGTGCTACCAAAAGGCAAGCAGAGAAATTTGTAGAGTCCCATGTATGTATTAAGCACAAACAAGTCCTGTGAGTGTTCAACTGATGGAACACTACTGAGAAAACTTGAGGAACCAGCATTTGAAGTTGACTGCCAAATGATTCTACTGCTGCCAACATACATTGCACGTAATGACCACAAAGATAAGATACAAAAAATTAGGGCTCATACGGAGGCATACAGACAGTTGTTTTCCTCTCGCTCTATTTCAGAGTGCAGCAGGCAAGGAAATGACTAGTAGTGGTACAGAGTACCCTCTGCCACTTGACAACTTGTGGAGTACCTATGTAGATTTAGATATAGAATCTGTAGATAGGCATAATGCAAATTGGTCTTGGAGAAGTAGTGACCCGATACTATGCGGTACATAAGCTCATCAGGCTGTGGCAGTGGGAATGAATCAACTACTTCCTTGTGATTCAATGTTCCCTTAAAATCTGCACAGATTCTCAATTTCCCTGAAGATTTCTTCATGAAAACTTATGAGGGTGTCCACAAACTGGCTGTTATGGCTGCAATGATGCCTTTTTCTTGCCACTGTGCAAGTTCCTTTGCAACACTTTCACGAAGTGCACATGGTCCCGTATGTTCTCTGCAAAAGAGGGACTGTACATTGTCTTTCATCATGACATGAGCATCAAAATTGCTAGCTTTACCTAAGCCCTTACCTAAGCCCTCAGCAAACAAATCTTTAAATTCATGACACAACTGAGCAACACTGTCTCTAGAGCCAAACAAAGTAACCATTAACACATTGTCTACAATATGCAATCCAAACAAGTCAAACAAATCAAGGCCAAAAATATTATCAATGTCCTGCAAATGCAAAACCTGTAATGACACAATTTTTTGCAAATTCTGACAGACAGCAGGAAGACTAAAAAATCCTAATACTGGAATATCCTGTCCATTACATGCTGTCAGTGTAGTTGTTGACTTTTCTAACCTGCATTTACCAAGCAGATTATAAGTTTGGGTTTAGCAGTGACACTGAAGCACCCATGTATAACTGAAACTAAACAATTTGGCCAGCAGTAACAAGGTCCACAAAAAGTTTGCTGGAGTGGCGTTGCACTGAAGAATCTACTGATTCTTCATACTGCACAGCTTCACTGTTCTACAATAGCATTGCAGCTCAGCTCAGAATGAAAGTTTTAGTTACATGGGCATTTGTTCTGAGCAGAAGTCTTTCTCACCTGGAGACATGCAGCTGAAATATCCCCAGTGTATTGCATGGAACTGGGACCCTAGAAACAACGGAGAGGCTTCGTCCCTGCCGTAGCCCGTAGTGGTACACAACCCAACAGCAGGCTACAGCAGTCCACCCACCCCACCGCCGCCCCACACCAAACCCAGATTTATTGTGCGGTTTGGCCCCCAGTAGACCCTCCTAGGAATGTCTCGCACCAGGCGAGTGTAACCTGAATGTTTGCGTGGTAGAGTAATTATGGCATACGCATACATGGAGGAGTGTTTGCGCAGTAATCGCCAACGTAGTGTAACTAAGGTGGAATAAGGGGAACCAGCCTGCATTCGCCAAGGCAGATGGAAAACTGCCTTAAAAACCATCCCAGACTAGCTGGCACACTGGATCTTGAGGCTAATCTGCCAGGCGGAAGTGCTGGGGACTGGCATGCCTTCCCTCCCAGAAAGCAGTGCATTAGACCATATGGCTAACTGAATATTCCCATACTTACCACATGCAAAACAATTCACATTTCATGAAAGGCACCAGTCACATTCGTAGGATTTGAAACAGCGCCGGTAGATTTCTGGCCAGGTTGTTAATGTGGCGAGCTGTGGCATACCTGACTGGGCCACTGTGTATTTACCTTTGAAGTGGGCAGCTTATGTTGCTGCACAATTTTATCTCTTGGGGCTGTGTCACAAATGTTGCCTGCTTGAAAACTCTCAACTGCACTGTCACATGAAACTTGAAAGTCAATAATTTGCAAAACCTGTTGCAACTTGGGGTCAGGATATTTCAAGATTTGTTCACAGATTCTGCTATCTGCCATGTTTTGACTTATAGCATCACGAGTCATCAAGTCACTACAATATTTTCCACACTCATACTTAAATTTTACAGTGTCTTGTGAGCCTCTGTGAATCTGTCATCCATTGCCTGAACATTTGACCTGATTGTTTCTTGAGCCTAAAGAATTTAAATCTGGCAACCACCACATTGGTCTTATTGTCATAATATTTGTTCAATGACTGAATAAACTCCTCACAGTTAACTAGTTCTGGCCTCATAGTAGGGAATAACTTCACACAAATGCGGTAAATGGTGACACAGATGGTGAACGGAAAAAAAGACTGCTTCACAGTACCTTGAATTTTGTGAGTGGCCAAGTGTGCTTCAAATTGTGGCAAATTTTCTGACTAGTATTCCTTTTAATCTTCAAAATGTCAAAATCGAAGCAGCAATGAAGGTTGTTCTGGTTGAGGCAGTGAAATGGATGATGGAGTCTGATTCATGCCTCAGCTGCTGCCATCTGCATTTGGATGAATCCCTTCATCAGTTCAGTAAAACAGTTCATTTACTGCATCTGTAATTGAAGAAACTGATTTGGATTGAGCCGTGGTGCCACAAGCTTTTGTGTTTGTGGTGCCTCTATTTGTGAGGCAGACAAATGAGGGGTTTGGAACAGTGGGTTTGAAATGGTAAACAAATTTTAATACATACACACAAGAAATACTAAAGCTAACTTATGAACTATGGCAGCACAGCAGTAAAATAGCAATAATGAAGAGCACCAATCTGTAACAGGAAATTTCCACAAGTGCAAAAAGTTAACAAATGAGCAAGTGGGAATAGCAAGTGACATAGTAATTGATGCAGCACAGTGAGTTTGGAATTCTCGTCCACAGATATTGCATACAGGTCATCTGGGTAGAACAGCTTGCATGTGTCATATAAGGTTCACATGCTTTGAGGTGGATGGATGAACTATGACAGTGAAAACAAATAACTGACACACAAATATACACTTTGTTGCATTGTGATACTTAGCTTAAGTTGTACAAAATTTGTCCGATGTGCTTGCAGACAGGTACAACTGAGCAGTGGCCTATCGAGGCACGCATTATGGAATACAATGTCAACAAGTCTATGTCTGTCCTGGGTTCCACACATCAATAAATGTAGTAAACACTTGTTCCTATGTGAAGGCTATCGATGACTCCACTTGTAGACTAAGTCTTGCAGACTGATCTCCACTGTGAACTGTAGCTACAAACTGCAACCCAACAACCCCATATTAGAACTGTCACACCAAACATGAACCACTGTTGCTCCTGTGGCCACTGCTTGTCAGAACATGGTAGTCCATCTCATTAGTGGTGACCTGTAGATTGCCAATTTGGTCATGCTTGTGGTTGGCGGCAAACTTCCTAGTGCCACCTGTGGTGCCAGTCGGAAACTGTCTCAGCATGCCAGCTCTGGTTGTTTCCATTGGTGAGGACACAACTCCTGGTGCACAGCTGGTCTATAGCACAATGCACACCTAATCTGTCTTTCACTATAAGCTGGCCGAAGTGGCCGTGCGGTTAAAGGCGCTGCAGTCTGGAACCGCAAGACCGCTACGGTCGCAGGTTCGAATCCTGCCTCGGGCATGGATGTTTGTGATGTCCTTAGGTTAGTTAGGTTTAACTAGTTCAAGTTCTAGGGGACTAATGACCTAAGCAGTTGAGTCCCATAGTGCTCAGAGCCATTTTTTTTTCACTATAACCTTTATGATGAAAGGTGACTTTGAGATGGGTTAACTCAGCTGACAAACTCTCAGGGTCCAAGATGACATGGGCCCTGTAAACGAAGGTATGAAATACCCCTCCATATTAAGACAGATGGTGACAACTCTCAGCCTGCAGATACAAGTTAATGTGAGTAGGCTTTGGTTTACGGGTAGAATACTGGCGAAGTGCAATCAGTGTACGAAGGAGACTGCTTACAAATCACACAAGCAACCAGTTCTGGAATATTGCTCAAGTGTGTGGGACCTGTACCAAATAGGACTAACAGGGGGTACTGAAGATATACAGAGATGGGCAGCATAAATGGTCACACGTTTGACTGATTGATGAAAAGTGTCACAGAGATACTGAGGAAAGTGAACTGGCAGACTCTTGAAGGTATAAGATTAAGATTCTGAAGAAACTGAACTGGCAGATGACTGAAGATAGATGAATATATCCTAAGAAAGTCTAATAACAAAGTTTCAAGAACCAGCTTTAAATGATGACTCTGGGAATATAATACAACAAGATTTTAAACATGGCTGAAACAGCAACTGTTGAAATTCTCCATGGTAAATGATAACAGCCAAACAGTTGCAGGATAAAGATTTGTGTTCGCATCAACCCTCTGTTGATAATTACGTTGTACAAACGGAGATGACGTTTTAACTACTGACGATGCCTTTGGCACGATTGTTTTATGTATCTTGACTGCAGGATGTGATTTTAGTGTATTTTAATTCTGATGAAGGTATATGTAGATATACCAAAACCGTGGTCAAGGATTTTAATAAATCTTTGTCCTGCAACTGTATGGCTGTTATCACTTACTGTGAAAAATATAATACAATCCCCTACATATCACTCACATATGGTCATGAGGATAAGATTGGAATAATTACAGCATGCACAGAGGCATTCAAACAATCATTCTTCCCACTCTCCATATGTAAGTGGAATGGAAAGAGACCCTAATAACTGGTACAATGGGACATACCCTCTGCCATACACCTTGCAATGGTTTACAGAGTACAGATGTAGATGCAGATGCATATTAAATTAAATTAAACTAGAAAGTCTCATTTCGTAAGATGTGGAAGCTGAATTCGTGCCAGAGGATATGGACCTGGATACCCACTAGGGGTCTCTGTGCTCCAGTGCGTGCCTGCACCACGAGCCTCACCTAGTGAGTGTGCCACTCTCCATACCACATGAAGTCCGCGGCCCATCGCATCTCCCACAGTCACACATTTAGGCAGCCACATGGTGCTACCCCAGTAGTCTGGTACTCATCGTAGTTTACGTGTGCATCTCCTCGGCTGTACTATCATCCAGTTCTGCATATTGAGATACGTACTGTCATTGTTGGTAGTGTTACTGCATTGCGTTGTCAGTCCATGTTTATCACTTCAGTTCTTGCTTGCTTGCCTCGTGTTGTGTCCTGGTCAGTCGTAGTGTCTGTCATCCCCTATTTATTCGTCTGTCCTATCTGTTCACAGTTAGCGATACCTGCAACGTTTCAGCTGCGTGGCGGCTTCACATCTCCATTCTCTGCTGTGCACCACTCGCCGGTTGCTCATGTCTATAACATTGGCGATGAGGTAAAAGGTTCAGTAGCATGGAGGCTAAGTTCGTCTGTCCCCTGGAGCAACAGCAGCACCTCATGCAGCAGGAGCAGCGCCAGTTAGATGTCTTACAGCAATCCTTGCAGTTGCTGATGGACACAGTCACGGCACAGGACACCCTACCTCACCGGCTCCTGGGTGTCCCAGATTCTGACGCTTCCCCACATCCACTGTCGTTTAAGCCCTTTAACGATGCTAATGAAGTCTGGGAAATATGCTTACATTGTCTGAAACAACATTTCACAGCATTTCAAGTCGTGGATGACCCCCTACAGCGGTCGTTATTCTTGTCCTGGGCTCAACAGACACATTATTTCTGCTCCACAAGTTAGCACTATTGTCAGACCACCATGGCTCTCTCCTTTGACAAGATATGTGTGCTGCTGACTAACTACTATTCCCAGTGATAACATGTCGTGGCATCTCAGCTTGAGTTCCACCAGTACCATAAATAGCCCGGTCAGTCATACCATTCTTGGGCTACGGACTTACAGAGTCTCAGCTGCTAATGCGACTTCTCTTGCACTAATCAGCATTGCAAGGCTTTGTATGTGGACTCCTTGATTCACAGATGCTCAGCTGTGGTTCTTCCAGGCTCGGCCCATTCTGGTGGCCTTTCACCCGACAGTTGAGCGAGAGATCAATCAAATGCAGGCTGTTGGCATCATTGAGCCCATGAAGGCGAGTGCTTGGGTGACCCCGTTAGTGGTGATCAGGAAACCCAACAGCTTCCTTCACCTATGTGGCTATTTCGGAGTTACAATCAATACACAGTCCCTGGTTGAAACTTATCCCACTGCCTGGCAGACCATCTCCCCAAACTTGCATGTGGTGAGTACTCCTCAAAGATGAACTTGGCAGAGGCTTACCACCAATTACCCCTAGATGAGGAATCACTGAACATGATTGTCATCAACATGTCTTTCGGATTATATAAATACAAGCACCTTCCATTTGGTATTTCTTTGGCGCTGTCCAGTTGCCGGAGGTACCTGGAGCAGCTCACACAGCCCATCCCAGCTTTAGTCAATTTGCTCGATGACATCTTGGTCACTGGCTGTACATGCAACAAGCATTTGCGAAACCTCAGTACCTTATTTCATGCTCTGCAGGCCGCCAGCTTATGCTGTCAGCTGCAAAAGCATAGTTTCTTTCATCGTGGGGCTCTAGCTCAGTAAAGACAGCATTCATCTATCAGATCACAATGTTGCAGTCATCAATTCCCTTTCCCGCCCCAAGGATTTATCTGACCTCCAGGTTTTTTGGGGAATGTTAACTACTACTTCAAGTTTTTACCCCAGGCTGCTGACGTTGCATAGCCCCTCAATCATTTGCATCACAAAGGGGTGCCTTTCAACTGGACTCCTGCCTGTGATCAAGCTTTTCTCCATTTGAAAACTATCTTCAAGTCCGCCCCATGCCTGACTCCCCACCCTCATGACCACCCCTTGCTTGTGGTGGCCTATAGTATTGTGGCAGTCCTGGCTCACAGGAATGATGATGGCTCAGAACAGCCCATTGGGTATGCATCCAAGACACTATCCCCAGCACAGAGGATTTATTCTCAGATTGAGAAAGAGGCTCTGGCGATCGTTTTTGCCATTCAAAAGTTTCACATCTACCTGTTTGGGATGAATTTCACTCTCCTCAATGATCAAGAACTTTTGGTCACTGTATTTGGTAAACACACACACACACACACACACACACACACACACACACACACACACACATCCCAGAGTGAACTTCTTAGTGTCTCCAGTACTGGGTGCTGTTCTTACACAATTACACTTACGTTATCAGAAATAAGCCCACCTCCCAACACTCCAATGCAGATGCCTTGTCACATCTCCCCTTGGGCTCTGATTTCAAGTTCGACCAATAGGAAGTCCTCTGCTTGCTCATTGATGCAGCCTGCCAAGATACACTGGACGGATTGCCCATCATGGCTACACAGGTTGCCTCTGCTACACACCAGGACCCCGTTCTGTGGCAGATTCTCCACTATGTGACACATTGATGGCCTACCTATCTGACTTGCCAGTTGAAAATTGAAATCAGGCCCTGGTGGCACCTCTCACACAGGCTATCAGTTGTGGTGGGTGTCCTTCTGATGGCTGCAGAGGCTGACATCCATTGAGTGACCATCCCACCTGATTTGTACCACCGTGTCCTATGCTTGCTACACTGTGGACACTGGGGGATTTCCTGTATGAAGGCACTGGCTTGCCGGCATCTGTATTGGCCCACTTGGTCCGTGGGTGCTCAGTGTGTGCGCATCACCAGACCAGCCCTTTGCAATCAATTGCTCTCTGACTCGTGCCTCACCGACCCTGGGACCACATCCAACTTGATTTTGCAGGTCCATTTTTGGGATCGTTGTGGTTACTCATTGTGGATGCATACTCCTGACACCCATATGTGGTGCGAATGGCATCCACCACGACTGATGCCACACTCACGGCCTTGGCTCAGGTTCTCATCGTTGAACTCCTAACTTATACCTTGGTCTCTGTAATCACCCTGAATTCATGCCAGCCTCCTTCTCTACATTCTGTGAGGCCAATGGTATCAAACACGTCTGCATCCCTCCGTTTCACCAGTCCTCCAATGGCACAGCAGAATGACTGGTCAGGACATTTAAACAACAACTGACAGATTCGGTCAAATCCTCTGCCACCACATCAGTCCTCACAATATTCCTGAGTACTTATCACACCTTGCTGATTGATGGTCACAGTCCTGCCGAACTCCTCCTTGGGTGGCAACTATAGACCCTGCTCCATCTGCTGACGCCGTTGCCTTCTGAGCCCTGCTTCCACTCCTCTCAGCACTACACCCCAGGCATGGCCATGTGGGCCCACTCTTATTGTGGCAAGGCTACTTGGACTTCCACCACAGTAGTTGTGACCCATGAGCAGTGTGTGGCATTGGTACATAGAAGGGGCTCCAGCACCACCACCATAACCAAGTCCAGCCTGGTACCCCTTTGTGGCACCTCATGTCCCCCGGCCCCCACCTCCTCCTGGTGTGCACAAGGCCCTCGTGTCAGCCCCACTGATGATGGCTGCTGGCTCCCCACAGGCATGCTGGCTCCCCACAGGCATGCTGGCACTCCTTCCTGCATCCACAAGGATCGGAGTTGCTGTGCGAAGCCCTGCCCTCCGGTAACATTTCGATGGATTCCATGGTCTGCCCTCTCAACCCACCACTGGCAGTCAATGACACAGTCTCTCCCTCCTCCTGTCCACCACAGCACCATCCGGGTCATTTACACCCCTATGTACAGGTTTCAGGGGGGAGGGATCTGGTGTCGGAAGGCATGGAAGTTGAACGCATGTCAGAAGGTATTGACCTGGATACCCACTAGGGGTCTGTGTGCTCTAGCGTGTGCCCTCACTGTGAGCCTCATTGTGTGAGCGCGCCACTCTCTGTACCACCTGAAGTCTGCAGCCAATCATATTTCCCGCAGTCACGTGTTTAGGTGGCCATGTGGTGCTTCCCTGACAATCTGGTACTCACCATAGTGTGCATGTCCATCACGGCTGTACTGCCTTCCAGGTCCATGTGTTGAGATATGTACTGTCATTGTTGGGAGTGTTCCTGTGTTGTGTTGTCTCACCGTGTTTATCGCCTCAGTTCTTGCTTCCCCTCCTTGTGTTGTGCCCTAGTCGGTTTTAGTGTCTGTCATTCCCTACTTGTTCATCTGTCCTGTCTTTTTATTGTTAGTGATGCCTCAAGTAATTGCAGTGATGACTTACTTGGTCATCGTGCATGCAGCTAACAACAGAAACAAAAACCAATAGAAAAGAAAGGATGATGAAAGAGGAGTCTATTTAAAGAAGACCCATGGACTAGCATACCATAATATTTAAAACCAAATTATGGTGCCTTATCTATTAATTTAATGAGAATGTACAAAAAGACTTTAATTATTTTCTACAGTGGACTACACCTTTTATTCTAGAGAAAGATATGTTTCCAGGACAGTATTTCACCAAGACTTCAACTTGCCATCACATTGTGATTTCTAGCCACATTCACTGATATACTCATTCAAAGTATCATATTCTGCTATTTCCATCATAGAGACAGAACTATGTGAAGCTGTTTCAGCAGTACTGAAGAATTATATTAAGGTAAGTAAGCAACATTCTATTCTGGCTTTTTTATATTCTTTCTTTAAATTTCATAAGCACAAAAGTTATAAGCAAAAATAAAAATAGTCATTATATAACACTCCATTTGTCACCTTAAAAATTGTTCTTTAAATTTCAAATATTGTTGGAGTTGTTGCTGATATTTCAATGAACTAATTTTCTCGTACACACAAGCAATTTCGCAGGTGCTGGTATCTTCTGAAGAAAGGTTCAATTCAACATTTGAACTGTCACAAGTAGATTACTTCTTACACTTTCTCAATGCTGCTTTGAACAGCGCATTTGCAAGTATGTGCTTGACAGAAGTACAAGTTGTAGGGGGGAGCTTCCTTAGTTTGTTCCAAACATGCTCACCACACACACTCCACTTGTCTCTGGTGATAGCACTTTTTGATATATTATAGGCTTCTTTGTCCCAAGTGTTACCCTCTATTTGGTCAGCCATCCATTTTTTATTTTTCTTGATTTTTTGTTTTGGTGTTTTTTCCTTCAATGTTCTTGGATGCACATTTTCTTCTTCTGTAATGATTACCATATGTTTTACTTTTCAGATTTGAAAGGACGCTGAGGACTGGAATGAAAAAAAAAATAGCACTGTGCTTACAGCAATTGTAGACATAATGTATTCTTATTGTTTTCAGTATGTACATGTTCAATGTCAGAGCCACATATCTGATCGAGGATTTTTCAAGAGCACTGCTTTTCACAAAGCATTAACAGAAAATAAATAGTGATTCCTCCCTCAGAATCTCTTCCAGGAAAAGAAAGTTTGAGTAGCAGGTGATGCATTTCCATTGCTCACAAACATCATGAAGCCATATGCAGGGCAGTTACCAGAGTCAGATGATAGAATATTTGATTATCGACTTTCTTCAGCAAGGCATATTGTTGAAAATCCATTTCCTCTGTTTTTGGAGCTTTTAGGAAACCTATGTTGCTTAAAGTAGAGACTCCTGAAGAAATAACAAAAACTTAGACATATCAACACAACTTTTTAGGGTAGAGTACAACTTGCAGAATAATTTATTCACCTCCAACAAGTTTTGACACAGGTGATTTAGATAATGGTGCAATTGTTCTTCGAGACTGGAGAGAAGCTAGTCACAGTTATACAGGTCTAAGCAATTTAGCAAAGATGCCTCAAACACCCTCCAGTGATGCACAGTTATTTGCAAAGAGTTCAAGGAATATCTCATAATACCACAAGGAAAGGTTGAATGGACTACAATATATTTGAATCACATACGCACTACAATGTATATCAATTTATGCAAATAAATAGAATTATATAAATGAACTCAAACTTGTTAGTCCCTTTGTTCCTACAAATTTTTCATGTTGTCTGAAGTAGAATGAATTTTGAAACAACTGTTACACTTATCACTTATGTATATATATTGAAATGCATTTGGTAGAAGGTGCTATGTGTAGCGTATTCATCATCAGCGAACAGTCTAATGCCGCTGTCAATACCATCAATCAGATCATTTATGTAAATCGTAAAAAGCAGCTGACCTATTATGCTGCCCTGGGGCACACCTGAAGTTAGGCTTGTTTCTATTGAAGTCGCCCCATTCAGGATGACATACTGCTCTCTGTCTGTTAGAAAACTTTCTATTGAACCACACATGTCATCGGATGCACCGTAAGCATGCACTTTTTGGAGCAAGCAACAGTGTGGAACTGAGTCGAATGCCTTTCAAAAGTTGAGAAATATGGCATCAACGTGGGAGCCAGTATGTAGAGCCTGTTGTATATCATGCACAAAGAGGGCCGGCTGTGTCTTGCATGATCTCGGTTTCCTAAAACCATGCTGGTTTCTGCAGATGAGTTTCTCAGAGTCTAGAAAGGTCATTATGTCTGAACACAAAATATGTTCCATGATTCTTCAACAAATCGACATCAGTGAAACTGGCCGGTAATTATGTGCAATGGATTTTCTACCCTTTTTATAGATTGCTATGACCTGGGTGTTCTTCCAGTCACTTGGAACTTTCCACTGTTCCAATGATCTCTGATAGATGATGGATAAGAGTGGTGCTATATTTGTGGCATAGTCAAGTTATAATCTTACGGGGATACCATCTGGGCCAGATGCCTTCCTGGCATCTAAGGATCTTAACTGTTTTACAATCCCAGATACACTAACCACTATGTCAGCCATCCTTGCGTTTGTTCGATAATTGAAAGGGGGAATGGTGCTGCAGTCCTCTACCGTAAATGAATTTTTGAAAGCTAGGTTTAGAATTTCTGCCTTCTGTTTATCATAATCCGTTGCATTACCTGTACTGTCAGCAAGAGAAGGTATTGAATTATTTGTAGCGTTCACAGATTTTAAGTATGTCCAAAGTTTTATGAGGTTATTTTTAGAATCTGCATATAAAATATTGCTTTCAAATTCGTTAAAAGAATCTCTCATTGACCTTTAGACAGCTGCTTTCATTTCGCTAATTTCAGATTGTCTGTGGGGCAGTGACTACGTTTAAAATGATTGTGCAAAATTCTCTGTTTTCTTAGCAACTTCCTAATATGTTTGTTGTATGAAGGGGGGGGGGGGGGGTCCTTTCTGTCCCCTATATTTTTGCTAGACACATACTTCTCTAGCATGTGGTGGCCAATACCTCTAAATTCCGACCAAAGATGCTCAATATCTTTGTGTCCTATGGTGAATGCTTGGAGCTGACTATGAAGATATTCATTAATGACACTTTTATTTGCTTTCCCAAACGAGAAAACTCTATGCTGATTCTTTGCCTTCTTTTGCAACTTCCACTGACATAAAAGCCACAATCACATTCTAGATTAACTTCCTCAAAAAAAATCAGCTCTGTTTGTTGCCAAGATATGTAATATGTTCCCATCTCAAGTTGGTTTTCTAACCAGTTGCTCAAGGTTGTATGTTGAGAGCATTCCTAAAATTACTTCACACGAGTCTTTGCTTCTGCCCCCTGTGATAAACATGTAATTTTCCCAGTCAGTGGATGCCAGATTAAAGTCTCCACCTATAACTAATGGATAATTTGGATATTTATTTCCTATGTACTCAAGACTTTGCCTGAAATGTTCTGCGATGTTTTTTGTGGATGCTGGTGGTCTATAAAAACATCCTAATGGTCAATCCTAGTCTGATTGACAGCTTTATCCAGACTATTTCACAGTCTGACCCAGTATCAGTCTCAACACATTTAAGCTAAATGAGTCAAAAAGCATTTGTTCTCATGAGCACAAAACACAGTTTCTTCCCTCCTATCCTTTATTAATGGTGAAAGCAGATTTCGCAGTTCTTGTTGCAGTATCGAGTTTGAACCCCTGTTTTTGTAATTAGCATTAAATTGGTCCTATCCTATAGTCAGCAGGATAAAAGGGAATCAATATTAGTTCACAAGTGTGAGGAAAAATCCATTGCTAATTTAAAGCTCTGTATCAACTTACTTCTTGTTCCTGCTGTTCGATATTATGAAAATTCACCCAATGTCTCTTTTGTTATACAAAATAAAGCATTGGATTCAAATACATATGCGTGGTACCTTAGTAAATAGAATTGATGAAGGTGCTTATATGATTATGCATGCTCTATATTTTTGTCAGATCTATCCAATAAAATTCTGTCTGAAAATTGTTCTATGGCATTAGGGGAATTATTACAAAAGTACAAGAGAATACAATATTTTTAAAATGTGTTCGAATAAAACTAGGTCTATGATCAAAAGTAGGCTGTAGGAAGCAGTAACAACTGCATTTATATTGATAAACTGTACATCAGTGGCCAATTTCCAATTGTAATAATAGTCTCCTGGAAACATTAAAGTTTGCTCAATGAAGTGTCGTATGTTTGGTACTTGCCTAGTGCAAAATTGTTTTTCTTTTTTGGACATTATATTGAGTGGAACAACATACAATTCATTATTGTGAGCATTGAAAATATAAGTTTAAACCATACTGTACAGTCCATTAGGTCAAATTTTTGCCAGTCATGATAACTTTATGGTACCACTCACTATTTTTCGTTTTATGTGCTAACGGCGGCAGTTTTATCTCTAGGCTTTCTATTTTGTAATTAAATTACCGTTAAACCATCCTATTAGCTCTTCTGACTCTTTTTGCTGTTTGAATGGATTGGAAACTAAGTAACACAAATGTAAAAAGGAGACAAAGACAAAAGGCCAGAAATGAATAAAATTAACTGAATGGTTAAGTCGAGTTTCTGCAACCTTTCCCATTGCGACCATTACTCTCCTTTGAAAGGAATTCTGTACAGTTTTCCTCCATTTTTGCCTTGAAATGAAGAGCCACAAGCATAGCATTGAGGCATTACTCTACTTAAAACTTTGAAGATACACAACATTTCCTATGCTTCACATGTAACGCTTGGGCCCACAATGGCCGCTAATGTCACGTGACACGGTTTCAGCCAATCTGCCATGCAGTGGCAAACACAGGGGGAATAGATGGCCATACTTTCCTTAATACAGAGCTTTACCGGTGTGTCCTGTCCACCCAACCTGTGGTACCTGTCCATTGAAAGGCAGGAGTCGGGGACGGCACAGTGCTACCAACTTCTGACGTAACTGAAAAACCTGCCGAACGTGAGCTGGTGCTGTTTAATGATGCTATATGCCTGGTTTGCCAGGTGCAGCTTTTCTTACAGGGTGGCATTATTGTGAGCCAACAGATGTAGTTGAAGATCTGATAGCAATTTTACAAGCCACAACGACCAGAGTACGAAGTGGGGGGAGTTCATTTGTGGTGCCCTGAGCTTGTAAGTGGCACCAAAGTTGAGAAGAGAAATGATCCCCTAAAGATGATTCATGAATAATAGAGTGGATAGCTGCTGCAGAAGGCCATGCTAAGTGCTCAATGATGTGGGTTCTTGTGGTTGCGTATTTGTGCCGTCTCGGTGGTGTGAACGATAGATCACTGACCAGATCCGGCTCGTCATGTAGATGGCTTGTCAAACAGATGAACCATGCGTCATCTCCCAACACCCCACAGATGTTCAGGATATTATCCACCAGAACAATCTGTGTTGTAAGGTTATCCTTGTGAAGTTTTGGAAGCTTCGGAAACCACCAGACAGGTGGCTGCTGTAGCATTGTCAGAAGATGACGGTAGGGGAGTGGTAGGTTCCCAGAAACTGGTATACAATCTGCCTGTGGGTGTGAAATCTTATGGGACTTACAATCTGCCTGTAATGTGGCACAGGTGATTGTCTGGCCACATGACAGATGAGGCATGGGACAAAACCCGGTAGGTGCAGGTGTCATGGCGGCTGAGCATGCGGTCGCAAGTTCTTGACGTGGGAGTGTAATGACATGCAAGTTGGGCGGTAGTACGTGCTCATGTGTCAGGCTGGCAGGAAATGTGTTTCCTGCAAGTATTGTGGGGCACTGCAGCAAGGGCAGTTCTTGTTTCAGCTGCAGTACCAAGTCCAGGAACTGCCGCACATGTCGACACGTTGTGGTCTGCATGTGCCATGGCTTGTGGACAGTACTGTTGGATAGATTATGTTGTGCCTGCATGGAAATACATGGAGATGAAAATGCACTCAGAACCATCAATGTCTGAACTGCTGGCAGCTCATCAGTAAAAGATACTGTAGGTAAACTCATGGCCGCTTCTGAATCGCACACCGTGTATAGGTTCATTAGTACTACAGAACACGAATAATGCAAAATGAGAGTAATGAAAACAGGTGTGTGGTCATATCAAAGATGTCCAGGGCACCACTATGGATAACAGCTCATACAATCATCCTTTATGTACCTGACCACCACTCTGTTCATAAACTCTATATATTTTGAGAACACTGTATGCAACACACCATCACAACTCTAGAGCTGAAATAAGACTGAAGGACAAAACTGCAACAGTGGCACTAATTTGAATAGTCAAAGATTTTTGTAGTTCAAGGATAGCGCATTGCATCAATACTCGATTCTGGTGGTCAAGTATTGCCACAGGCTTAAGGTGAGGAGATTATTTTTCAGACCACATATGTCATCTTTGAAAGCAGTAACAGGTGAGAACTCTGTTTTATATGAGTAACTTCATGTGTGAACCGGGTTTATGTTTAAGATATGATGCAGAAGAGGTTTTATCATTTTTGAAGGTATTGAACATGTGCTGGATGAATATGATTTGAGAATTGGTTCATTATGTTCAGAATATTTTATAGTTTGGAGACAGTAGGTTTTGTATTTATGTTGAAGTATAAGAAGTTTTCTGTGAATATTATGATGAGGTAGTCCCATATATGGTCTGATGATGAAATGCAGGGGCTTTACGTGTGATTTGATGAGATACTGATGAGGTATAGAATGCATTTAGAGGTGAGGATTATGATGAAGTTGCTGTTTGTTAGGGAACTTTTCTCTGTACT